>NC_051063.1:7837729-8144729 GCF_004664715.2 Peromyscus leucopus
CATTAATCTGACCTACTGAGAAAGATAACTGAATAACAGAATGGGTAGTTATGAAGTAGCCACTGTGTGCTGGCCTAGCAACCAGACATGAGTTATTGTATTTCATTTCATCTTTACAAACAGCACTGCAGGGGAGGTATAATCCTTGTTTTATGAGAAGGAAACTGAGACTCAGAGAGGTTAAGTAATATGCTCAAGGCCTCAAGGTTATAAGTGCAACAGCCAGAATTCAATCTGAGCTTTGTCTACAAAGCCCATGTTCTTTCCACTGAATCAACCTAGACAGCAAGTTCAGGGCATGTAAGGCCAAATTGGCAAGCCCTGGTCCTGGCATGCTTTCCCTCGGTTTAGCTGGTTTAAAAGGACAAGGTATCACATCTCCAGTTGGGTCACAATAATTAGATGTGCTCCCCTGGCCTTCAAGTGATGTTGGCCTGGCTCCAGCTCCTATATCAGCATTACTCAATTGAAATCTTATCCGATTCTTGATGAGTTATTAAATCAAGTCAAATTTAAACCGATGTTCAGAAACACTACACTTAAAAAACAGGGGCATAAATCTAAAGACTTCTATTTGTTCTCTTTGTAAATAATTACTTTTGAAATGTAATTATTGATCTTAAAACAAACAAAAAAAGAAATAGACCAGAGATACTCACATTTGAATAAAAGAGAAAACAATTTATGCTTGTGTTCGCAAGTAGGTATGGTAGATACATGGGCTGATGACTTAATATGACCATTTACATGTGCAAAATGTCAGGTGGTGAGCACAGATATCTACCCACAGACCCCATGAACAGTCAAGAGAAGAACTTCAAATAAACAATGTAAAAATGGGAAAGAACATTACAAACAGCTCCTGAAACTAGGAGTAAGTGGACAGGTATATGAATTCTGCCTCTTTACTATGGTCATACAAATTTGTAGAAATATATATATGAAGAACTTAAAGCAACATTACCAGTGATATTTGGCTTTCAATTCCCCCAGAATAATTGTACATTAATCCTGAAGAGCACAGCATAGTCCAAGAGATTAGATCCTGTTTAAGGTTCCAGTAGCACCTCTTCAGCAATCTCTGTCTTCCACTTCCCCAGAGTAGGGATGGCTCTAAGGAGGCTAACCATCAAAACCAAAAGAATGCTATTGCTCAAAATATCATAAAAATGCATCTTACTTCTCTAAATGGGGATCTCCAGTTTTATTTTAGAGTCTTATTTGATTGACTGGAAGTTGGGGAACCTTAGAAAAAGCATGGGAACTGTATGTGGAAGGAGAGATGGGGATCTGCTCATTACAGTATAGAGAGGGACTGCTACCTCTCCCTGAAAATTCATAGTTTACTTTGTAGAATAGGATCTCAATGGAATGGAAAAGTGAAACTTTGCAGCACCCAGAGCACCTGACATAATTGAAACTACTCTGAGACCTGGAATAGGGAATATTCTACATATGCTTTACACATTTCTGAGCATTTGCAGTATCATTACTATAGTCTGAATCTTGAATGTTTTCCTAAAAGCCTTAATATTGAAGGTTTAATCTGGTCTATGGACATTTGAGTTGATTAAGAGTTCAGCCTAGGAAATGAAGCTAAGTCATTGCAGGTATGGCCTTAAAGGATAAAGTGATACTTTCTCTTTCTAACTTTTTGCCTCCCACTATGCCCAGATAAAAACTCTTCTGCAACATGCTTCTACCATGATGTACTGCCCCATAGGCCCAAATCAGTAGAACTAACTGACCAGGACTGGAATGAAACTCTCAAATAATATGATTTAAAATAACTTTGTCTTATCAGTGTATAATCTCAGATGTTTTAACACAGTGTCAAAAGCTGATCAACATGGTCATAGGATGTTGGTCTTATTCCACCTGTCTAGTTTGTTGTGTTAGTAGGAATTGATATTAAGACTTTAAAATTGGCAATTCTTAATTCTTGCAGGCCCTATTTGCTTAAGAAATATTAAAATTGTCCTATCCTGCCTTGGGATTACTAAATGGTACTGAATGCGTTGAGTTGGTCAGGTACAAAATTGAGTTGAAGATCCTCAAGCCTCTACCGTCCCACGTCACCCACGAATTCCATATTAAAAAGGTATCCTTGTGTGGATTAGCTGCTGTATATAGGTCTGCTCTCACAATGAGACAAAATAAATTACCACCATCTTCTTTACATCATTTCCTTATATACTATTAATCTCTACTTGTGAATTCTTTGACAATAATTAGACAACCCCCAAGCTTTTTGTATCATTGGCGAAAAAGGCAAACAAGGGAGAAGGCAGCAGCTTAGTAAACCTGCCTAGTCTTCCTCACGACCTACGGGGGGGTTTGATGAAAAAGATTATGCTATATTCTCTCCTGGTGAGTTAGTTAGGACGTGTATCTAAGACAAGGCATTCATGTGCAATTTAATCATTGACGTACTTATTAAAGATATTGATTCTCCCTGTCACTTGATGTTCACATATAGCTCAGCACGTTGTGGAATGCAAATGTTTTCTGTGCAGTGTGGGACGGACATAATAGTTATGTGCATAGACCATAAATGAAATGTGCTACAGACTATAGTTTTTATTATGATAGTAGACTCAGTCAGGTTTAATCTGGAAGTATGGTACAGTTATTGATAAGGCGTGTCACAGGCTTTCCCTATGATTTGTGACCCCAGACTAGATCAAATATCCTCATTTACAAAGCACTTCTGTATTTGATCTTTATATATTCTGAAAATACCATTACCTGCATTTAGAATTCAGTTCTCGCAACTAGAAAAAAACATTTGAAGGAATGTGTGATGCTGTATGTTCTCTGTGCTGATAATGTAATTTTTTGAGTGAATGTTCCTCCATTCATAATACTATGGACATGGGAAGAAGCTTGGCATTGAACAGATTTGACTTACGACTCGTTGCAGTTCCCGATCGCGCAATTCTAGAGTACAAGGGAAGATGAGACTCTGCCTCTTGCATGTCCTCACTAGAGTTTTTGAATGACGCGTCAAACATAGCAAGGCGCCTGGTTCTCTTAACGACAAAGTTCGTCTTCAGGTTATGGTTAGTTCCTGAGTTCTTCAGGAAGTTCTCTGGAGCCAGCATTGAACTCGTTTGGCCTTTCTTAACTTTAGTCTTATCTCCCACTACCTACTCTTGCGTCCTCTGCCACCAACATTCCCCAGTAGCTCTCTTCATATCATTGCCTCAGAGAAGTGGACGTAGTCGAGACCACAGACGACCGATGTGTGGTTTATTAGTACATTAGTCATCATGTGTTACCCACAGGTGGATCTCTGTGAGTTCTCTTTTTAGTGTACTGGAGATAGAAACCCTTCTCGCTTTCTCATATAACCAATGCTATGTTAATGCTAGAAAAAGCAATGGTTCTCACTCTCCAGGAAAGCAGGAAGAAGATGCGGGTCGAGTTAAACTGGGCTTGCCTACATCTTAGGACTTACCTAGAAGAATGAAGACTCTCTGCTCAGTTTCACAATATTTTTGTCTGTTTTCGACGGCCTTTGGTGCAAGTGGCGCACAATGTTAACCCGAAGGGACTAAAAGACAACCTCCATGTATCCCTTTCATATATATATCAACTGAATCACTATTATCAATATGAGGCTTATGATAAAGATGCAAGTAGACAATACAAGTTCGTATAAACACAGCATTACAAATGTTAATATATTTTAAAGGACAATACAATATTTACAAGAGAGAGTAAATGACACAGGCAATAATATAAATAGTTCTAACTGAAACAATAAATGATAAATAACAATACAATATTGTTTTTATTTATCATCCTATATTATTTTAGTATATTTAAATATCAAGATTGTGTTCTCATATAATTTTTATTTCGAATGCACCTGACTGTATAATATGATGGTCATATCTATTACAAAGTTGTATCGTTTATCGCATCTATTTCTGTAGACAAAGTAAATATCTGATAAGACTTGCAGGAGCATTAAATGACCATGTTGCTCATG
This sequence comes from Peromyscus leucopus, assembly GCF_004664715.2. NCBI lineage: Eukaryota > Metazoa > Chordata > Mammalia > Rodentia > Cricetidae > Peromyscus > Peromyscus leucopus. Next base: position 7,841,727 of record NC_051063.1, read on the forward strand.
CCCTTATCTTTCCACCAATTAAAGACATAATGCATATTTTATTGACTTAAAGGAAATGAGCGCCGAGTCGGGTGAGATGACTTTAAACTCACAGAACGATAGAAATTGTTGTTTCTGTGGTAAGTTGAAATTCCTTACGATCTGTTAACATGGTGCATCTGGGTATTTATGCGGCCAAGCTTCGGAAGTTAGTGTTTTTCTCCTTTTCGCTCAATCATCTCGCCAATCCTCCGTAAGAATTTGACTATGGCAAAACCTCTGTCTCTGCGCGGAAAGCGCGTTTAGTGTTCCTGATGGCAAATGGAAGCCGCAGTGACGCAGCATTAAGTTGTGGAAGTTTATATAGTCATGGAGACCAGTAACAAGCACTTAAATGAAATACTAGGGGCGACCATAACTCACTATTCTTGAGGCAATGAACACTCAAGGAGGCTAAGATTATCGTTAATGATGTTGAGACATATTTATCACCCATAGAAATACGCAAAAGGCAGATGTGGAAATAAATAAGCTTCTACTCTATACCTAGTCGAGATAATACAGAGATTTATAGTTTCGCGAGACACCCAACCACGCACATCGCTCATGAGAGGAACGCAGAATCTCTGAAATGAGGGCCATAGCAGCCTAGATGCAGTCTAGCAGAGTTGAGCCGAGATCAAACCGTCTAAGCTGTAACATTGCCGATCTCTCTCTGCTTCTTCTATGTGGGGGTCAAAGCTCAGACTCTACTTTATGCTATAGATGAGGCCTGTTCACGTGAATAGGGGTTTATTCAGAGCATAGAACGTCTAGAGAATACGTCAAGAATTGAGCGGAACTTATCTTGATAACTCTTATTCTTTTAAGTGCTTCTTCCGAAATGCTATACACTTTCGTATCTAGGTGTTATATTCGGAAAAAGGGAATTTGTCTCTTGTCATATTTTCGCACTCACTAGAAATATATAAAAAACGGTTTAGCACAGATCACTGCGCTCTAGAAGAAGTTTAGGACAGCCCAAGCATACCCCTATTTCTTTATACTGGATCGATAATTGTGATTTTACAATACCACCCAATATAGGTAATATTCAGTGGTCTCCGTATTAACGTTAAAAACTAAATTCCTTAAAGAAAACTCAGGACCGCTAATCAGAGCCAGTCCACCTGGCGGACAAGATTTAAGTCTCTCTCCAGCTAGCAGTTTCATAGGACCCATGTACTCAGGAAGCTCTCCTACAGTCACCGTGTACTCTTCATAGTTTACCAGGGAGGATATCCATATCACATACCTCTTATTTGGCTATCCCCATAAACATTATATCTACAAACATATTAAAACATAAACAAATAAGGTTACTTTTATTATATTCATTTTAAGAAATATAACTTAGAAATAAAACAAAAGATCATCGAGATGGCAGGGACCTGTGTTTTTATATTCAATATTTCATTAAGTGTTATTATTATTTACGTATCATTTAGAGTCTGAGTCCATCAGTTTTAGGCTACTAAGTGACTTTAGTGAGCAATTTCCTATCCTATCTATTTTGCTTTTTACTGTGCTCGTTATACAATATTCTATAATTAACTTCTTAATCTTTACTCCCTTAGTTAGTATGACTAGACATTCAATCAAAACTATCATTACCATAAAGAGATCACAACACTCAGAGTTTAGAAAGCAGTCAAGACAAGATCTATCTTTTTAACCCTTCCTTTGCTCACTCTAAAACAAACAATTTTGTCAACCCAGCAACCTGTGAATACTTCAATCCACCCCAGATTTTCACAATTTTTGATATTTTAGGATCTTTATCGGCTAAACCTTTACTACTATTTACCAATAGGTGGAAAGAGTTTTTTATTCTGTTCCAATTATTGAAACAAAAAGTTCGAGAGAAAGAAAGGAGGTTCAATTTTTTTTTTTTCCTGTTTTCTTCTTGGAACCAATTGAACTTTTCTCCCGATCACTTTCTTACCATAATTAGTTCTTACCAGTTTTTTATCACTAGTAACATTCTATTAGGCCAAACGACCTATAGGTAGTTTTGACATGCATACTTAATGTCGTTCTCGTAGAACTAAATGCTAACCCAGATAGTGAGTACCACCGCTGACTATGAATGTCCAGGGATGCAATTGTAATCAATTTCTGACAAATATTGTAGAATCGAGTTGCGACAAAACAACACAAAATAAAGTACCTTACACTGTTTTTAAATGACCCAAAATTAATGGAGATAGTGTCGACTGCACTTGAGATAATAGGATAGTGGCCCTACTAAAGGACGAGCCTACATGAATGAGCATTGGTCAGAGTGGAAAGGGTTTGGCCAGGGACAAGCTCCTCACAACAGTGGGTAGGAAACTATTTGAACGATGAACAAATTCAACATCCACAAAAGGCATCTCTTCCTTTTGAGGCAAATTTAACAGCGAGCTCTCAAACAGCAGAAAAAACCAATGTGAGAAATGTGTGTCTGGTAAGATACAGCTGAGAAGTGGCACTAGGTGGGTCGGATTCTAACTAACTAAATTAATCACATTGTGACATAGGACACAAAAAAGATTGAAATACTTAAAATAAAAACTTCAAAAAATTGTTTGTGAAATGGGACTTAAGATCCGTGGGTTTCTCATTAGACAATGATTTTCAAATCAATTCATTTAGAATGTAATGGTTTTTTTATTATGTCTCGCCCTGCCCCCCCCGTGATGAATTCTCATTGACCATGTGTGTGTGTTGTGGTGTCTCGTGTGTTGTTGTGTGTGTGGATGTGTTGATATTGATCTGTGATGGTGTCAGTGCTCTCAAGGTGTGTAATGGCTGTAGTGCATCAGTAGGATATCTATGCACAACATCTCAGCCGATTAATCACATAGTGCAACTATCTTTACATACTATACAAAGTTGTTGTGAAGATAAGTGTCTCCCATTATAGCCGGCTCAATCAACAATCAGGAGCGTGGCTGCTTAGGACTTCCAAAAAGCCGTCACTCTCATTTGATCAGATCACATATGACAACTCGGATGTCACATCTAGGCACACTTATAGGTGTGGTGGGTTGCTGTGTGTTACCAAATTCAAGGTCACACAACAATGGGAGAAAACTGCTCGTTAACTAGACACTCTGCCTCACAGCAATCTCGTCTAGTTCTCCAACTACCACTGGGATCAGTTCTCTTAATATAGTTATGTATATGAGAGTGACTTAATGCCACAACTAATACCTTACAATACAAGGTTACTTCGAAAACAGGCAATTATGTCATTTTAATATGCGAACTTTCATACTTAAAGACACTAAGTCGGGGGAGTCCAGACTCTCTCCAATACTCCACAGCTAGAACGTAAATTAGTATAATTACGGTACAGAAACATAGCTGGTCAATGAATACCATGCCCCAACGACCACAGCAAGAACCAAGCTGAAGTCATGTCTCCCTGATTAGCTCCGCCCATGCCTGTGAGTGCCTTCGTCTGTGTGTCCCAACATGATAAGACATATATTGTATGCTACCAGAAACTGTTAGCATTCGCATCCTTCAGATTTGCTTTGAGCAGGAAAGAGCGCATGAGAAGCATGACGAGGCGAAACTGAGAGGAAAGTGACACACTAAGACGAGAAAACAAGAGTCACTCATGCGCCGTAATCTTATTAGAGAGGACCAGGTATAGAAGTGCGCTGAGAGGAGGTGGGAGAAAGAATAAGGCTATCTGAAATTAACAGAGGGTTGAGGAACGACCGCTGAGGAAAATGTCAAATTAAGCTAACTCCAGACAAGATGAGCGCATAGCTCCTAGGGGGATGGTTGATGAATTGGATTGCGTTACGACGGCCGAGCATATTTACCAGGTCCATAGCCGTGGACGCAGCCTGGTTCTGGTTTTTTGCTGTGTCCGTACCTTATCTCTGCCGTAATCCCCGCGCTACGTCCACCGTTTCATACCTACGCAAATAGCCAACAAGGGGTTGTGTTCTTGTTGCATCGACTAACCTAAGGGGCATTTATTAACGCCAAATGAAATTTTTCTCAACTGCCAGTTGATAAGTGCACAGATACTAGCGACGAATGTCATAGAAAATAGGGTGTGATTATGGACAATGTTTTTTAGAACGAGCGAAGTTAATATCCTTGGTTAAATACTCCAGCTTCTTCTATCAACGACGCATATATATACTGAACTGGTGGACATTGGACTGATTGACAAGAGATGCATAGACAAGAAATAAAAGTTCAAGAGTGATCTGCGCACGACCACACCACCACACACACACAACACACACACACACATGTGAAGACATTGAGCTAGGCAGCATCGCCAGACAGAAGCAAACACAATAAATTCCTTGTTCTTTCATAAACTTGATGTCTTTACAGGTTGTCTGCTCTCTAAAGGGAAGTTCACAGATTCTGTCATTTAGTGAGAAGTCCTGTACAACTAGAAACAGCACTACCTCAATTCCAGTTGTATCCGTGTAAGGAAGAATATTACTCCATCATGATTCAGCAAACAGAAAAGCTACAGCTGTTCTCTGAGAGGCATTTAGTAGGTATTTACACAACAAAAACCGAAATGGTTCGCTGCGCTAGTTCCCTTATATTATCATAAAAATATCGAGATAGTGTCTTATTTCTGCTCCTTGAAAGGCAGCTTAGGGGCAGCAGTTCTGTAGGCTAAGCGGTGAAGCAGTGAGTCTTGTGTACAAATATGGACTCTAGGTGTGACCCAACCACTAGTGAGTAGGGTAGACTCCCTCTATTTGCTCTAGGATGTATAAATTCGCTATGGGGCTTGCATTTTGTTCTATCAGTTCGAAACTTTTCCCGCAATGGAAACCTGTCTTTTTCTCAAGCAATACGCCGGTTTTGCTCCAAGGCATCAGACACACAGACCTCATATATCAATCAAGTCAATCTCCGCACCCTGCTGTTCAGAGCCCACCAATCCAACGGCCTCCACAAGCAATGGCTCATTCACAGATCTCGCGAAGTCTTCCAATCCCAGAGTTTGTTGACTCTGCGCATTTGGGATGGATATCACGAAGCTCTCTAGCTCTCTCTCGCCTCGCGCATGGTGGACTGTAGGCGCTTGGGTGAAGCTGCTGTTCGAGGACATAGCTTCTCTTTCTGGAAAGCTTCTGCCCATCACTACGTGTGGAAGAGGGCCAGCGAGGAGAGGTGTGAAACAGACTTCAAGGCAATGACCAACCAGTGTGTAGTGCAGAGAGCGTGAGGGTTCCGACTTCCGAACATGCACTGTCTTGGACTTACAAAGACCATGCGTTTTACTCTCACCCTTGCAAACCCATCATACCTGCCCCTTCATCATTGCAATGACCGTTCCTTGGGGGATGTGAAGCATCACCAACGCTATGTTAGGTCTAGTGACCCAACACCCAGGCTCTCTCTTAAGTATCCACTTGGCTTCGTCAATGGCGACCGTACAGAGACACAACTGTCACACTCCTTGTGCCCACTTACAACGGACTGCTCGTTCTTAATAGTAGCTCACTACTTTATTTACGGGATGATTGCAATCGCTGTATAAGTTCGTCCTTTAGTGAGTGCTCTCAATTTGTATCAGGCGATGGGAAAGCCAGAATTGCGTAACTGCCGATTTTCTCAATCTGGACAGCCAAGGGGCGATTCTACCAGTTAACATTCTATCGAGCAAGACCATTGCTCCCTACGACTAAATTAAGTGGCATTTTGTGTGTGTGGGCGTGAATATTCCAATGGATTCCTTTCTTCTCCAATGGAAGCTGCTCTGTTCTCAGCGTGAGACAAAAACATCTAATTACACCTTAATTCTATTTGATGTGCAGTATGATCAACATATGTTCAAACCTATGCCCCAATTAGTACACCCAAGACATAAGGTGGGATGCCTATGAACCGCGTAATTTAATAATGGTGAAGATATCTCTAACGGGCCTTTCGGTTTGGATCTAAAGTATATCGTGTCAAACGGAGAAGTTATTAATTCCCCCTCTGCTCTAACTTCTCAACCTTGGTCAGGCTCCCTTTTGTATTATTTTAGGCTGGTTAGGTTTAGAGGTTAGAGCCATTGAAATCTCGAAATTTGATAGCATAATTGGCACATATTATTACGCTATTTAAGCACTGTTGCTTACTGTATAAGCAAAGGAAATACTCTCAATGACAGACCGCGCTCAGCAACAAAGCTTTCTAAAATGTCTGCTTATCAGCGATTAGCTCGACACTCTTAGCTGGATTGATTTTCGCATAGATTCTCTTTAAAAAAAAGTTTCTCCAGTGATGCGTTTTGTGGTGTTACGAATACCCACTGCATAAATCTTATAACATAGACGAAATAGTTCTTAAGGCAGAGGTCTCTCCTTTGCGCTCTCCTTCCCACCAGCCCTCAATTACTTTGCACCCAACCACTAGCATGATGGATCTTGATCTGACGTCCAGCAACACCTCTCAATTTCTTTCCACTATATCCAGTGGCCCTGTGTGTTGTTATTAGAGGGTCGGAACAAGTGATTCTCGCAATCACTATACGTGGATGCTTATACGCTAGGAAACCCTATACTCATGTTTCTGCGTTCTCTTTTGTACTATTGTCTTTTCTCGATATTTCGTTTGTCTCGGGCCTTCATTTTTGATTATGCACTCGTTTTCTAGTTTTACACTCACGCGCATAGTCCTTTAGTCGTGTTCTTGTATACTACCACTGTGTGTTTGATGTGTGCTCTATATACGGGAGGAAACTAACCAAGAAGAAGGCGTCGGCCACCAGTGGCTTCCACCCAGCTGATGGATACACTTTGTTGATCGAATGCGGCCCTCTTGTCCTACTGGCAGTTTCCTGTGGAGCTCATGTGACTTTTTAGCGCGACACAACGAAAGGTATATTTTTGCGCGGATTCAAATTTACAAAATCTTCCATCCTTTACTCCTTTAGCTAAAAACACGAGCTTACACAACATACACAGTCTGATGGAGGTAAAAATCAAAACTTCACCAATCTTTCGGACTACAATTTCGAACCAAGGCCAAGCATTCTCCACACTTGTCTACAGATAAATTTGTTAGACCTCTTTTCAGTTCTATTTCGTCAAGTCAACACCAGAATCTAGATCTATTGCTCTAATTTTGTCTTCTGTCTTTGTCAGAGGATATAATGCATGGATATCACTGTATCAAGTCGAGCGAAGGCAGATCCCACTTGCGAACCATATTCTTCTGGTGATTGCTGAGTGAGCGAGTGCAGGGCATGAAGATAGACTACAGTGATTGAGACGGACAGTGAGGACGTAGAATACAGAGTGATTTAACAAGATGTCCATGACTTGAGATGAGGGCATGAGCGTGTTTAGGATTGAGGTCCGCCTACTAATGAAGGCGACTTCTCAAGTTCACGAATAAAAGGAAGCCGCTCACTTCTATTCAGCAAAGTACAAAGCGCCGTATGGGGGCTCACAGACCTGGAACTACGTTCCTCACACCACAGAATCTACCATTGCCACATAGAAGAGATGCAAGGATCAGAGAACTATGCATGGGAAGGGTTCAAGGGTTTGTAAAAGCAAAGCTGTCCTCTCCAGGGAGTGAAGGCTGCTGACAAGAATAGCAACTGGATAACGTCTCTCACAAAGTCCACTCAAAGTCACTTTGAGCTGTATCAATGAACTTCCCACTAATTGATTCTTGTAAATCTCTAGGATCTCTTGTACAGACACGCAGTTTTCTTCCGAATTTGGTCTTACAGCCCTCACTGCGTGTATGAGCTATGACATGTTGTTACAGTGCTCTACATTTGTTGCTGTTACCCTCGTGAAATTGCACTTATAGCTCAACTAATGCGATGGTTTAACTAAGGACAATGAGAACCCAGCAAACATGGTCAAAGAGACACAAATCACTCTCCTCTCCTCTTCCCTCACTTTCCATCTGTCTTCATCCTATCTTTGTTGTAGTGTGTGTGATGTGTGCTCTCTGAGTTTTGCCAATCAACATGGAAAATCCTATTTTGAAGAGCTGCAATTGGACTTGACCTGACAGTCAGTCTTCTCCTGTGTGTGTGTGTTTGTGTCTGTGATAGGGGGAGGAGAGGTATATGACGCCTACTTCCTTATTCCGTAGTGACTTAAAGGAGTCCTCTACTTTCTCAATACGGCTTTATTTCACCTCCTATGTAGAAGTGCTCTACAAAATACCACGGGTGTAGAAGTGACACAATGAAAGGCTATGTCTCCTCATATAGACCAAATTGTCATTTCCACAAGCTAAGCTACCAAACTATGTATGGATCTAACGAGATACGACGAAATGTATGTGAAACAACCCTAACAAATGGCAACTTGTATCGCCAGCTTCTAACATTATTTCCTAACAAACCCAAACCTGCGCTGTTTGTAATGTAAGGTAAGTCGATGATTGTGCTCTCTCGAAGCAGACTGCTTCCTAAGTTATGGTCTTAGTAGGCCCATCGTGATTAGAGTAACACAATACAGTTCAGGGAACCCATCACAGTATAACGTAGATATGGCCACTTTTGTCTCCTGAATACGAGGGACACATCCAACTTCCCGGATCAAGGAGTTGAAGATATGTTATTTAGTCTGTGTGTACCCAGTACGCTCTTGAGACTATAATAAGTATTGTATGCATCTTCATGTTTAAAAGGCTGTCTAGAATCTCACATCGTCACTGAATGATATATATGTCTTGGCCTCGTATGTTGAATATAGACTACAATGGAATAATTAATGCTTCTCATCCTTATATATTCATTATTTTTATAATTATATATAATATAGAGTAAATATGGATAAAACGCTCTATCATTTTTTGCAAAGAGTGAGGGCTCAGTATTCAATAGTGGGAAGAATAGTGAGGGCACACTTTGCTTCAGTCTGTGTTTTGAAACAATGTCAACAGGCAAACAGTGAAAGGTTATTCGCTTCGTGTGCGAATGAGTGTGCTCCAACATCTGACAAATGTATTTTCTGAGTAAGGTCAATCTTTGCGGTCTCCTGTGGGAATGGATGGCAAATTACTCAAATTACCTTTCTAGACACTTTTAGACATACACGTACACCACGCTTGATAGAACTGATTTGACATTATTCGGTCCTCACCTAGATGAATTTCATCTGAGCCTAAGAAAGCCTCAGGACATAAGATATCCTCCTCATTGTTAGGACCCCATTGCGAGTCAACAGCTCCAGGCATTGCTGCATTTCTTGTTCGGATTAACATTAATCTCTCACGAAAGAAAATTGTATCTCAAGTGGCAAGTCAACACCAATCATAGTTAATCTACAACTGATCCCAAGGCTCATAGAACGACATCTGCATACGCCAGGCAGCGTAGCAGCTTCTTTCAGGGGTTCTATTGATGATCCCAGGCTAATCTAGGTAACAACAATTTTATAGTTCTGTCAACAATCTATAATATGCTCAAATCGTGCGGTCCTATATTACCTTTAATTAAGATATTCTCAATACCTAATGACACAATTGTTTTTCGCTTTCTTCTATAATTTTCTTATCATATTATATATATAAGCGACTAAATGAATCCTTTAAAAGATTGTGATATCAGTTCCCCTTCAACTCCTTGCACTACACTCCTATGTTCTCAACCCGCACAATGTCGTCCAGTTATCTAGGAAGCTTACACTCATATTTCCCTAGAAATCGTGTTGCTGTCCGCTACCAATCATTAGCTACATAAAATATTGAGGTAAAGGATAAAGTAAGATGGGGTGTTTCTTATTAGTTAACAGAAATAAATATATTTTGTCTGTCTAAACCATACTATCGTTCTGACAGTGTTCTAAATCGTGCATGTTGGTATTTTCCTCATTTAATGTTTTTCTTCTCGTTTATTATAGTGGTCTCTGTTTTACTATTTATTATGGATCTAGTAGGAGCATTTAACTATGCTCGCGAAGATGTTCATGTGCCCCAAAAGATACAGGTGGTACCAGTTTGTTGGATACTCCCTGTCAATGATGAGACTCTCCAACAGCTTCTCTTTGAAGATTATTATCATGAATATCAAATAGGAATAGGGCTAATAACTCTCTTTGACATCCTATCAGAGACGCACTGTCACATTCAACTCTATATAACATAGTACTTCCTTTTAAATTTTATGTAACTTGGGTTCTGCTCATCCTTTACCCCACCTACAGTCAGAACTTCTCTCTCCATGGATTCTCACAGCTGCTTCATCCCCACTGGATCGGAGCCCCAATAAGCAAGGTCAATCCACATTTAGAGATAATCTATTACACTTAAACTAAATCAGTGTAGCCAGCATCCTAAAGCTTCTCAAATGAGAGTAAGTGTGCCGTATGCCAGAAATTTGCAAAACCGCAGGGAAAAGCCAGGGCTGCTCTCTAGAGCATCCAGCCTACCAGATGAGAAATGAGAATGTAATAATAGAGCTCAGAATATAAAATACAATAAAAATTTTAGATGAATCGGGGAGGGGGGTGAAGTTGGCAGTCTTACATTTCTCCCCAGAACCCTTAAGATCTGTGAGAGACAAAGACAAATGGGGATTGAAGGGAAAGTGAAAAAGAGACAGAGGTGAGCTGCTGAGCATGAAGCCACACGCTGAAGGGCTGAACTCAGGAAGCCCCTTAAAGGGCTCTGAATGCGCTTTCTGGGGGCGGGGGGCGGGGGACGGGGGGGGGGCTGGAGCTCTAACCTTGGCATCGAGCCGCTCTTTTGTAGAAAACCTTCTAAAAGCTTCCCTGCTGACCAGAAAGTCCCCTCTGCCCACTCCTCCCGCACAGACCCATCTCTAGAGCTCCTCCTGTACCATTTCTTCCTACACATCTCTTTTCAGACACTGGACCTTCCTTTTTTCCCCAAGTGCATTCATCCCAGGCCCTCCACAGTTTTGACCAAACTACACTTGGCTTATAGTGACCCCCACTCCCCCAATCTCCTACCCAACCTTCCCCTACCTTGGCAACCCTTGACTTGTTTTCACAGGCTTTTTCCCCCCTGGTTATTTGTTCTTTGTATACAAAAGGGCATCTGTGGAGTCTCTGAAACTGTGTGACTGGACTGGAAGGAGCCATCTAGGCCCATTTTAAATCTCTGTACAGTGTTCACTAACATCTAAAATTACCTTATTTAGTATCTGTATAGTTAATGTCTGCCTTGCCCTACCTACATTTTAAGTTCCAGGAAAGCAGGGATCTTGTGTATCCTATCTCCTGAAGAAAGTATTCTCCCAAAGTATCAGGAATACTGTAGACCCCCACAGACACTGAAACACACACACACACACACACACACACACACACACACACACACACACATACACGCACGCACGCATGCACGCACGCACGCACGCATACACATACTGATACTTGTTTTGTAATTACGGACTGAAGTAACACATCACATAAGCATTCACTGAAAGAGGATTTCAGTAGTATTTTAATAAAACAAGAGATGAAACAGCAGAAAAGCTAGACTTGGCCTTTTTGTTTTAGAGTTTATCTGAGTTTAAAGTGAATCTGTTGATAGAGGCGATTGATTGCCCCTACTAATTTCCCCAAACTGTCCATTTCTTGTCAGTCAGACTTTTCAATTCAGATATATTGTTCCAGATATTGTCTTGTCCCTGAAGACCTGGAGTTCAAGGATATGTTATCAATATCCTCCAGAAAGTAGTAGAGGTAGGTGGTTGCGGGGTGGGATTACTAACAGATAAGAAAGTGCTTTGATAGAAATGCATAGAAATTATTTTGGGCATAGGAAGTCTACTCAAGAAGAGTCACAGAAGGAGCACTAACCTGTGACCAGAGTTGGGGGCCGGGGACAAGAAGACATTTTATAAGCACAGAAGAAGTAGGAGTTTAGTCTAGGTTCAGTTGTATTTGCATTTATAATGAGAGGAAAGGAATTCCCCACACAAGAAACCAGAGAGCAAGAGATACAGTGGAAAGTGAGAAGGGCCTATTGCATCAAACTCCGAGATCTAGAAAGTTCCGCCACCACTCAGGAGTTACGATGAGGCTTGAAGGAGAGTGACACAAGATCAGACCTGTATTTTGAAAGGCAAGTGAAGAATAAACTCTAGTAGCCAGGACAGAAGGAAAGAAGCCAATCATGAGGCTACTGAATTCACACAGGTAGATGACCAGGGCTCTGCACTGGGATAAAGAATAGTCAACCTAAGGAGCAAGTGGCAAGACTCACTAATTAAATGTACAGTGTAGAAGTGAGGCAAAGTGTGGAAGAATAGGAAAATGGTGACAGTGTGTGGCAGCAACAGACTGAGAACATGGGAAGGAGACAGGTTTGAAGGGAATTCTCTCAACTGCTGATGCACTTGAATGTGTGACTCCTTCCTTCCTTCCGGCAGTCCTGGCATTTTAGTGGTTGTTAAAGACCTCTTCGCCTTAACTAGTGGGTATTTAAAGGCTGAGATAAAAGCATCCTGACAGGCCAGCAGGAGACGTATTTTAAGACAGTGTCTGTCTCAGGATCCTCCCTCCAGCCACCCACAAAGACCACTGCCTTCATTAACTAAGCATGGACCAAGTCTGCTGCCAGCCACCACTGACACCCCCCACATCTCCATTGTCATACATTATAAGTTATTTCAATCATCTCACATAATGAGCCCACTTTGCAATTCCATTATGATTCACTCTCAAGTTTAAAAGCTATAGCCAAAGTGGATAAAGGAAAAGCATCGGGGAGGTACTGTGACATCCTCTGGGGTTTCACACGCTTTCCTGGTGGCCAGGCCAACCTTCTGAGCATATAGGACTCCTAGAGGGTATTTGCCAATCTCTTCCTCTGAGAGTATTAGTAAAAATCTATAGTTCCCTGTTGGATACCAAATGCAGCCGCCACATTCTGCACTGGTGCCAGCAAAGTACTTCACACAGACAGACAGCTTCCTGAGGCTGCTTTATTTCTTGTCAGCCTTTCAAACCTCACGCCCACAGAAATCTTTTGTATTTAAGTGACTGGCCACAAAACCAGAATGTGTCTTCTGGTCAAATGTGCTCTTTATATGTCATACCACGTTTCTTCTTCTCCCTGCATTTTTTTTTAAAAGGGAGAAAAATTGCATTTGGCTTTTCCTGCTACTGCTTTCATTACGGTCACAGACATCCTCCCAGAAGCATGTCTGCTCACGTTGAGCTGCCTTGTGCCCAGAGAAATGCCATTCAACAGTCCAGTATGGATCAGCCTTGTCTTCTTTGAATACAGGCTTAAATTTTCTAGGAAATATGGACATGTGTCAGAATCTTATTAGTCAAATGAGCCAGTGAATGTCTTTCTTCCCAACAATGATTTGTGTAATGCAGTTCTTAACTCTCTCTAGGCTAATATTTGTGCTGTGTTTGTGCCATCTGAAAGAACATCCTGACTTGTCCTTCTTTACCCAACACCTTCTCCTACCAACATATTGAAACAGAAGTTTGAAGGTCCAGATCACAGCTCTGAGTTGGCAGGAGGCCTAGCTAATTATTCTGCTGGCACCGAGCCCCTTGGGAGACCAGATAGGTCTCCTTCACCTCCAGTACTGCTCAGAAAGGGGGAATTAAATTCTGGATAAGGAGCTGAGAGGAATAATTCACTGCACAGAGAGGTGAACAGAAGTGTCTGTTGGAGGACAAGGGCCATTTGGCAGCATATCTGAGGCTCACAAATGCCAGAGCTGCAGTGAAGCCCTATTGGAGGCAAATGGATTGAGAATGACCTGGGGACTCTTTCCCATAATGCTAAGCTTCCCTAAAAGGATGTAGTTCAGAGCAGTGGGAGGGAAGTGGGGCATCTTCCTCCAGGCAGAATAATAACACATCAAAATATGCAAAACATTTACATTTGAGTCTTAATGTTCCCTTAAATGTGATTTTTTTCAAAGGGCATCTCCATAAATTATTTGGCTGTTCTTGAACAGAAAAACTTTTAACTCATTAATGAAACAAATATATACTAAGAATGTCTAGTGAGCAGCACACTATGGTCAATGCTACAAAGACTTAAAATACCAACAAGCTCTTGTTTCTATTCCAAAACACAGTTGTAGGTTCTTATGAAGACTTGAGATGTCAAAAAGTCATGGTCTGCTGTGGAACAATCTTTGTACACTGTAAATATGTATTGCTCTCATTGTTAATAAAAAGCTGTGTGGCTGATGGCAAGGCAGGATTTTCAAGGTAGGAAGAATACTGGAAAAGGAGAGTGGAGTCAGAGGAGTTACCAGCCAGATGGAAGGGAAACTGGACATGCAAGAAAGTTAAGAACCATGAGCCTTGGGGCAGCACATAGATAGATAGAAATGGGTTAATTTAAGTTGTAAGTGCTACTTAGTGATAAGCCTGAGCTATCAACCAAACATTTATGATTAATAATAAGTCTCTGAGTGGTTATTTGAGAAGTGGCTGATAGATCAGAGATGATCTCAGCCCCTACAAAAAAAATCCACCTACAATGGTCCCTGTCCTAGTTAGCTTTAATTGTCAAGTTGACACAGCCTAGGGTCATCTGAGAGAAAACCCTAAACTAATGACTTATCCAGATCAGATTGGCTTATAGACTCTTCTTTGAGGGATTGTCTTGATTGGTAACAGGTAACTGTGGGTGGCACCTTCTCTAGACAGGTAGGTCTATGCTGTATAAGAAAGCTAGCTAATCAATAGCCTTTGAGCAAGCCAGAGTAAGCCATCAAACAGTGTTCCTCTATGGTTTCTTCTCTAGGTACTGTCCTAGTAGGGTCCCTGCCCTGAATTTCTTGAGTGATAGACTGTGACCTGGAAGTATAAGTCCAATAAATCCCTTCTATGCCCTATATTGCTTATGGTCATGGTGTTTTATCACAGCAATTGAATAAAACAATAACAGTCCATGACCATCAGAACTTTATGATTGCATGGTGCTGCTTGGCTTCTTCTGGAGAGATATAAATGGCTGTCTGATCACCACAGAGAAGACACTGACAACAAACCAGATTCAGTTTGGTGAACCAGTAAGTTTGTCAGGCTTACTTACAGCAGTATGGGTGAGGAATTACTTACAAGAGCATGGGTGATTCAAAGGCAGCCCAAGTACCAGGAAGCATACTCCAAAGGGGTGACAACTTGCAAAAGTTGTATCCTTGTGTAACCTTGCAGAAAGGTCTTGTGAATGTTCTGACAGTCTTGGTTTCCTGAGCCTAATAGACTGCTTGTTATTCTCACCTTCCTTCAAGGGAAAGAATTTCAGTTTGGAGGAAGCAACTCTACAACATGTACAGTGGTCTTAGAAAATGGCATAATTTAAAATATGTACATACTGGGAAGAGCGGATATAGCAAACATGATAAGGAAAGGAAGAGTGGAACATAAAAAGAATAGGAAATGGAGAAGGAAATATTTGGAAATGGTCATGGCATCTTATAGAAGTGGTAAGTAGGGCTCATGTCCATATGAATGCATATGACTGACATTCACGAAGGGGTATAAAATAGGGGCTGGCAGGGAGGGTTGCATGAAAGCCTGAGATCTACAGAATTTCCTCTGTATTCAATGGGAAATATGGAATGGTTTTGAGGAAGGGAAAGCTTTGAGGAGAGCCCTGGTATAAAATTATGAGGGAAGCACCTAAATTCGATTCAAGATACTGGATGTACTGGAAACAGGCAACGCTGTTACCAGATATGAGAAAGGCCAATCCAATGGTATCAGAGGAAAGAGGATTGGTGAATGATGTGTGTATCCTTTCAAGATGCTCTCATTCTGATTCGCAGAACCTGGTGCTTGCTTCTCTTGTCAATCAAGACTTGGCAGGTGAGTTGAAGTTACAGATCTTGAGAAGGGGTGATCATCCAAGATTATCAAAGTGGGCCCCATCTAATCACAAGAGTTTTTATATGAGGAAAATAGAATAATTGCCATCAGAGAGAGGAAACAGAAAAAAAAAAAAAGCAGGAAGAGGGATGTGCTACCCAGATGACTTTGAAGTGAAGGAAAGGGTCACATACAAAGTCATCTCCCTTACATCCTCCAGAAGTAATACATTCCAACTAATACTTCAGATTTAGGCTAATACTCATTTTGACTTCAGATCTTCAGAACAACAAGACATTAAATTTGTATTATTTTAAAAGGCACTGAGTCTGTGGCAATTTGTTATAGCAGCAACAGGAAACCAATACAATATGAGACATTGTATTCACTAGGGACTACCGATGACATATAACAACTGACTTGTTTGGTAAGAAAGAAGATTGAAAATGGTCAGAGAAATCATTGATAAATTACTCATTACCAGAGAGGAAAGTGGGATGGGGAAAAGATGATGAGATGAAATGAAATTCAAAGGGTGAGAAGGCAGCAAAAAGGGAGCTTCATACAGAACCTTAGAGAAAGGAACATTAATGACTACTTTAGAACAAGATGGACAGAGTGAAGAGAAAAGAGAAACAGGAACTTAAGATCCCTAAACAAAACTACAAATAATACTACATTATCATGTTATTCATATTATTAGAGAACTTATGTTTAATCACTTCTAGATTATTTATTTATGGGTTCATTTATTTATTTAATGTTTATGAGTGTCTGCCTAAAAGTACTTGTGTGCACTACATGCGCACTGGGCTAGAAGAGGCTGTCAATGGCGAGCAGCCATGTAGGTGCTGAGAACCAAACTCCATTCCTCTGCAAAAGCAGCTAGTGCTCTTCTGAGTTATCTCTTCTGCTCCAACTTCTGGATCTCAGAAAATGTGTGCCAGGGGCTCACAGCTTGACTTTAGGGCATCCCTGATCAGCTCCTGCTTCCCTTCTCTATAGGGCCTACTCTGATCTAAATCAGCCCTGTTAGGAGTGTATATTAGTTACCTACTCCACTTTGCCACTCTCCAAAGTTAAGTCCATCTGCTCTCCTCTAAAGTCTTTGATGTGGTAGGTCACCCTTGTAAAATCCAGCTTTCCAGTCACCTGCTCCCTAGACTTGGATGGTCCCATAGGAATCTTGAACTTTCCATTCCCCTCTTGGATGAGGCAGAATCCTCATCTCTGAGTGCCCACTGGCACTCAAACCCTTGGAGTCTGTTTGTCATTCCCAAGTACTTTTCCAAAAACAGCATCCGAAGAAATGCTTCTTCTTTCTCCGGTGAGGGATAAGAACACATGTTATCTCCATTGTGTTACACATACATCTGTTATGCAGTCTCATGCTTTTGTGGAACAAAAGTCAAAGTTAAGTGCACACAACTCCCTCCTGCCCCCTTTTTGCCTTCACTAGTCCTGTTTAACTCTGCTCCTTTCTCTTCAGCAGGGCATGAAATGAAGTAAGCCTGGGAAACAATATACCACTCTAAATCTAGAACTGAAATATAGGCCATTTATTATGTCATCCAAGGCTCTTCTTCTAGATTGCACCTAGCTGCCTGCCTGCACTAGCAACTACCTTCCTAAGGTAGCTTCAGCTAGGAACAGCTGCCTCATCCAACAGGCACTGTCAGCCCAGTGAGGAGACCCTGAAAGATACTCCCAGACTTGTGAATATTCTAGAAATTTGAAAAAAATGTTAACGCCTCTGACATGTAAAAGGAATTGAATTAAAATTGAAATTCAAAAGAAATTGAATTTGAATTGAATTCAAAATGAGTAGTTTAAAAAAAAACAAAATGAATAGTTAATGTTTAATGTTCATAAAATCATTATGTACTCCAAATTTGTCAATGGGCACATTAAATATTTGTAAATTTTCATCACAATTTCAAGACAATCAGTAGCATATATTTTTTTCACTCAGCAAAATATTTAGAGTGAAAAAGGACTTCAATGAAATAATAGTCAATCATAAATTACCTTTTCATTACTTGATGTCAAATAATCTTAAAAGTAAATTACAAAATCTTATCACTTCATAAGGAAAATTATATTTCATTTTGGATACAGGTGGATGTTAATATTTGATAACATATAACGTAAAGGCTCTAAACTAATTTTTCAAGTGGTCTATAAAGACTAAAAATGGCCTAGGTTGAAAGTTTGATGTTGGACTCTCCTTCCCTCCATCTCCACCTCTGGTAGCATTGTGAGACTGGATTCTATTCATTCACTCATCAGTTTCCTGTACCTTGTTGCAAAAGTTTTGTATCAATACTTGCATAGCATATGCATCCCAAGAATGTTTCTTCCCACATCCTTACAGCCTTTCTCTAGTCTTCTGAGGCAGTTTGAATTTACTTTTAAAAGCTATCTAAGGCAGGCTAAACTCTTCAAAACCTGATAAAAAGGACAGTGGAGGCTGAGTATACTACAACTGTTCTCTTCTTTAGGCTACAAGTGTCTTCTGTGCTCAGTGACAATGTAAAATGGGGTTGTAACCTGAACACAGAGTCTCATGCATTCCATTCCCTTATCAGCGTTTTTCTCAAGGAAACAATCTCCAGTTTTCATTACAAGGTGCTACATTCCACAGATGTTGGATAGGATGTCTTTGGTGAAAAGTGACAAACAGAAGGCAGTACCTGCCCCTCTGCCATAACCTCCTGGGTCTAGGCCATTCATATTGCTAGCTACATAACACCAGGTATGGAATATATGCATGCATGTATCTACATGATACACAGCAAGATGACATCTCTTCTGCAACGGGAGACCTTCTTCGTTTGTTTTAAATTATTTGTATTTTAACATTTTTCATATAATATATTTATATCATATTACTTCTCCTTCTACAAGTCCTCTAAACCCTGCCCTTCCCACCCACCAACTTCCTCTCTCTCCTTCTCTTTCTCTTTCTCTTCTCTCTCTCTCTCTCTCTCTCTCTCTCTCTCTCTCTCTCTCTCTCTCTCTCTCTCCCCCTTCCTCCATCTCTCTCAAAAACAAAACAAAAATCAAAACAAAACAATAAAACAGTAAGACAAAAATAAAAAAAAATATGGAATCCTTCTAGCATTGGTCATCTATTCTTGGGCATAGGGCCTTCCTTGGAGTGTAGTTGATAGATCTTGTAACACTCCACTAGAGATTTTCCCTTTCCCAACAGGTATCAATCACATGTAGATTCTTCTTTTTAAACAAAGCTAGTGAACATCTCTGAGGTCACTAGGTATCCCAATGGTTTATTCCCTACTCACCTATCCAGATTCCAAAGAATGCTTCCAATCCTGTTCACAAAGAGTTAAGAGGGCCACCTAGCAAACCTTCCATCTTTGATAAACCAGATAATCAGAGGACATTTATGTAGATACCCCCTTTATAGAACCTGGGGTATAGGAATGAGGAGCATAGAATCCTTCCCACTATTCAGGTACATTGATAGATGGCTTTGATGAGAGGCTAGGACACTAAACTGATTCCCCTACAATGAGTCCGGGACCATAGCAGTAGACTGTCCACATGGGACACCCCACTGTGTGCAATTCTGCCATGCTCACTCATCAGCAATTAGAGTCCTAGAACTTGGACCTTTCCAAATGGAGCAAGAGCATCAATGCTGGCCTTTTAGATTTGGGGGCTTTTATGTATGAATTTCCTATCCAGAGTATGTTCTAAATCTCTTTCTTTGGGGCACATTGAAGCATGTGGTCCAAAAAGACAACCAGAGATAGGAAGGTGCTGTCTTTAATGAAGTAAAACTTGGTACCAAGTGACACTTAAACTAACTACCTTAGTCCATTAGAAGAAATTTACAAAACATCCTGGGAAGCCTAAAGTTTTCCCCAGAAGTCCCAGAGCCACTTACTCACTGAATGGGGGCTGAGGTGTTCATAATATCTGTACCATTACTCCTTCATTTTTGGTGACCACAAATGATCCCAAATACATTGAAACTGTCCTTTAAGACTGCATAGAGGAGTGGAGTGTATGGCTGTAAATGCATTCATTACCACTCCTACATTCAAGCTTGCTTGTGCATTATCCACCACTGTGAGGCCACAGCAGAATACCGCGTGTGGGAATTTGAGCAATTCTTTATGTCTCGGGGCCTCCATCAATGAGTACAGCACTAAGGATAGCTCCTGCTCTTGTTCAGACACCTCATACCCAGAAATGCATTTTATTTAAAGGTTCATTGTTATACTTTGCAGATTTTCCTGGACAGTCTTAGTTTTTTGTTGCTGCTCATATTTTGCCAGCCTTGGTAGAGGGATGCTCAGGATTAGCAGCAGGAAAACCTCCATCTGAATGTGTTAGAGCAACTCTTGCAGCAACTTTTGTAAAACGGCTGCCATGTTACAGCCTTATTTCCCCTGACTCGCCTTGAAGACAATGGCACATTTCTCAGCATCTAAAATGGACTTTTCCCCTTCTATATCAATTTTCATTCTCATAACCTGCTCCACATCCCCCAGGTCGTTACAAATTGACTACCTCTGTCAGAGGTTTAGCGTTCTAGTTGAGGCCTTGCCAGGCTCTGAAAATACAGACTGTTTGCTCACTAATTTCAAGCCAGGAGATGGGGCAGTACCACCTGGGCTGAGGAGGGACTTGTCCTCAGAGTCGACGGATTCAGCAGTATGCAGGGCTTCCACACTGTGAAGCCATGTGCATTAACAGGTTGCATGTATCCTCAATGCTCTGCCGAATTCCTCAGCTAGAGGTTCGAAGCTGAAAGCAGTATGGAAGAAAGTAATCTCCAGGATTTCCCTCCCTGCTCCTCCTACCATTTTTTCTCTGCCTTTAGAACTCAGAAAACACAAAAGGGGAAAGAAGCAACCATGTTGGTCTTCTAGAGGGGACCAAGTGACCTAGAGGAGAAGCTACTGAAATGTCAAATATCTGTTCCCCATGTCACTCAGGAAGGTGAGTAAACTGGGAACAAATAGATGAATGGAGCCAAGGAGTGACACCTTCCTCTAAGAAGTCCTTAGACACTGCTCCTGCTGCAAAGCATGGACAGCTCAAGGCTAAATAAAAGCAGTACAAGTCTGGCATTGCAGCCTCCATTTTGTGTTTACCTTCTTTATTTTGAGTCATCTGCTTAGCTGGAGTTAGACATATTAACCACTCCATGAGTGTCTTTCTAAAGACAGATTATAGCTAACCAAAACATCACACTTCAAAGCTGCAGGCTTCTACTGTGTTCTGTTCCAGACCTAAGTATGGTGCCTGAAGGTCTTATGCTATTTTCCTAAATCTGCAGACACTTTGGATTCCAGAAACAGTCGAGCCTCACGGATTGATCACCCCATTGCGAGATGACCCTCCAAGGGATGGCAGGTATCTATTTACAAAAATGATGTACCCTGGAGCAGGACAGCTTCCTGAGCCACCGTGAAGAACAAGAACAAGACCATAATCAACCAGATCACTCCTTGACTAGGATGTTTCATTACCTATGCCTTTTGTCCCCTTTTCCAAATCTTCCTCTAAAGTTTCAACTAAAGTCTATGATAGTGCCCCAAAGAAAGACTTGAGAATCACTGAGAGCCTTCATCTGTTCTGTTTCTCAGTGTGGCCAGGTTGACTAAATTCTCATTCCCTGTCTTTCACCTTCCTCTCTATGTGGTGTATTGGGACAGGTCACCACATCTAATATCCATAGAGATTTCCAAAGCTGAAACTTTTGCACTAAAATTGCAGTTTCATGCTAGGCCATGTTACTGTAAATGAGGCACTGGCCAGAAGCTCCAGAATGGCCTCCAGGTTCCCCATGCACACAGCACTGGCTGGTACAGCAGGTGCTGCTTCCACTGGTACCATCTTGGTGACGTGGAGGATGGGTGAATATTTACCACCTCATTCTTCTCTGCTGTAGTTCCAGACATGTCTCAAGCTTGGGCGGTGTTTCCATGGGAATTCTGTTTCCTGGATGCTTTCAGACGTTCGTCTTTGCACTCAACATTTGCATCTTATGAGCCTCCTTTTTAAAGGAGAGGAATCTATTCATTCCTATAGGGCTTTTCAGAAGTAGAGGTTAGTATAAGTGAGTGGATAATAAAAAAAAAAATGTGCCACTGACTTTATGTGGTATTATATTTAGAAATATAGGCAGACTCTCCAAATTGTACTAATTTGCATTAAAATAAGAAATGGGCCTTTGTTTAAAGAATTTTGTGCACTTTCCACAGAAAATCTTTGGTCGGTATTTAAATAGCTAAGTTGAAAAATCTTTAGAAAGTTCTCTGAATTTCACCAAATGATCTTCACATTTTAAATAGAAGCACCCTCAGACCCCCACCCCACAGCACAGTTCCGAAAGCTAACCAATATTGTGCCTTTTAAAATCCATTGTTAAAATCCCAATATTAGAGCCTACAATAAAAGATGTATTTTTGAAATAGAATCACACACATACACACACACCAAAAAAAAAAACCAAAAACAAACCCTAATGTTTTTAGTTTCTGACGAGCATAATCATATAATTCTTGTAAGGAAACAAAATGCTACAATGCAGCCAGTGTCCTGGGGAAATCTGAGTTTAAACTCAGGTTTGGGAAAGTGTCTGTATGAAGCTGTTAAGTGCAGAAACCACAGGGTAGAAAGGAAGGGAGCACATAGGAGGATTTGTTTGTAATGTGTTTACTGCCACTGGTGAAGCAGGCAGAAGGTATTTACACTAGGAGTAGGCTGCTCTTAGCCAGGAGTATCTCCAGACCCAAGAACTGCAGGCTCTGCGAGTCCAGAGGACTGTGCTGATTTTCCCACTGCTTGCTGAATCTGATGCTAGCAGGGCCTCTTCCAACCTGCACAGCTCTCATTTAAATGCATATCCTATTACAATGGAACAGCATGTCTCTCGATCTTGACCAGGCTGGCATTTTGCACCTAAGAAAAACAGAACAGAACAGTCCACAAAGGGGCCATTGATGTTAAGCTTACTCTAGCTAAAATCATAAGCGGCTTGTTAGAAGCCAAGCAGTTGATCTGCCTTGGTTTCCTGAGCATGTGTCAGCTCCAATCTACAAAAGACCCGGGGCCCAAAGAGAAGGAAATAATGAATGGCAGCCCCTCTTGTCTGTTATCTCCTGTTTAAAAGGGGGTTCCCTGTGTCAACCCTACCCTTGCACTGAGAAAAATTAAACTACCCTGGGGAATTTTTTAAAAATTATTCCTCCAAGTTTCAGCTTCATTGCTAGCATCCACTGACATTTTCTGCAGCATTTGTTTTTGCTGTTTGCCTAGCATTCATGTTGAACAGGCATCTACTGAGCACTGTGATTTGCTAGCCACTTTGCAAACATTATCTTGTGTCATCAGCCAATAAGGCTATAAAACAGGCACTCATATTCCTGCTGTGTCGATGAAATACAGACTTTCAACAAGATTAAATGACAGGTGCAAAGTTCATGGCTAATAAATGATGAAATCAGGGTGGATCCTGGTTCTGGAAGCCAAGTTCCATGTTCTTTCATCTACAGCCCAACTTACTGACCCCAAGGTCAATAAACCAGAACATACTGAGCTGCATGAGCAATAGCTGAGTCCCACTAGTATGTCAGGTTGCAAAACATTCAGAATTTTTTTCAAGATTTTCCCCCCAAGCTTCAATGGATCTCTCCTGCCATCTTAAAAAAGCATTGAAAAGGCCCAGGTTAGAATGCCAGCTCTGGCAATAGCTCCTTTGGAGTCTTTTTAAAATTCTGATCTTTTATGAGCTTCTATCAGATCATCTTCAAATTGAGATTAATAATTGTGACAAGATGTGGTTTTCCATTGTCTCCATTCCTCTGTCCCACTTCATTTCACAGATGGTGTGGAGAGGACTTGCATTATGCAAGTCCACGTTAGGCTGAGCAAGTAGCAGATGCTGCCAAGAGAAAGTTCTGTTGTTTGCTTTGCCCTTAAGAATGTGAGAATTCAGCTGGGCAGTGGTGGCGCATACCTTTAATCTCAGCACTCAGGAAACAGAGGCAGGCAGATCTCTGGATCTCTGTGAGCTCGAGACCAGTCTGGTCTACAAAGCGATTTCCAAGACAGCCAAGGCTACACAAAGAAACCCTGACTCAAATTTGAGAATCCTTTAATTATAACAAACAAATAGTGAAAATACTAGTAGAAATCTGAACATCCCCTTCATATTTAATAACATTAAAAATTACTTTGCTAAGAACAGGCTGTGATAGGTTGTGTGGCTCCTTGCTTCTGTTTCTCTATCTGAACTTCTTTTATGCACTGAATTTCTCTACCCTTTCATGCCTGTCCCAGCTAAAGAACTTCAGCTCCTCGGGGAAAAAAATAATAATAATCCATTCTCCAAGGGCTAAGTGTCCACTTTATCCAATAAACAGGGTCAGAGAAATAGAATCACATGGGAAAACTAAGGTCACAGGGTCTCCCCAGAGTGTGGCTTCTAGAGAGTACATGAAGGAAGAAGTGATAGCTCATACCAATAGTGTACCTCCAGAGAGAAACAGCTTTCTGGTGCCCACAGAACAATCTGTATAGGGAATGTTCATATCTGCTTCTCTCCTAACAGGTATGAACTGGAAATATCCCATAAACTACTGACTAGATAAACAAGCAATGTAATATATCTGTGGAAAGGAATATTATTTTATTATTCAGCAGTTGAAGGGAATTATGATAAACTCAACAATATAGATGAGTCATAAATTCATGATGAATGAAAGGGGCAGGCAAAGAGTCTCTAATGGATGTTAGTAGCTGTATCAAGTTTTAAAAGAGAAGGTCTGGTCTACTGGACAATAGTCAGTGGTTACTTAGAAAAAAACAGTAATAGGGCTCAATTCCATGAGAAGCATTTAGTTTATATAGGTATGTATGTATGCATGCATTTACATTGTAATTAAGCTTTTTCATACATCTTGAAAGTTTTGAATGCTGAAGATGATAATGCATGTAAGTGTTCCTCTTAATTCCTGATCAATAATAATAGAAACAAATTATAGTCATAGTAGTAACTAGAATTTTCTGATTGCTTACTATGAAACAGACTGCAGATATAGGTTGTGTTGAGTTCTGATTATAACTCTATAGACCAAGAAGCACAGGTGCTCCTCAATTTTACATCTCAAATTCAAAATACTATAAATAAAAACATATGTCAGGTATGGCAATTTTTGCCTGTTATACCAGCACTTAAGAGACTGAGGCAGGAGAATTATAAGTTTGAGATCAATCTGGGCTATACAGTGAGACTCCACCCACCCCCATTATATGCCAAAGGATCACATGTCTCATGCCTGCCTTAGTACCCAGTCTATTGGCCCCTACATTCAGGTAGGGATACCAGACTCATAACACCAACTCCACCCATCTCTAAGAAGAGACCTTAGCCTCATGTTGCCATTTCAATCTATTCCCTCAGCCATCCAGCAGACCCTTTCTAGGTAGGGACCTTAGAGTCACACTGCTCATTCTACCCACCCTCGTAACTATCCTGGGAATAACATGTCCCACCCATGCCTTTGGCACACACCCTTCAACCACTTCTTTCTAGGTATTCTATCTATTGGCACAAACCAATTCTATCTATCCCCACTGTGATACCCTAGACTCAAGTTGCCAATTCTACCCATGCTTCATTACTCTCCAGCTCAGCCCTCTCTATGAAGAGCCAAGACTCAAAGAACAAATTCTAACCAACCCTGTGACAGAGCTAAGAACTATGTACTACCTTTTGCCTCCCTCCCAACTTGGCCACCACTAAATGTACAGAAAAAAAGTACAATATTAAAAGCTTCAAGAAGGATAAAGTCACATGTAAAGGCAGGCCCATTAGAATAATAGCTGATTTTTCAGTGGAGACTATGAAAGCCAGAGTGGCTTGGACAGATGTTCTACAAGTTATAAAAGACTACACATCCTAACACAAACTACTATACCCAACAAAGCTATCAGTCATAATGAAAGGAGAAAGGAAAAGTTCCCGCTATAAATACAGATTTAAGGAATGTATGACCACTAAGCCATCTCTTTGGAGGATACTGTAGGGTACACTTAGATTTTAACAGAAGGTAAAACATGTACAAAGTACAAAGAAAAAATAAACAAATTCAGAAAATCAAATCAAATAATGTCTAGCAACACACAATAAAAGCAACAAAATGATAGGAATAAATACATATTGTTTAATTATAACTCTTAATATGAGTAGTCACAGGTCTCCAATAAAGAGACACAATCTAACAAATTTTATTAGAAAACAGAATCTTTTTTTTTTTAGTTTCTATTTCTTTTTTTTTCTGCCTTCAATAAACACACCTCACCATCATGGATATACACTGCCTTAAGGTAAAATGATAGAAAGATATAAGCAAATGGAGCTAAGAAACAAACAGGTGTAGCTATTCCAATACCTGAAAAAATAGACTTCAAAATTGTCAAGAGATAAGGAGAAATACTTCTTCTTCATTAAAGGAGAAACTCACCAACAAGATATAACAACCTAAACATATGTGCCCCAAACACAGGGGCATTCAATTTTGTAAAAGAAACAGTGCTAGCTTTAAAATTACAGGTTGACAAAAGCATAGTGGTAGTGGGTTATTTCAATATGTCACTCTGATCAATAGACAGATCACACAGGGGGAAAAAACTACAGATTATAAACCTATTCAGCAAAGTATCAGGGTACAAACTTGACATGCAAAAATCAGTAGTCCTCTAATATACAAATGACAAATATACAGAGAAAGAAATCAAGGAAATAATAACATTCCTAATAGCCTCTTAAGGATAACCTGGAATAAATATAATCAAGGAAGTGAAAGACTTGTACAATGAAAATATTAAGACACTGAAGAAAAGAAATTGAAGAAAACACCAGTAGATGGAAATACCACCCATGCTAATGAATTTGTAGGATAATATAGTGAAAATGACCATTCTATAAATTCAGTGCAATCCTCAAAATTTCAGTGCAATTCGTCAAAACATTGAAAAGCCAATCTTAAATTCTAAGGAAATATAAATAAGTTAGGATAGCAAAAACAATCCTGAACAATAAAATGATTGTTAGCTATGCTATTATCTCACATTTCAAGTTATAATACAGAGCTATTGTAATAAAAACAAAACAGCATAGAAACGTCATAGAATGTACACATTGATCAATGGAAGAGAACTGAGAACCCATGTATAAGCCCACACTCCTATAGCCCCTCATAGTCAACAAAGAGGCCAACAATACACTTTGGATAATAAGGCAGCATCTTCAGCAAATGGTATTGGTCAAATAGGATGGTCACATGTACAAAATAAAACTATATGCATCGTGGCCTGTTGCTGGAGGGCTTCTCTCCAGGTTCCCCAAGCCCCGCAGTCCCACAATCCACGTATAAAATAATCACTCAGACGCTTATATCACTTATAAACTATATGGCCGTGGCAGGCTTCTTGCTAACTGTTCTTATATCTTAAATTAACCCATTTCTATAAATCTATACCTTGCCATGTGACTGGTGGCTTACCGGCGTCTTCACATACTGCTTGTCCTGGCGGTGGCTGCAGTGTCTCTCTCTCAATCTTCCACTTCCCAGAATTCTCCTCTCTCCTTGTCCCACCTACTTCCTGCCTGGCCACCTACTTCCTGCCTGGTCACTGGCCATCAGTGTTTTATTTATATAGAATGATATCTACAGCATTTCCCCTTTTTTCCTTTTTTTAAAAAGTAAGGTTTTAACTTTAACATGGTAAAATTACATATAACAAAACAATTATCGAGCAAGAATTACAGTTACAATATTAAAGATGTCCTATCTATCTTATATTTGTAAGTTTAAGGTTTTATATCTAACTTATCTTTTATCATAACTGAGGAAATTACAACTATCTAGTTTTCAACCACATCAAAGACCTGAGAAGGAACATAATGGTACCTGAGAAATGGTAGATGGATGCAAACAACTTTCGGGAATCTTGCAAAAGTAGACCAAGACAGCTGACAGCCTGGACAGTCACCTAATGTTTTTCAGCATTGTTGGTGCATTTAAATTGGCTACAGGCCTAGAGTATCTGACAGACCATTTTTAGAATCAGGAATTCTGAGAGACCATCTTACCCTGTCTTGGCAGAGTACAGTGGTCGCTTTCCTTGTGTCCCGCTTGTCCAGAAAGGACAGCATTGCATTTGTACTGTCAGCCATCAAGGCAAGGGCAGTTCTTTGCCCAGTAGGCCATTTTGTGCAAAAAAGACAAACTTCCAAATGGAAATATCTTAGAAGCCCAACATTCTCTCGGGATCAATTGGTGCAGCCAGGAGCAATTGTGTCTCACGTCAACAGAATTTTAAGTTATTTAAATGCCATATTCTCTAGGTCTATGAAGTGTTTGAAGATTACCTATCTATCTGAAATATATCTATGTATACCTAGAAAACTTAACTAACATGGCTACAGATATGATTATCATAGATGACTAATTATTAATCTATTTTTTAATTATCCATTACAATTTTAAATGAGTTACATAAACATAATACCTCAAACAAGAATAGAAATATATATATATATATATATATATATATATATATATACACAGTATAACAATATTAACTTCAAGTTTGTATCAATAAACTAAAATTTATACCAATGTAAAACATTTTAAACATAAACTAAAATCTATACCAATGTAAAACATTTTAAACAAGTTGTTCTTTAAAAGTAGGTTGATTAATCTATCCTTTTATCTTAGCATCTCTATATCCTCCTATATATCTATATCATATCCCCTTTTCTTTTTTAGAAAGAGATCACATTTATAATCAACCTGTTTTAAATAAAAATATTGGTTTTCTCTGTCCCACACCACATGTATAAGTCCACACTCCTATAGCCCCTTATAGTCAACAAAGAGGCCAACAATACACTTTGGATAATAAGGCAGCATCTTCAGCAAATGGTATTGGTCAAATAGGATGGTCACATGTACAAAATGAAACTATATCCTCATCTCTCACTCTTCAGAAAACTCAGCTCCAAATGGATCAATGAACTCAACATAAGACCTGATGCCCTAGATCTCATGCAGGAAAAAAATGGGGAACAGGCTTTAACTGATTGGTGCAAGAAAGGATGTTCTGCAGGACCCCCAATAGTACAAGCATTCAAATAATAATTAATAAATGATACTTCATTGTCTTAGTTAGTGTTTCTATTACTGTGATGAAACAGCATGACCAAAAAGCAAGTTGGGAAGAAAACGATTTTTTTGACTTACACTTCCATATCGCAATTCATCATCTAAAGAAGTCAGGTTAGGAATTCAAACAGATCAGGAACCTGGAGGCAGGAGACGATGCAGATGCCATAGAGGGGTGCTACGTACTGGCTTGCTTCTGGTAGCTTGCTCAATCTGCTTTCTTATAGAAGACAGGACCACCAGCTCAGGGATGGCACCACCCACCATGGACTTGGCCATAACTAATTAAGCAAATGCTGCTATGAACATGATTGAGCAAATGACCTTGTGGTATGATTGAGCATTTTGGGGGTATATGCCCAATAGTGGTAGTGCTGGGTCTTGAGGTAGGTTGATTCCCACAAGGATGACACCAACTAAGACTCTAGCAATAATGGAGAGGGTGCCTGTATTTACCTTCTCCTATAATCAGATTAAAGACTACCATAATTGTCATCATAGAACCTACATCCAGTAACTGATGGGAGCAGATGCAGTGATCCACAACCAAGCTCTGGGCTGAGCTCCTAGACTTCAGTTGAAGAGAGGGAGGAGGGATCACAGGAGCAAGTGAGGTCAAGATCATGATGGAGAAAATCACAGAGAGCTGACCCACGCTGGTGGGAGCTCATGGACTCTGGCCTATCAGCTGGGGAACATGCATGGGACCAAACTAGGCCCTCTGAATGTGGGTGACAGTTATATGGCTGGATCTGTTTGGGGAGCCCCTGGCAGTGGGACCAGAACTTATCCTGGGTGCATGAAATAGCTTTCTGGAACACATTCCCTAGGGTGGGATACGTTGCTCAGCCATGACACAGTGGGGAGGGGCTTGGTCCTGCCTCAACTTAGTGTGCCAAACTTTGTTGACTCCCCAAGAGAGGCCTTACCCTCTCTGAGAGTGGATGGGAATGGGATTGGGGGGGATGGAGAAGCGGAGGAAGGGGTATAGCACGAAACTTAAAAGTTCTTATTAATATAAACAAACCTGGAGCCAGGTATTGGGGTGAATGCTGGAAGATCAGAGAAGCAGAACAAGCCACAGCCACCTCACCTTGGCAATTCTTCAGCTGATTCTGTTTCCTCAGACTGGATGTCTCTCAGCTGAACTGTGCTGCTCAAAAGCCTAGAAGCTTAACAGACTCTAGTTCCTCATCCTCACTCCTTAAATACCTTTCTGCTTCTTGCCAACACTTCCTGGGATTAAAGGCTCTTGTTACCACACCTGGCTGTTTCCAGTGTGGCTTTGAACTCACAGAGATCCAGAGGGATCTCTGCCTCTGGAATGGTAGGTCTAAAGGGGTGTGTGTCACCGTTTTCTGGCCTCTATATCTAGTGGCTGTTCTGTTCTCTGACCCCAGATAAGTTTAATAGGGTGCACAATATTTGGGGGAACACAATATCCCAAAGGGGGAACTGAGATTGGTATGTAAAATGAAAAACAAGAACTTTTTAAAAATAGATAAATTGAAAAAAATAAAAAAAAAAAAATGCCTTACAGCCAGATCTTATGGAGGCATTTTCTCAATTGGTGTTTCCTTCATTCAGATAATTCTAGTTTGTATGTCAAGTTGACATAAGACCAGCCAACCCACTCATGAAACCAAAGACTTCTTAGAGCAAAGGACACCATCATTCAAGCAAAGGAGTGGCCTACAGAATGGGAGAAAGTCTTCAAGTCTATACAGCAGACTGAAGATTAATATTTATAATAGGCAAAGAATTTAAAAAACTAACTAAAGAAAACAAGCATTCAAATTTCAAAAATTGTGCATGAAACTAAATAGAGCTTTCAAATGATAAAAACAAATGGCTGAAAAACATATTTTGAAAATATTCACCATCCTTAGCTATCAGAGAAATGCAAATTAGAACTACTGAGATATTTCATCTTACCCCAATCATAATGGCTGAAATTAAAAGAGAAATAAATAATAAATACAGGGTACAAATGATGGAGGAGAGGGGAGCACATATGTACTGCTAATGAGAGAACAAACTAAAGCAGCCAGTATGGAAGTCAGTGTAGATGTTTCTCACAAATCTAGAAATAGATGTACCATATGATTCAGCTGTACCACTCTTGGGCATATGTTCAAAGAACACTGTATCTTAACATAAAGCATGCTGTTCTAGTCATGATACCTTGGAAAAGAAACAAAAAGTCTATATATCCATCAACTGATGACTAGATAATGAAAATCTGGTATATTTACATAAAGGAATATTATTCAGCTGTTAAAAACTTAAATTATAAGATTCACAGGTAAATGGATGGAACTGAAAACAATCAATCATTTTGAGAGAAGTAACCCATAATCCAGACCCAGAAAGACAAATGCAAATTCTTCTCATCTTTGTGGATGTTAGCTTTAAATCTTTAGATATGTGTGTTTCATTTGGAATAACATCATGGGAATAACCAACATCATCGTTTCATTTCATGTGTGTTTCATTGTACTCATGGAAGTCAGGAAATTAATAAGGAGTCATAGTGGAGGAGTTTTCAAGTTGGGGGAGATGGAATACTGTGGTATAAAGAGTTGAAGGGCAATAATGGAACAAGAGTGGTTAAATGGAGTAGGAGATAGAAGCAGGGTAGAGGAGGGAATTAGAAATATGTGGAGAGGCTGCCTGGTGGTGGTGGCGCAAGCCTTTAATCCCAGCACTTGGGAGGCAGAGGCAGGCAGATCTCTATGAGTTCGAGGCCAGCCTGGTCTACAAAGTGAGTTCCAGGAAAGGTATAAAACTCCACAGAGAAACACTGTCTCAAAAAAAAGAAGGAGGAGGAGGAGGAGAAGGAGAAGAAGAAAAAGAAAAAAAAGAAATATGTGGAGAGGTAACTAGCACTAAAAACCTGTTTTTAAAAAGCTATATGCAAATGTATTACTTCCTAACATACATACACAGTGAGAGAGAGAGGCAGGGGGTATAAAATGGCATTACCTACAATAGGGAGACAATGCCCCTAGCAGATACCATGAGCTAACAACAACAAAAAAAAAAAAAAAAAAGTACCAGGAATGGGTTACCTCTCCTGGCTTTGTTAGCCAGTAAGGTCCTGTAGAGTCTCCAAACATCTTTTCAGTGCTTGTGACTATCCTCCAGAACTTGATGATAAGACCCTGCTGATGAAGACACAACATACTTGAACCATAAAATATCAAGAATTCAAGCTGGTACTGACCTGGAAGCTTCTTCTCTACAGACTAGATTTCACCATCCTGGTAAGTGTTATGTAAGCTACTGAACGAGAAAAATAATCATCAATCTTACCAGCTACAAAAGCTTTGAGGTAAATAATGGCTGTCTTGTACAGACATGCCACTGGTACAATAGTGGCAAAAACATCATGAGACCAACCATCATCATCATCAACAACATCATCATCATTATTATTTTGGATTTAAGTCTTACTCCACAAAATGAAACCCATGCCTGGCACCATTATTAGGCCAACAGCCAGTGTCTAGACAGGTCATAGGCATTAGAAAAGAACACATTACTATTATTCTAGACAGAGTATTAATGATCTTCCTTCTTATCATCCGTCACAGTCTGGTGTAACACATTGCAGTGAACTGCCGCCGCACTAAGCTTGAAATTCCATACTGAACATCTATGAAATAAGAAATGGAAGACGTAAGGAGTGAGTGAAGTCCTGAGTGAATGTGCTCTTAACATGGGCATACTCATGTCAATGACCCTAGCCTCAGACCGATAGGAAGATCGCAAAGTCTTCTCACTAAGGTGAGTCTCAGAGAAAAGGCAAAGCCTTTCCCGGGGGGTCCTAGTATGAATGTTGATCGTGTGCTCAGTAAATGCACACTGTAGCTTTCTTCCCTGAGATGTTAAGGCTTAAAGACTGCTCCCCTAGAGGGACTGCTCCTACTCAGACTAGCTAAACCTGTCTCTTTGATCTAACTACACACTATAAAGCCCATCTCCTTATTTAGCTGTACATAATAACCTCAGCCCCTTGTTCACTATATACAATAACTTTGATTCTTTCTTCTGTTCAACTCTATATAAACATACTGAATACCTAGGGTGCTGAGACTTCTCCATCAGAGAGCCCAGTCTGCTTGACCCCAGATGTTTCTGTGCATCTGTCTGTGTTTATCATTTCTTCATTTCTTCATCACCACAGTCAAGTCTAAGTCCCTGAGGCCATACAATGATGCACATAACCATGATCTAGTATGAGTATTTGCTGAGCCATTGAGTTAATACATAAAATAATGACATCAAGTAAGTCATCTTTTACATCATCATCTCCATCATGGGGAAACAATTCTCCCCATCCCTAAAATATACAAGGAGCATCTTCCCTTCACCACAACTGATTGGCAGTCTTACTAGACTTGAAAGAATTGAGATGGTCATCTTTGTACTTTTAGAACTTTGCTTTACATCATTCCCACCCAGCAACCCCTGGCCTCAGAAAATATGGAAAGAATAATGCCACAGTGCTCTCTGGTAATGCAGTCAATGTTATCTGAGTGAACTTAGACAGAAACTTGATCTATTTTAAATACACCACATTATAAAAATCCTCAAGAAGTTGAGCAGACATAAAGAGACCATTTCACTCAGTTCAACAAAGCAACAATGGTTGGAAACCTGCACAGCTTTGAAAAGTAGATGGAACACTTCGGGTCTTTCCCCTTGTGGAGGTAAGAAGCGATATTGAGAAAAACCATAGAAATGGGCATGCTAGACAGGTAGGTACCTCACAAAATCTGAGAGTTATCCAGCTGTTGGATAAAGCCCACCATGCTTATGGCATATAAAGAGGCAAAAAAGGAGAGATAGCCAGGTGGTGGTGACACACACCTTTAATCCCAGTACTCGGGAGGCAGAGACAGGCAGATCTCTATGAGTTCAAGGTCAGCCTGTTTTACAGAGTGAGATCCAGGACAGGCACCAAAACTACACAGAGAAACCCTATCTTGGGTGGGGGGGGGAGAGATGTAAAAGTGATGAAAAATAAAGATAAGTTCCTACTAAGCAGACTCTCGAAAAGAATTTCCTATAGAAACCAAAAAAAAAGCAAGGACATGGTTGCCACCCCCATCTGTAATGAAGAAGGCATTGACTTGCAGATGCTCACATTTGCTCTCTCTATTTGCCACAAGGTTGGCATCTCTCTGTTTTTTCTTTCTGTGTACTTTGTTCACTGTTTTTTCCTTATAACATTATGTTCTGTGAAATGCACTTTTGAGAAGTGCTGAGATGCAATATACAAATTATAGGGAAGAAAATAGTATTGCCTGAAAAGCAAACTTACACAAGGAAAATTTATTTAATTTAATATTGTTAGTAAAGAAGAGAATAGCATCAAAAATAATCAGAAAACAAATTGTGATATCAAATATAAGAAACTCCCTTCAAATGTAAAAAGGGGACAAATCTTTGCAAAAACTTGGCAAATAAGAAAATAAGACAGTAGAAATCAAACCTCCTTGTTACCTTTGTCCCCCGTAGGGAGATGGAACATCCAGAATAGAAGCCTAAGTCACACACAAGAATGCATCACACTGCTAACTTAAGTGTGTCAAGATCACAAAACATTGTCACAAATCATTGGAGACCAAAGAGGTTTAAAAACTCAACTCATTGAATCCCAGAGAGTGAATAGAACAGTATCATAGTAACTTGTGAAATTTAAAGTCTACGTTCTAAAATTCTGAGAAAGTTGCCTTAAGACATCAACAGGTGAATATATCTAAAATGACTCCAAATAATTATTTTAAGAACAACTGAGCAGCCAAATCAAAGGACTTGATCATTATCTGTAAACATCTGAGTAAACTTTTTATATGTTGAATTTATTTTTTATCAGATGAGTATTATTTTCCACGCAAAGAGGTGAGAACATCAGTCTTAGAGAACTGACGTGAATTCTTAAATGATTTATTCCAATGCATGAAGGAAGCCGATTTTGACACTACTCTTAACACACTAAGCTTTCACTATAGTAAATAATGGCTAGAAGAAAACAATGTAAGATTGCAAATGCTTCATGGGTAAGAGATATTCAAGATACACTATGATTTTCGAATATTCTTAGTTTGATTTTAAAAGATAAAAATAAAGTATTGTAAGCATCTGTGGAGGAGGGGGGGGAAGAACAGTAGTGCTGAAGAACATCTACCAAAGCATCAAACAGCCATTAAATGAACAGATATGCTAGGCTATCAACTGTGGTGAGAAAATTTAAATGACCCTTTTTAAGCAGATTTTTTTAAATGAAGGCGTAATATGAGTAATACAGTCTTTAACAGCAACTGGACACTCTTATGTCTCTTAAGACCATGTAACTCTTTCACTTTTAGGAAATCTAGTGATATCTGTACTTAGAACACATATTCAAAACCTTACATTTTTTAGACTATACATTTCTTTCCATTGTACATGAGACATAAAAGCATTAAATGATAAAATTCAGAAAAGCTTATGGCTCCCAAAAAGAATTGTTAGAACAAACACAGGTTATTAGAAAACTAAAATGGGAGAGCTCTATATGAATTTGCATATCTAATTCTATTAAAATTCTATTAAAGTTATAGTTGGAAATAAATTTATGATATTTTACAATTTAATCATAGATGATAAAGTATCAGAAATAGTATTAAATTTAAGAATATATTAAATTTTTTTTAAGTCTTAAGAATGAAGGTGAAACAAATAATCTTTCTAAAAGAAAAAAAAAATGCCTGGAGTGGGCAAGATGACTCAGTGGTAGACACTTGCCACCAAGCCTGACAATGACTTGAGTTTGATCCCTGGAAACCACATGGTGGAAGAAGAGGATTGACTCCTGCAAATGTGCTGTGACCACCACCTGTACAGGATGGCATACTTGTGCATGCACACACACACAGAGAAAAAAAGGCACAAAGTAAACAAATAAATGTAAATTTTAAAAGGAAAGAATGAATGATGAAGTGGTGAAATGTTTCTAAGATAACTAAACAAATTCAAGTATTTAAAAAAAACAATGAGACAAAAGATGTAGAAATACAAATAAACAAAATGTAAATGAAATATGGCAAGTAATGAGTGCAGCATGTGTTTGTATGATGGATACTAAAATACAAGTTCAGAAAACAGAACATACTTTCTGAGTCTGAGAGTAAGACAGTCTTGGTTGAATACTTTGATTAATGTGGAAATAGTATATTGATTTACCTAAAATGATATAATTTAAAGTATAATAAGTGAACACTTATTACCAAAGGAAATTATTAAAAGGCTTATCTAAAATTTATTTTCAAATGCAGTTAAGCCAGGGGCTAGTGATTACATCAGTAATACAGTGTTGCCAAATGTGCTCAAAACCATGAGTTCAATCACAGCTCCAGGGGAAAACACAAAAAAGAAAAGATCTTCCTTTCCTTCCAATGCTACAGAAACTACTCAGGATTGGGTTGGAGCTTTTGTTTGTTAGGTTGGGCTTTTTCATGAGCTCAAAAACCCTAAGGCTAAAACTAGAAACAGAGCACAAAAATAAACTCACTTACTAATTAAGTTACAAACTGAAATTGTTACTACAAAGGATTTAGCCATCATGACTAATTGGGGATTCTGGGGATTATTCCAAGAATTGAGGCATAGGATTGCAAATTCTCAGATATTCATAATGTAGTAATGAGGAAAAGAAAAATATTTAATTGTTCACCTGTTTCAGTAACATTTACTATCCACTTGCTCTTCAATGGTTTTTCAAAAGCAGAAAACTAGAAGCATATTTTTCCAGTAGTTTTTCTATAATTCAGGAAGCAGGCAAAAAGAGGCAGATGATTAGAAAGCAGTCATTCTGTTATGGTTAAAAAAAAATGTTATCTATGCAGAAAACAGGTGAGATATATTATACACTTCTTAGGATTGATAAGGTCAATGAAGTGATCAGATACAAAATACACAGTTGTTTTTCAGATAAAATATCAAGAAAAACAATACATTAGCAAAATTAGAAAAACCTTAATTAGAACTATGAAGTTTCAACACAAAGAAAACATTAAATTTTCCTGAGAAATAAATTACTTATATAATCATACTGGATATTGAAAATATTCTGATTATATTTCTGCAAACCAGGATAACATTATCCTGGTTTAGTCATATAAACTAACTGCGGGTAGCATAGACTTTAGAGACTTAGGGAGTTATCTTATGGTAGGTACCTAAGGCACCTTATGGCAGGCACCTAAGACAGGTACCTAAAGTAGGCATTCAAGGAAGATACCTTAGGCAGGTACCTAAGGCAAGCATTTTAGGTAGGCATCTAAGTTGGGTACCTAAAGTTGGCATCCATAAGACTCCTAAGGCAAGCATCTAAGGCAGGCACCTAAGACAGGCATCTAGTGCTAACTCTTGTGGGAAAAGCAACTATCTCTGAAATTTAAGTCATACCATCGCCCATGTTACCGTTTCCTCCATGTAGAAGCCACAGCAACTGGATAGGGGCTGCATGGAATAATGTGAGGTTTCTTTCATGAGTTTCATTCATTACTTCAAAAGACTGTAGTTGGCTCTGAAGAGCTTTCTTTGTTTGGAAAAATGCCATATCAACCCACTTTGATTTTTATCTGGACCCAGAGACATGGATCAGAAAAGACTCAAACTTTCCTGAAAGTCACAGTATCCTTAGTCACTCAGAAGTGAGCTATGAGGAATATGTCAAGGAGTAGCATAGTGAGCAGGAAGTCTGAGCCCAAGCAGGGACAGAGCTAAGTGAAGAATGAATTCACTGTTTACCTTCCTGAACACTTTCAATAGGAGTGTCTAATGCTCTACTCTGAATGCGTTGCTACGTAGCGCTATATTGTGAAGCTCTGTGTCTCCTGTCCACTCCTCTAACTGAAATCCTACCCTTGTATCACCCAGAATTTCAATAAGGACCCACTGCCAAGAAGTCCTTTGTGCAGGCAGCACTGGTGGAAATCAATTAAAGAAACGTTACTCCTCATACGGGTTAGTGTGGGTCAGAGAGAACATCTCAGAAAAAAAAAAAAAAATGTTCTTCATTAAAAATAGTCAGACGGTGGAAGAGAATTGAGTAGATGAAAATAAGCCTCTTGGAAAATGTACAGTTCTTGAGGAAACCTTCAACTTTTGTGTGGACCAGGGAAATTTTCTCAATTTCATAAAAAGGTTGGTGGGCACTAGGACAGAAGTCCATAGCTGAATTGCTTTCCCCTTCAGAAAATTCCCTGAGTTATGAAAATGAATTCAAATACAGCTGGATTTTCCACACATTACTTTAGTCTTTTCATTTTCACAGAAGCAAGTTCAATTCCCTTTACTACGAAGTTTTGTACAAACTCCTGTGACATTCTGAATTAATCAGCAGAGCTACTCAAAATCACTCAGCAAAGTGGCTTGCTGACCACAGTAAGTCCTGCTTGTCTGAATTTCCTAATATATTCTGAAAACTTACAGTCAATTTGCTATGTAGGAAAACACATAAGATTACAGCAGTGTGTGTCCACAGATACTTACAATGCTAGAGGAAGCCTGGTGATGGTTAGAAGTACTTGAGGAAAGTTATCTTTGGATGAAGGTGAGCATTTCATTCCACTCTGAAATGGACTAACTCATCTCCATCTGAGTCTATACTCCTTATGAAACTTTTTGACATAATTTTACAGTGCTCTGATTTCCATAGCTCCCTGCCTGCTATAAGACAAAGTGTAATCTATTGATGGAAACTAACAGGCTTCTTAACCATTGAATTTCTCATTGTACATTAATAAATTTATATTCTGACTTAGCCATTTTCTGTGAATTTATACCATTCACACACACAAAAAAAAACTGAATGCCACTCAATACAACAGCAAAATCAAGATTTTTATGGCTGCAATAAGAAAGACTGCATCATGATTAAGTAAATACCTGTTTCCTTACTTAGGAACAACACGTTCCACTGCCATGTGGAGTCCTCTAAATATCAGGAAAGCCTTAGAAGCAAAAAAGGGAAACTGTGATAACTGTGGGTAACATGAGGAGCCACTGCTGTAGCAGGAATCTTAACAGTTCTTATTAATAAAATCAAACCTGAGGCCAGTTATTGGGGTGAAGCTAGAAGAACAGAGAACCAGAACAAGCCACAGCTAACCTCACCTGGTCAACTTCTCAGCTGATCTTGTTTCCTCAGACTGGAAGCCTCTGTGTCCTCATATCCGAATGGCTCTCAGCTGAACTGTGCTGCTAGAAGCCTCCAAGCTTAACCAGCCAAATGCTTAACTGGCCAAATGCTTCTAGTTTCTGGTCCTCACGCCTTATATACCTTTCTGCTTTCTACCACCACTCCCTGGGATTAAAGGCGTGATGAGTCACCATGTCTGTCTATATCCTTGAACACCTGGATTTCTGCCTCTGGAATGCTAGGATTAAAGGCGTGTGGTACCACTGCCTATCCTTTATGTTTAATATTGTGGCTGCTCTGTCTCTGACCCCAGATAAGTTTATTAGCATGCACAATATTTGGGGGAATACAATACCACACACTGGAAACTGCTTTCTGCTTTTTTTCCACAACAGACTCAGAAAGTCAGCATCAATGTACAGTTCAGTTGGTACCTCCTCATCAGACTGACTTGCTACCATTAGCAAACCAAGTTGTGTCCCCAGGGGTAAGGAAAAAAATAAAAATCACCATTTACCACTGTTTGATCTTAAGCTGATGTGTGTGTGTGTGTGTGTGTGTGTGTGTGTGTGTGTACCCAACAGATTCCTGCAGCTCAATGGCATATCAAAGTCTCACTAACAATATGAAAACAAGGATCTCTCATTTCGAGAGAAGTATATCAAAAAGGCCAGGAGCAAAATGCCAAAGAGCTGTATGAATTTTACATCTTCTCTTCTGGCTTCAACATTGTCATCTACACAACAGAAAAGCTGAGCAAGAAGTTCATTTGAATGGAATAATTCTGGACTTTTTATTCCTAAATATCCCTAAGTTCAAACCTTGTCCAGACACTATAAATAAATCCCCCAATACTTGAACCATTTCATGACAATGATGGACACTAGAAGCTATACACTAATATATTGTATAAGAAATATAGACCTATCTCTCCTCTCTGTCACTCAAGTGTGTTCAAATTCAACTGTCAATATCTGGGGGCCTTAGCAACCTTACACTTATATACCAAATTCTTCAAGTTACAAATAAAGAGTTGAATTGTCAAATCAACATTAAAATAAAAGAAAGTTAGGAGAGAGAGAGAGAGAGAGAGAGAGAGAGAGAGAGAGAGAGAGAGAGAGAGATTTACTATGTATCTTAAAACCTAGGAGAAACTGAATCCCAGGACTAAGGACTTTCTCAGAAGGCAGTCATTCTCTGTGCTGATTCCATTTCCTTATGCCATGACTCCATTCCCATGAGGCTACTTCCCAAGATGGATTCAATATTTCTAAGCTTCTATGTTCTGCATTCCAATTTTACAAAGAAGGGAAGAAAGGGAAAGATTCATTTTCCTTTCAATAAAAGTATCACAGTAGGGCTTCACTGGCTTTGAGTATGCCTCATGACTGCTGTTCAGTCATGATCAGACTTGAGTCCAGTCTCCATTCCTGGAGGTAAGAATTAGATCACCCAGGATTTACTATGAAAAAGGACAGTACTAGGGTATGACAAGAAAGAAAGCCTACCCTGCACATGGCATTTGCCTTACCATAGATCCAGTAGCTTTGCTGTGGAGATTTGGATATGAGCAGTTCACTGAATGAAAGCCCAAGCTACTACTTCCCTATAGGAAATACGCAGGGACAAAATGGAACAAGTGTCTGCTGCATATCTACTTACATGAGCAAAGGCCAAGCATCTGACTGGGTCATCTTTCCTCACTCTAAGATGTACCATTCCACAATCTGTTCTCTATCAGCAACCTGTGAAAGCCAGGGAAAAAAAAGAAGAAGAGGGAAAGAGAACTCAGTAAAGAAAAAAGGAACAAATACAATTTGAAGAATAAGAGGAGAAGGAAGAGGAGGAGGGGGAGGAGAATAAGAAGAGGAGGAGGAGGAGGAGAAAGAAGAGGAGGAGGAAGAAGAAGAAGGAGGAGGAAGAGGAGAAAAGGAAAAAGAAATGAAAGTGCTGTGCTTTGTGAAATGTTCCCCACAGGCTCGAGTGTTTGAACACTTGGTCCCTAGCTAGTGGCGCTATTTGGATAGTACTAAAGCCTGAAGGAGGTGGGGTCATAGAGGTAGAAAACCTTGAAGTTTTATAGCTGGCTCCACTTCATGTCTTCTCTTGCTTCCTGACTAGATGAATGTGACCAGCTGCCCAGGGCTCCCTCTCCATGCCTGTCTTTTCTGCCTGCATGTATCTATCTGTATCTGCCCAAATAAACCTTCCATAATTGATTTTGCTGAATATTTTGCCATAGAAATAAAGAAAGGGATGGATACAATTGGTAAAAACCCAAGCATGAGATCACTCTGAACTACTTGTAAACATCCTGTATGTCTTAAACTTTGCTACTCATGTAGATGAGAGAAAACTCCTTCACTTTCTTTTCTGGTAATCAAGAATATAAAAGGCAATAGTGGTGTCATTGGATGGTAAAACAAAGATGTTTGGTCCAATGAGGTATAATAACAGCAAAACCCAATGGAAAGCACACATGTAATTGTTACAATTGGCATGATCTGTGTAAAGCAATAATGAATCTATAGGCAAATAGACTGTCCACAGGAAAGCAGTGGCTGTTAGTCAGTTTTCTCTACTATAACAAATACCTGAGATAAATCAATTTATATAAAAAAGACGTATATCAGTTCATAATTTTGGCTGATTGGCTTTTTGTTTTTGTGCCTGTGGCGAGGCAGCATCTCAAAGTAGGAGCACGTGACAGAAACAGCTCCTCACCTTCCGGTGGCCCAGTAGAGTTAAGAAGAGAAAGAAGGGACAAGGATCCCAATGTCCTTTTTAAGGTTACTTAACTTCTTCCATCTAGACCTCACCTCTCAAAGGCTCCACAACCTCCCCACAGGTTACAGGCCAACCTTTCCCACTTGGGCCTTTGAAATACATTTCAAATCCAGATTATATTCACCCTAGATAAAGAGAAGTTGACCCAAAAATCTCACAAAAGCATAGAGCAAAGAAGCTTAAAGCAAAATTTGAAATTCAGCACAGAATTTTCATCAAGGCATTAACCAATGAATGACTAGAGTTTCTACAAAGACAGAAAAGATGTAGAGGCAAGAGAAGCATATAGATTGGAAAGATAAAAAGAATATTTTCAGAAAATGTGAGATGGGGTTGGTGAAAACTGAAGGGGAAAAGAGACAAAATTGATATTAAAGCACATATAGACAGAGCACCATAGGAATGTTGACTTGAGCAGTGATACTTGCTCTGCAGTGAGGGACACTGTGGTCTTTGCTCAGTTATTCTAGGATAAGCGTCAGCTTAATCACACAAATGCAATAGAAAGAAGAGATGAGATGCAGCTATTCACTGGCATCCAGGGTCTAAAACTTCTGTTGAGAGACTAATATGATGTGATTTTAGTCTCAGCATTCCAGTTCAACAGATTCTAGATTTCACCATTCCCAACTGCTTTATACTGCATAAAAAAACACACTCACCCAAA
Organism: Peromyscus leucopus; assembly: GCF_004664715.2. NCBI lineage: Eukaryota > Metazoa > Chordata > Mammalia > Rodentia > Cricetidae > Peromyscus > Peromyscus leucopus. The sequence goes on from NC_051063.1 coordinate 7,884,372, forward strand.
AGTTTAAAATTTGTTTGAGGGATTTCCCTTCTGGACCAGAGGTGAGTGTCCTGGCTCAGCCTGGACCCTATCCCTGGGCATCAGCCACTCCGGGGAAGACCTGCCCAACTTGGCCCCAGATTCTGGCCACTGGGCAGGTTCCCTTCTATCCCCACTGGGAAGGATTCCCTTCTCCAAGACCCCCGGCAGACCCTGCAATCTCCATGCCCTGCCTCCATGCCCATCCACCCGAGACCCCAGCCACTTCCTGAGACTTAGAGACTGGCCCCCCAGCTCCCATCCTGCCCCAGACTTCCCTTCTGAACCAGAGAGAAAGCTCCCATCCTGCCCTGGACTTCCCTTCTGGACCAGAGAGAGCTCCCATCCTGCCCTAGATTTCACTCCTGGACAAGAGCTCCCATCCAGCCCTGGACTTCCTGTCTGGACAAGAGCTCCCATCCTGCCCCAGACTTCTCATCTAGACAAGAGCTTCCATCCTGCCCTGGAGTTCCCATTTGGACAAGAGAGCTCCCATCTGGACAAGAGAAAGAGACTTCCTGAATCTGTCAGCTCTGTCTGAACCAAGTGTGCTGATAAGACCAAGAACGAACCACAAGGAGATAAGCAGACATCAAGGCAGAAGTACATACAACAAAATGAAGAGCAATACAGCATCACCAGAACCTAGCCCTCCTCCAACATCTAGAACTGAACATCAAAAATTGGAAGAAGCAGAAGAAAACAGCCTTATGAATAACATCATGAAGAAGGTAGAGGCTTGTGTAGAGAAAAAGACAAAAAAAAATGGGAAGAATGCTATAAACAACTAGAGGAAAGGGCAAACAAATTAGAAGAAAACAATAAAGTACTGAAAGAAAATCATGAAAAAGCAATGAAACAAATGAAGGAAGCAGTCCAAAACCTGAAAAGGGAAATAGAAAAAAATGAAGAAGACACAAACAGAAGGAATGCTGGAAATAGAAAATCTGAGTAAAAGATCAGGAACTTCAGATGCAAGTATAACCAACAAAATGCAAGAAATGGAAGAGAGGATCTCTGGTGTTGAAGATACAGTAGAAAAAATAGATTCATCAGTCAAAGAAAACACTAAAGCCAACAAAGTCATGAACCAAAATGTCCAAAAAATTTGGGACACCATGAAAAGACCAAACCAATGAATAATAGGGATAGAAAAAGAAGAAGAATACCAACTCAAAGGCACAGAAAATGTATTCAACAAGATCATAGAAGAAAACTTTCCCAACTTAAAGAAGGAAATGCCTATGAAGATACAAGAAGTCTATAGAACACCAAACAGACTAGACACCCAAAAAAAGTCCCCTCACCACATAATAATTAAACAACTAAATGTACAGAATAAAGAAAGAATATTAAGAGCAGCAAAGGAAAAAGGCCAAGTGACCTATAAAGGCAAACCCATCAGAATAACACCCGATTTCTCAATGGAGACTTTGAAAGCCAGAAGGACCTGGACAGATGTAATGTAGACACTAAGAGACCATGGATGCCAGCCCAGACTAATATGTCCAACAAAACTTTCAATCATCATAGACAGAATGAACAAGACATTCCAAGACAAAGCCAGATTTAAACAATTCTTATCCACAAACCTAGCCCTACAGAAAGCACTAGAAGGAAAACTCCAACCTAAGGAAGTCAGATACACCCTCGAAAACACAGGCAATAGATAAAGCCACAGCAGTAAACTCCAAAGAAGAGAAGTACACACACACACTACCACCAAAAAAAAACAGGGATGAACAATCACTGGTCATTAATATCCCTTAATATCAATGGACTTAATTCACCTATAAAAAGACATAGGCTTACAGAATGGATACGAAAGCAGGACCCATGTTTCTGCTGCATACAAGAAACACATCTCAAATTCAAAGACAGACACTACCTTTGAATAAAAGGCTGGGAAAAGACTTTCCAATCAAATGATCTTAAGAAACAAGAGGGTGTAGCCATCCTGATATCCAACAAAATAGACTTCAAACTAAAATCAATCAAAACAGATCAAGAAGGGCATTATATACTCATCACAGGAAAGATCCACCAAGATGAAGTTTCAATTCTGCCCCAAACACAAGGGCACCCACATATTTAAAAGAAACATTACTAAAGCTTAAACCACATATAAAATCCCACACATTAATAGTGGGAGATCTCAACACCCCCACTTTTACCACTGGACAGATCTCCTAAATCGAAACTTAACAGAGAAATAAAGGACTTAACTGATGTCATGACCCTATTGGACCTAGTAGATATCTACAGAACATTCCACCCTAACAAAAAAGAATATACCTTCTTCTCTGCACCCCATGGAACTTTCTCTAAAATCGACCACATACTTGGCCACAAAGCAAATCTCAACAGATACAAAACAATTGGAATAACCTCCTGTGTTCTATCAGACCACCATGGTTTAAAGTTAGATTTCAACAACAAAAACTACAGAAAACCTACAATCTCATGGAAACTGAATAATGCTCGACTGAATCACCAATGGGTTAAGGAAGAAATAAAGAAAGAAATTAAAGACTTCCTAGAGATCAATGAAAATAAAGACACCACATATGGGACACTATGAAAGCAGTGCTAAGAGGGAAATTCATAGCACTAAATGCCCACAAAACAAAATTGGAGAGATCTCACACTACTGACTTAACAGCACACCTGAAAGCTCTAGAACAAGAAGACACAAAGTCTCCCAGGAAGAATAGATGCCAGGAAATTATCAAAGTGAGAGGTGGAATCAATAAAATAGAAACAAAGAGAACAATACAAAAAATTAATGAAACAAAGAGTTGGTTCTTTGAGAAAATCAGCAAGACAGACAAGCCCTTATCCAAACTCACCAAAAGACAGAGAGAGAGAATCCAAATCAACAAAATCAGAAATGAAAAGGGGGACATAACAACAGACATTGAGGAAATCCAGAGAATCATCAGGTAATATTTCAAAAACCTCTACTCCACAAAACTAGAAAACCTAAAAGAAATGGATAATTTTCTGGATAGATACCACATACCTAAGTTAAATCAAGACCAGATAAACTATTTAAATAGTCCAATAACCCCTAAGGAAATAGAAACAGTCATTAAAAGTCTCCCAACCAAAAAAATCCCAGGACCTGATGGTTTCAGCGCAGAATTCTACCAGATCTTCAAAGAAGAGTTAATACCAATACTCTCTAAATTGTTCCACACAATAGAAACAGAAGGAACATTACCAAACTCCTTCTATGAGGCTACAATTACCCTGATTCCTAAACCAAACAAGGATACAACAAAGAAAGAGAACTACAGACCGATCTCCCTCATGAACATTGATGCAAAAATACTCAATAAAATACTGGCAAACAGACTCCAAGAACACATCAAAACAATTATCCACCATGATCAATTAGGCTTCATCCCAGGGATGCAAGGGTGGTTCAACATACAAAATTCCGTCAATGTAATACACCATATAAACAAACTCAAAGAAAAAAAAACACATGATCATCTCACTAGATGCAGAAAAGGTATTTGACAAAATCCAACACCCCTTCATGATAAAAGTCTTGGAGCGATCAGGAATACCGGGAACATACCTAAACATAATAAAGGCAATTTATAGCAAGCCAACAGCCAACATCAAATTAAATGTAGAGAAACTCAAGCAATTCCACTAAAATCAGGAACGAGGCAAGGTTGTCCCTCTCCATACTTATTCAATATAGTACTTGAAGTTCTAGCCAGAACAATAAGACAACATAAGGATATTAAGAGGATAGAAATTGGAACAGAAGAAGTCAAGCTTTCCCTATTTGCAGATGACATGATAGTATACTTGAGTGACCCCAAAGATTCCACCAAGGAACTGATAAAGCTTATAAACACCTTCAGCAACATAGCAGGATACAAGATCAACTCAAAAAAAATCAATAGCCTTCCTATATACAATGGACAAAGAAGCTGAGAAGAAAATCAGAGATACATTACCCTTTGCAATAGCCACAAATGACATAAAATACCTTGCGGTAACACTAACCAAGCAAGTGACAGATCTATATGACAAGAACTTTAAGTCCCTGAAAAAAAGGAATTGAAGAAGATGTCAGAAAAAGGAAAGATCTCCCATGCTCATGGATAGGCAGGACCAACATAGTAAAAATGGCAATCTTACCAAAAGCAATCTACAGATTCAATGCAATCCATCAAAATACCAACACAATTCTTCACAGACCTGGAAAGAATAATACTCAACTTCATATGGAAAAACAGAAAAACCAGGATAGTCAAAAGAATCCTGTACAATAAAACAACCTCTGGAGGCATCACGATCCCTGACTTCAAGGTCTACTATAGAGCTACAGTGATTAAAAAAAAAAAAAAAAAAAAAAAAAAAAAAAAAAAAAAAACCAGCTTGGTATTGGCATAAAAATCAACATGTGGACCAACGGAATCGAATTGAAGACCCTGACATTAATCTGCACACCTATGAACATATAATTTTTGACAAAGAAGCCAAAAGTGTACAATGGAAAAAAGAAAGCATCTTCAACAAATGGTGCTGGCATAACTGGATATCAACGTGTAGAAGGCTACAAATAGATCCATATCTGTCACCGTGCACAAAACTTAAGTCCAAGTGGATCAAGGACCTCAACATAAATCCAGCTACTCTGAACCTGCTAGAAGAGAAAGTAGGAAGTAGTCTTGAACGTATTGGCATAGGAGATCACTTCCTAAATATAACACCAGTAGCACAGACACTGAGAGCAACAATCAATCAATGGGACCCCTTGAAACTGAGAAGCTTTTTTAGAGCAAAGGATATGGTCAACAAGGCAAAGCAACAGCCTACAGAATGGGAAAAGGTCTTCACCAACCCCACATCTGACAGAGGATTGATATCCAGAATATATAAGGAACTCAAGAAATTAGACATCAAAATGACCAACAGTCCAATTAAGAAATGGGCTATAGAACTAAACAGAGAATTCTCAACAGAGGAAACTCAAATGGCTGAAAGACATTTAAGGAATTGCTCAACATCCCTAATCATCAGGGAAATGCAAATCAAAACAACTCTGAGATACCACCTTACACCTGACAGAATGGCTAAGATCAGAAACACTGAAGACACCTTATACTGGAGAGGATGTGGAACTCGTGGAACTCTCCTCCACTGCTGGTGGTAATGCAAGCTTGTACAACCACTTTGGAAATCAATATGGTGCTTTCTTAGAAAATTGGGAATCAGTCTCCCCCATGATGCAGCTATAACACTCTTGGGCATATACCCAAGAAATGCTCAATTATACCACAAGAGCACTTGCTCAGCTATGTTCATATCAGCATTGTTTGTAACAGCCAAAACCTGGAAACAACCTAGATGCCCTTCAACTGAAGAATGGATAAATAAATTGTGGCACATATACACAATGGAATACTACTCAGCAGAGAAAAACAATGACATCATGCGGTTTGCAGGCAAATGGATGAATTTAGAAAAAATCATCCTGAGTGAGGTAACCCAGACTCAGAAAGACAAATATGGTATGTACTCACTCATAAGAGGATACTAGATGTGGAACAAGGATGACTGGACTGCTACTCACCTCACTAGGGAGGCTACCTGGAAAACAGGACCCCAAGAAAGACACGGGGATTGCCCAGTGATGGATAAATGGATGAGATCTACATGAACAATCTGGACATGAGAGGGAGTAATGAAGGGCGAGGGTCGAGGGAAAGAGAGCCTGTGGGAGCAGGAGATCCCAGCTGGATCAAGAACAGAGAGGGAGAACAAGGAATAGGAGACCATGGTAAATGAAGACCACATGAGAAAAGGAAGAAACAACGTGCTAGAGAGGCCCATAGAAATCCACAAAGATACCCCCACAATAGACTGCTGGCAATGGTCAAGAGACAGCCCCAACTGACCTACTCTGGTAATGGGATGGCCAAACACCCTAATAGTCATGCCAGAAACCCCATCCAACGAATGAGGGATCTGGATGCATAGATCTACGGCTAGGCCCCGGGTGGAGCTCTGGGAGTCTAATTAGCAAGAAAGAGGAGGGTTTATATGAGCGAGAATTGTTGAAACCAAGGTTAGATAAAGCGCAGGGACAAATAGCCAAACGAATGGAAACACATGAAATATGAACCAAAGGCTGAGGGGCCCCCAACTGGATCAGGCCCTCTGAATAGGTGAGACAGTTGATTGGTTTCATTTGTTTGGGAGGCATCTAGGCAATGGTACCGGGTCCTGTGCTCATTACATGAGTTGGCTGTTTGAAACCTGGGGCTTATGCAGAGACGCTTGGCTCAATCTGGGAGGAAGGGACTGGACCTGCCTGGACTGAGTCTACCAGGTTGATCTCAGTCCTTGGGGGAGGCTTGCCCTGGAGGAGGTGGGGATGGGGGGTGGGCTGGGGGAAAGGGGAGGGGTGCAGGAGGGGGGAGAACAAGGGAATCCGTGGCTGATATGTAGAACTGAATGGTATTGTAAAAAAATAAAAATAAATAAATAAATAAAATTTGAAGGAACACCTTGAAATAGACATGTCACCTGTCATAGACAAAAAAGTTCATAAGACCTTCCCCATGAGAAAAATCTATTCATATAGAGGATAGCAAAAAAGGAAAAATACAACATGAATTTGTGAGATTTATTTCTGTTGTTAGATTTGCAGTGCTCTTTGACACAGAGGAAAGCATTTATGTGGAAAACAAGAAAAAGGCAAGAGGAAGAAATGGAGAAAAAGAAAGAGATGAAAGATGAAAAAGCAGAAGCATTTTGAGAAATCTAAATTGCTGAGGTTGTGAGATTACCAAGACAGTGTCTCTACACTGATGCAGCTAGCTGGTCCAAATGCAGAATGTTTGCAAGACAATAGCCCTATCCCTATAAGCATGCAAAAATGGGGGACAGTGTGAGCATTGCGAGGGGCCACCAGACCAAAATCCCTACCATTCAGGCTGAGAAATAGGGAAACACAAGTTGTTTATATGGGAGTTTCAATCTAAGAAAAGTAATGATTTCAGTCACAACATTGTGGGTGGATGCAGAGTGCTTGGTCAAGGTAAGAAACATATGTCATAGAAATGCCCTGTGGTTTTCAGAGACACTTCTGTGTATAGAGAAAATTACAAGGACAGAGCTGTGTGCATATGGCTTGGGTAGCACGGGCTGGGGAGACAACTGCATGCTGAGAGCTCTCAAGAGGGCCTAGGGTTCTGCTCCAAATGCTGCTAGTGCCAGGGGCTTGGTGACCCACTCCAAGAGCACTGGATTGACTGGAGCCTTCAGCACCGAAGCCCAGGTGTTTGGGGCCAGGAGTGGGCAGATCCCTCTAGCTCAAGCACACAGTAGAAACAGCAGTAAAAGAAGCCGTCTTCTGCCCTGAAATAGCTGTTGAGTCCCCACTTGTACGACGTTTATTTTTATTTCCCTGGTCATCTGACAATGGTTTGCTTTGGGATGTTGGCTGTAGGCCATCTTCCTTGTCAAGGCTCTACTCAAAGAATGCACTACACTGTAAATCTTCCTGGGTGGGCACAGGGCTGTTGCCTGCCCAGCAGAGGCATCCCACCCAGGCTATTCTCACATCCTCTGAGTCAGAGAATGTAGCAACTAGAAAAAAATTCCAGGTTTAGAAAAGAAACTTACAGCACAGTCACTCAGGGTCAAAAAGGAGAGAAACTTTAGATAAACTTTGGATAAAGTGGCCTGCCGGATGTGTTCATATGCTAATGCCAGAGCCTCTTGTCTCTGAAATCCATGGTGATGATTGTTTAGGAAAGGCATCCTTCTGGGCAAAGGGTGGGCTTCCTTTTGCAGCTATGAGTTGGTTGCCCCACACTCTCTGGTATGTCAGCTTCTCCATCTTTGAAATAAACGTTAAGTGTGATTTTGAAATTCCAGTCCATTCTACTGCATAGAATATGCTCCTCGTGCTCCCCCCAGGCCCCGCTGCACTAGTGCACACACTTACATCTAGAGTGTTTTCACAGACTCCCATGATTGACTTGCCATTGTTCTGCGTTCTAGTAAAGGCTTGTGACATTTGCTCAGTGGATCTGGGGAACCATGAACTTTGTACACTTTTAAAAAGAGGTCAATAGGGACCTCCATCATGAGGAAAGGCCTTCTGTGAGCCTCCTCAGTTTATTCTGAAGCTAAAAGGCTCAAATTGCTGCAAGCCTCTTGTGGGGTGAATTGGAGACTTTGCCCAATGGTATTAAACAACTCTATTATTTTTCTGCTTAAGTAAACCCACTGTCCTCCCTTATTAAAAACACAGCCACGAATTTTCCCTAAACCTGAAGTTTATATTTGTTAGCTTTTTCTTCATTAATCTCTACCCTTTACCCAATATTCCTGAAATCATTACTAATTAGGTAATGGTTATAGAAGTCTTAATTAGTAGCTAACTCATTTAGTAATTGAGTCTAGAAATAAATTCTCACATATAAAGGGCTAAGAAAAATGCCCTGACTCTCGTAAGCACAGTAGATTTTACACACACACACACACACACACACACACACACACACACACACACACGCATGCACACACACTCACAGAACAGTCTACAGGAATTACAATAGTCTACCAAAACAGTAAATAATGAAATGCCCAGTGCTCAAAGAAAGCCTCCTGGATGCTTAGGAGTGCACGTGGAATTGAGTTGGCAATTCAGGCTTAATAGGAAAATGTACATTGAAAGAGGCAAGTTCAGAAACAAATGAAATGAACCAAAAAGGAAGGGCCAAGACAACACGGGGTGGGAGGGACTAGGAAATAGGACAATGGAACTATGAAACTGCATCAGAGGACCAGAGTACAGTGAATGAAAGCTAGAGAGGCAACAGCCACTATCTTGGCTGAGACTCAGAAGCTAAGCCTGAGTATTAGCAGGGATGGCATTACAGATGTATGGGTTGAGCACTGCACAGCTTCACAGAGCAACATTAATCCCACAGTTTTCAGAGCTTTATTTATTCATAATGACAGTTTCTTCTGGTAGATGGCAGTAAAGTGTCATGAGGAAGGCATATACCCCCCCCTACACTGCCTAAGACACAGTGTGTGCTGATGGCATCCCTGGTATAAGACAGGAAATAGATGAGAATACCTGTCTTCAATTAACGATTAGCACCTTGTCACAGTCGATGGCCAATAAGCTCAGGAAGAAAATTTCATCCTCACTTTAAAAATGCAAATCACATTATCAAGGAGCTATCATTTTTATTTATCATCTGGTGAAGAGGTAAATGGCTGTGAATACTTTAATGTTGGAGAGAGTTTCAGAAAACAGGAACTCTCATGAAGGGTGGCTGGAACATAAATTAACATAACCTTTTCATAAGGTACTTCACCGATTGCACATGGTAATTAGAGAAGTGCATGATCTTTGACCTGTCATTTAGACGTGAAGATTTGCAAGAATGCTTGCACTGGTATACTTAGACACACATATATTAAATATATGACAAAATGTTTCTTATGGTAGCTTTTAATAGTGGGAAGAGGTTAGAAATTCCCATATAGCATGTTTCCCAAAGACTGGCTGAATCAACTTTGATATATCCATACCATACTACATATGCACATCATAAACTAGAAATTTTTCCAGGCATACTAATTGGAAGAATTATTCACATAGAAAACTTTAAAGCATTGCAAAGAAGTGTGTGTGTGTGTGTGTGTGTGTGTGTGTGTGTGTTGTGTTGTGTTCAGTTTAAAAGAACAAAAAAAAGAAGGAAGAGAGAAGGAGGAGAGAGAGAGAGAGAGAGAGAGAGAGAGAGAGAGAGAGAGAGAGAGAGAGAGACCTGGAGTGAAAGGAAATAGCTGCTTCAAGCAACTGTTGCTAGGCTTCATGTTTTCTTATTTAAATCTCTTATTTAGATCTTTCAGAGCACAGTTCAATTATTTCCTTAGTCCATACTACATCCTTTCTTTGGCTGTTGGTGCCCTATCTGGCATGAATATACTCCTCTCTTCTCTCCTTTCTCTCTCTCTGTCTCTCTCTGTCTCTCTGTTTCTCTGTCTCTGTGTGTGCGTGCGAGTGCGTGCGTGCGTGTGTGTGTGTGTGTGTGTGTGCGTGCGTGTGTGCGTGTGTGTGTGTGTGTGTTTGTGTGTGTGTGTGTGTGTATCAAAGAAAGGATCTATCCAAGTCCAGGCTGGAACCCCAGTGAATTTATAGGGGTCACTTACAGGAGCATGGATGACTCAAAGGCAGCTGGAGTATGTTTCCATCTCCTATATATTGGAGCAACCATAGTCACTAACAGGCTGTCTGCTGGAATGGTGACTGGAATTTCAGGTAAAGGTCAGGTGATTATCCCTAATTTTCTTCTAAAAGAAAATTTAACAGTTCCACTGCCATTACCATAGACATATGTGTATTATTTTATTTCCTTGTCTTGAATGAAGTTCTAGGTATTCTATAGACCACCACCATGTTGGTGGTGGTCTATAGAATACCTAGGTCCTAGGTCTGACATGACCATGGCAGATGGTCATGTCAGACCTAGAACAAATAGCTGTATTATAGCAAACCTTATGTACCTCTATTGATCTAAAAAAAACAATAAAAATTCCCATGAGTGAATTGGCTGAGGTCAGCTCACAAGCCTCCCACACAGCTGGCAAACACTTGGGTATGCATGAAGAGTCAAGCTACACTTTCTATAAATCTAATGAAAATTCATCTTAGGTTATATGGGCTGCTACCTGTGTCCTAAGAGAAGACCCAGGTCTTATGAGTTGTAATTCTACAATACTTTTCAGAATGTCCCTATTTTGCTTAAATTTCAGCTCTGTCAAAGTTTGTATTTATCCTCAAGTTGTAAACACACCCTTTCTTGAATAAGCACTCAGATTTACATGCACAGTAATTGGCAGAGATTGTTTACTTTGCTCACCCTTCATGTTGCCAGGTGTCATGAGAGTCTGGAAATACTCCTTGCATACGCTACCTTTTAATCACCAAGGAATTCTAACAGTTGCTATTCTCTGGGTGCCCCAACAATGACTATGTGATGCTAAATTTTAAGGGCTTCTTGAGGAAGTACAGAGAGGCAAGCAAAGTTATGAGGATGTGGGGAAGGAAAGGAACACCTCACCCTGGTGTCTGGCTGAAGGCTCTCTCCACCAAAGGCCTAGGTTCCCACCATAACTACTAGTATTTGCTATGAAGGCTAAGACATTAGTCTTTTATAAAGATAATCAAATAAGCAATAAATATTCAAATATCAACAAATAATGCTCGTGGCCTTTCTCCTTTCCCTGCTGTAAATCTGCAGTTTTCTAGAAAAATTACAAGAAACCCTGTTTACACTAAAATGCACAACTTAACACCCTTGTGCAATCCTTGTGTTCCACAGTTTCATCTTATCAGAATTACAATCATACCCAAAGCACTTCTAGAGCCATACCATCAAAGGATGGTGGCAGGGCAGTCTTGATGACCTACTATATGTATCTACACAGCTACCAAAATCATCTGTCTATCTGCTACTAAGACAAAGTGAAGAAACACCCTCCCTTGAGAAGCCGCACTCACACTTGGTTGTGCCATTCTTTCCTGAATACCTCTTTCTGTTAACCCCAGGTTTAAATCTATGTTCACTTTCTATGTCCTACTAAACTTCAATTCTGCTTCATGCGGACTTGTCTTGAAATTCTTTTCTGTGGTGGTCAAGAATCTAGCTTCACCTGAATAGACGTCTCTGAGAGATCGCCTCAAAGCTGCTGTAGGAGGTAGCATGGACCTGAGTCTCCAGCTCACAACTTCCTCCAGTGACATCCCTACATCTCTTAAAGCATTCTCATCTTCTAAATGTCCTCGTTTTAAGCATCTGAGTGGATTCTGTTTCATGATGGAACACTGGCGGATGCATCAAATATAATAAATTGCTTTTAAAAGTTTAAACAAAGACAAGATACAAAGGAATGGTTAAAATAAATAGCAATGCAGATGAGTTCGGCTTGGGCAGAAGTTACTAAAGAAACATCTGTGATGACAATGTTATTTGTGAGCCCTTTCCCTGCGTGAGCCATTAAAGAGTTGACATTCCCCACTTGAGACCTCTCTGAAGCTCCATCTGTGCTTTTATTATGACTTGGGGCTTCACTGTGAACATTGACTCTAGGGCTGAAATCTGGCAATGTCTATTCCTCACTTAATTTGCCTTTCTGAAGGTGCTGGAAAATATATTAAGAAGTCTTAACATATAAGTTAAGTGACTAGATCTCTACCAATTTGGCATACCTGTTTTAACTAATACATTAAACACCTTAGCAATCTGCCCTGAATCCTCATGAAAGTACTTAATACATCTTAAAGATGATCAAATATCCTTGCTACTCTTCATCTCAGTTAACAAGAAAACAAGAGAAGGTCTCAATTTCAACTGAAAAAAATAGAATTGACTGGAATTCCTGCTCCATGCTGAGGTTGAAACTCAAGCTTTGGGCATTCTGGAAAGTGCTCTCTACCTGCTGAGTACACCCTCAAGTTTTGAATTCTTCATTTTAAAACAAGTTTCAGCAGAATACTTACTTGTGAGTCAGAATTTGCTACTTGGTTAGAATGTAATTATTTGTGTCATTACTATTTCTCTATTTTCCTAATGCATAAGAGTGCTTTGCCTATGTGCATGTATCTACAACAACCAGTGCAGACCTGGTGCTGGCAAAAGCCAGAAGAGGGCATCAGATCTCCTGAAACTGGGGCTAAAGGCAGCTGTGATCTATCGTGTGGGTGCTGGAAATCAAATCCAGGTTCTCTGCAAGAGCAACAAGTGCTCATAACCTCTGAGCCATCTCTAACCCCAATATCTCTCTATCTTGATGAAGTACAGAGCATTGCCACAGATTCATGTTTAAAGCTTTGTGGAATTTTCTTTATCTGTGAGTATGTTCTAAATAATTCTAGACAATTGTTATAGTTATTTTTATGACTCATCCATATAGAATTATACTCGGGAAGCTTTGCCTTCCTTCCTGGCTCCTGTGCCTGGACCATGAAGGACTGTTGAGAGGCTAAGCATTTGAACCTACGTGCAGCAGGGCTCTGCATGACAGCGGTGCCTATGGGCGTCAATTGTTAATTTACCTGCCAGCCAAATTTCCTCATTCATTGGACATGAGCTTAGGGAGGTTTATTCTGAAACTTGAGATTGCTGATATTCACAGAGAGTTGTACAATGTTCTGGAAGGTAGGAAAAGCAGGCTGTAAGAGAAAACACTTCTACTAAGTCATTTCTATGCAGGTACTTTAAATGACATCAAAAGATCCCGAAGATCTTACCTTTTGACAATTTGTTTTGGATCTTGTCTCATACTAATGAAAATTTCATCTCCTTACTGACCTCTATCTAGAGGGTTTTGTTTGTTTGTTTGTTTTGTTTTGTTTTTTCGAGACAGGGTTTTTCTGTGTAGTTTTGGTGCCTTTCCCGGATCTCGCTCTGTAGACCAGACTGGCCTCGAAATCACAGAGATCTGCCTGGCTCTGCCTCCCAAGTGCTGGGATTAAAGGCATGCACCACCACCACCTGGCACTCTATCTAGAGTTTTATATTATTGCTACTACTATTTTACATTTATGTATTTTTTTAATAGGGCTGCATGCTACTACATTCATGTAGAGGTCAAAGGACCACTTGTAGGAATAGGTTCTTTCCTCTATCATATTGGTCCAGGAAAAACTTTTGGTCCTCAGGGTTGGCTGCCAGCTCTCACCCACCTCACCTCCCTGACATATTATTTTTCTCAAAGCAAGTCATTAGATTATATAAACTTTGGCTATGAGGGATGGACCTAATCAAGTTTCCCAAATATGGTCTCATCCACAAACCTGGGTTTTACAAGTTACTTGGACAAAAAGAACTTTATTTTGTAGAAAAGACTAAAGTCTTCATCATCATTTGACAAAGAGAACACATTTGGGAGGAGAGAACGTTGACTCAAGAAGAGTCAGTTTCAGAAGCAGCAGTGGAAAAATGGATAGCTGGGGTGGTCAAGAATCCACCACAGTAGAGGCACTGGATGACTGCAATGGTCACCAAAATGAAAGAGCACGTTTTAAAACATCAAACCATCCCTAGATGCCTCACTTAGGATCTACTTCCCACTACATTCAGAGCACGGTGGTGTCAGAAGCTGACAGCTTTTGATGATTTCTAACTTCCCAAATGAATCTGAGGCAAAGAAGGATAAATGGTGTTCTTGGAGATCTGACGCCACAGTTGAATGTTGGCCTCATTTCCTCACCCACTGCATTATTTCACAAAGGCATTCAGCAGAGAAAGCCACTCATTCTGCTCATTTTGTGAAATACTATAAACTTATCAATACTTAAAATTAGGTACTTCTTCTATGCATATAATATGCGATACTGATTTCTTTGGGTTACTTTATCCTTAGTCTTTAAAAACTAATTGTGGGGAAGTGATTTTCTTTCTAAATGAATGTTCAAGCACACATATGCACTTACTTCAAAAATCATGAATATATGTATTTAAGTCAAAATGAAATGCAGGGGAGTTCACGTTTACCCTACAGTCAATTCAAGGTCCACCTCATATCTGCCAAACTTTGAAGTCTGGGTAAATGTCCCATTGCTGTGCCCACCAGAAATCCTGCAAGGAACTGACTTGGGGACAATGCCAAGACACCCAAAATGGAAGAATAAGATTGGGTTCTGTATAACACCAACACCATGACCCTATCTATATGACTCAATTGCAGTCCCCCTGCAGATCAGCAAACAAATGATACTATATTTCAAATCTCAAAGGGAAAGAAAGCAAACGAATAAGGCAGTTACTATAAGAGGTATAGGGAAGCACAGAATTTGTTAATCATATGAAAAAAATATATGTTGTTTCCTTATACTCCTATTAGTTTTCTCATTCAAATGTGTATTTTTCAATAATTGTGTTTTGGTGAGAAAAAAATATGTACAGAAATTCCAGAAGGCATTCTCACCAATGATTTTAAAGCCATGACTCCTCTCCTAACTCAGAAGAGGACTGAGAAGGAAGAGGCTGTGTTAACTAAGCATGTAATTCATGTTAAAGCCCTTATTTCATACAAAGAGAATGTGATTGTAACACATGACAGATGAATTTGTCTTTTCCACTCAGTGACCTGAGTGGCTATGGTCTCAGTGCCACACTCTCCTGCCTTGTGTTGTATCTGACAATAGCTGATGATTCCATGCGGCAATATTTAGTTCCAATTTAACAAGTCACCCACATTTGGTGGCATAAACAATCATCTTGCAGTGCTTATGGATTCTCTGAGCCAGGGCTGGAAGCAGGAAGTAGGGGATGATTACTGCACTCTGTGATTTCTGTGGCCTGGCTTGATAAAACTTAAATGGCTGTAGGTGACCAAAAGAGCTTGGAATCATACGGAGGCTTCTTCACTAACGTGACCTGAGCCTAAGGCAAAATGACCAAACAGCTGGTTTGAGGCAGGATTTTTTAAGGAAGCATCTACTTGGAGTTCGTCCAGGTTTCATCACCCGCAAGAACTGGAGGGGAAGTCCCTTTGTACCCAGTAGCCTGAGGCACAGGCCTGCTCTTAGAAGACAACAGATCCTTCTGGATGTCTCAGCTAGTTAGTTCATGACTGGCTGCCCACTGGCAACAAAAGAACCTCTTGATGGCATGCCTAAGGCTCTGCAACCACTTTCCTTCCTTCCTCCCTCCCTCCCTTTCTTCCTTCCTTCCTTCCTTCCTTCCTTCCTTCCTTCCTTCCTTCCTTCCTCCCTCCCTCCCTCCCTCCCTCCCTCCCTCCCTTCCTCCCTGCCTTCCTTCCTTCCTTCCTCTTTCTTTTTCTTTTGAGATTATAGTATATCATTTCCCCCCTTTCCTTTCCTCTCTCCCAACCCTCTCACATACAGCTCCTTCTTCTCTTTCAAATTCATGGCCTCTTTTTTTTTTACATTAATTGCTGTTGCATGCATATGTGAGATATGAGATAACCAATTAACATGCTCTTTCCTGGAGAAGAATTTCTCCCACTCTCAGTGTTCCTCATTTACCTGTAGTTCTTTGTGTAGGATTGAGGCTTTGTGGGCTTTTCCTCTTCACTTTGGTGTGCCTATTGTTGTCCTTGTTCAGCTCATGCTTAGGCGGTGGTATTCACAACATGACTGGCGTTAACTAGGTCTGACTTTGCTAGGAGACACAATCTCACTGGCTCTTAACAATCTTTCAGTCCCTTCTTCAGAAACATTCCCTGAGTTTTAGTTTGGGGTGTTTTTTGCAAATGTATTCACTAGGACTAGGCTTCACAATTCTGCATTTTCATTAGTTATGAATCTCCCATCCCAGGGAATGATCTGCTCTTGGAAGACAACAGATCCTTCTGGCCATGCTCTATCAGCTATAGCAAGACCATCAAAAGGGCCTCTTGATGGCATGCCCAAGGCTCTGCAGCCATGTTCTCAAATCTCCACAAGCACTTCAGTAAATATCAGTAAAGAAAGAAACCACAATTTATTAATGTCTATTACATAAGACTCACCATTTGGAGTGCTGACCACAGGCAAAGCAGCTGAAACCCACCAGTTATGAACCGATCTGAACCCACGGAGCATTTCCCACTTCTGGTCTATACAGACTACAAGCTGAGCCCTTCATTCTCACTGAGGTCTGTGTTTGTCTACTTTTAAAAATCTTTTTCCTGATAAAAAGGATTTCTTCGATTTCTTGAATCAGCATGGGAACTATAGGATTTCAGGTACTGCTTTTTTTTTTTTTTTTTAGTTCCCATGGAAACAAAAAACTAATCAGTTTGTAAACCAAAAATTAGTTCAATCCATTTAACATACTAATTAATTTTTAAAAAGACGATTACATTAGTTTTCTATTGCTACTTCAACAAATCACCACACATTTGTGTCATAAAATCAGACATATTCACTATTTTATAATTCTGGAGCCCAAAAGTCTGAGATGCCTCCTGAAACTTATTCAGGGTGAACAAGTCTCCCTTCCTTTGGAAGCTCTGAGGAGGTGTCTGTTTCCTGGCCACATCCAGACCCTAGACACTCTCCCCACTCCTTGATTCATGGCCCCTTCCATCTCCAAAAGCAGCTGCCACATCCCTTCATCTTTTGACTGGTTCTTTACCTTCCTCTTTTGTTATAAGAACCCTTATATTATATTAGACCCATATGGGTAACTCAGATAATCTGCCCATTTTGGGACTCCTCATTACATTGGCAAGGTCCCACTTGCCATTTAAGGTAACATATTCACAAGAGCTGATCCTTAGGATTTGGACATCATTGAGAGCCCATTATCAGGACCTGCATCCTCCACTGTAAACAGCCTCCATACCCTGTCATCCCTTAACACAAATGTGTTATGTTTACCAATTATCTGGCCCCTAATTATATTTCCTCCCCACATCCAAGCTAACTATCTCATCAAGCTTACTAAGACAGCCACTCAGCAGGCATGGGGGCTGCAGACAGCCTCCTCCTGCATTCCACACTTTCAACACTATGGAGGAGAACACTGAGATGTGTTTTGCAGAAATGTGCCCACGCACCTCCCCTCAAGTCTTTGACAGACAGCCACACCTGTGTGCCCAAACACAGTTCCCAATTACAGAGTTCAGCCCAGATTTGAAAAGATGCACATCATCACCTCCTTCCTCAGGGCAGAGCACATCTGATTATCTTCAAAGTGGCAAGAACTGTGAGATTTCAAGCACCGTACCATGTCTAAATATGACAGGGGCATTTGTGCCCTTTCTCCATGATCACTGTCGCCTCTTGTCAGGTGTTGTTTCCTTCGGCATGCACCGCTCCCCCATTTCCAAAAAGAGTAAAATGTTATAGAAAGTCCACAGGATCAATGTGGATGTTCTGCTTCTCGTGCAGGCATACTCATTTGCTCAAGCTCAGTACTTAACCATGGGCCCTGACTGGAATTTATTAACTCGCTGAAATTGATGTGAGGTCTGCTGCCACGTATGGTGACTGTTGCTTAATTATCCATATCTAAGAGTGTCTTTGGCTGATTTGTGATTCTTGCAGCTCCATAGCCCTCTGTTCAGTCACAGCACAGGTCATTGAATACCCACTGGAAAGTGTGCTCCAGAAGTACATGAAGGACCCACATGCATCAGCCTGGTCTATCCTACATTCACACAATGTGTGACTGTTGGTTCCGTACCAAGAATCCACTCTGGGTGGGCAGGGAAGGGCTCAGAAATGCCAGCAAACGCCAAGGAGAAGCCAGTGATTTTATTCCAATTACACTCAGTGCCATGATGTCACAGCATAAATTTGTACTTTTGCATGCAGCTCATGCTGGTGTGATGACAGCTCTTAAAATGTTGAGTGATTGTGGACCCGTCAGCATAAAATTATTCTAACATGGTGCCGTTATTAGTGCTTCAATAAATGCCATTCTTCTTGTGTTCTGAGGTGGCATTTGCAAATGAGCTAATTTCTCTGCAGTAAAATAATTGTGTTGCATTTATTTTGTGGGGGAAAAAACAGTGCTATTACATAAAGGGGGCTCTTTTTCCATCAAAACCACATACGCTGTAGTTAGTCAAGTTTAAAAAAGAATGCATTAACTAAATGACTAGGTAATTATTTAAATGAACTCACTGCTTTAAAAAGCTATGGATGGGATAAACACCTTTAAAAATCCCTTGTTATTACAAAAAGATGTGGCAAATTAGTCACAGGGGCATCCACGCACCATGCACCAAGTCATGGACAGGCGGTGTTTGCTGATTGGTGACAGACATTTTCAGGGTTCATTGTCAGTCTCCTGACTTCATGCCATTCCCACTTCATTCTCTGGAAAGAGTAAGAAAGAAGGAAGAGAATGAATGTTACAGGAGATTTGTCCCCTTATTTTTCTGCATGGACACTTTGGCCTGGAACTCTAGAATTCTCTTAGAAGTCACAAGTTCAAGGCTCCACCGGCACAACCATCCTTCTGTGTATCTGACCATGATAAGCAAGTAGGGACGTTCACACTTCTTGAGGTCACCTGAAGCCACACACTGACTCCTCAGCAGCTAGTAGATTATATCAGGATGAAGAAGCAATGCGCTGCCTGCCTCCGGTGTTTGTTGACTACTACACTGCTTCATGACATTCTACTTACAAAAAAGAGGAGGTGGGGGAGGCGGGAGGTAGGAGAAAGAGAGTGAATTAGTTGATGCTGGAGATGTAGTTCAGTGGGAAAATAGTTTCCCAGCATGCCCAAGACCCTGGGTTTTGTGGGGACTCGGGGGAGAATATGGAAGTATTCCTTAGGTGGATTTCCTGATATTTCCAGAACAAACACATTGCAAGCTATGCATCCTCCTCATTTCCTCCAGGCTGGAAAGATCGCTATGGTTTTTCTCTCCCTTAGATATCGTCCAGCCTTTGTTAAGTCATATCAAAGTCACAGACACAAAAGAAAAAACAAAAAAACAAACAAACAAAAGGCCTAAGGTTTATTTAAAGAAAAGCAACAAATTATGAAGACTGACATTGAGACAAACTGAAGCCCAACTAGACCAAAATGGTTAGGGTTTCAACTGGGTCCAAGAGCGGGTTCCACAGGGACTCTAAGCAAGTTTGCTCCTCCCTGGCTGTGAGTCATGGGTGCCATGAAAGAAACCCACAGGCCTCCCCTGGGGCCAGTTAGGGTAGAGCATCCCTTTCCAGATAGAGCTGGCCCAGGCAGGACCTGGGACAAACTTGGTTCAGTTCCATCCCTGCAATCACCAAGAGGCTAAACTGCTCTTCCATCCCTGGGGAGGCTTGTGTAAAGGTTGGGGAAGACAGTGTGTTCATTCTGCTTCACTCTGACAACTTCTGGGAACCACAGTGGAAATCAAAGACTGTCTTCAGAACTCTGAAGAAGAATGTGTTGTCCTATGAAGAAGTCCCATTTTACAAATACAAAACTTTATGGAAGTGCATTTTCCCCAAGCCTGCATCATCAGTAGAGACAGTCTCCAGTCTGGGCATCTGGCCCTAAGGGCTATGGCCCTTCCCACTACAGTGTACTTATTTTTAAAAAGCAGGGACACTGTTAAGAGAGAAGTGGGAAGAACAACTTGTTTACCTTCTAACACTTACATTTCTGGCAAGACACAGGCTTAAAATGCTGCAGATAGATAGTCTAAATGGAAACCATTATTAATAGATGAGGTGCGGCTTACTTGACCTTGACTTTTGTGCAGAGTGACAGTTCTCAATCAGAGTTAATCCACACATACCTACAGAAGAGTTAGCAATGCCACGAACTTCTATCTGTCCAAAAGTATCAATGATTCTGAGACTAAGTAGCCCTGATGTAGGAAAAATAGGTAGGTAATCTCATCACACGGCATGATTTAGTGTGTGAAAATCTTTTTTTAACCTTTTATTGAAAATAGATTTTCTTCTCACATAATATATCTTGATTATTCATTCCCCTCCTTCTACACCTCCCAGTTCCTCACCACCTCCCCTTCCATTTTGATCCACTACCTTTCTGTTTTTCATTAGAATACAAACAGGCTTCTAAGGAATAATAATATGATATGATGTAATATAATAGTATAATATGATAAAACAAAAACTAATACATTTGAATTGGACAGAACAAACAAACAGAAAGAAAAGAGCCCAAGAGAAGACACAAGAAACAGAGACCCACATTTGCACACTCAGGAATCCCATAACAACACTAAACAGGAAGCTATAATATAAACACAAAGGTCCTGGGCATGCTGCTTCAGGCTCTGTGAGTTTCATATGAGCTTTGATCTTGATTCGAGGACCTTGTTCTCCTGGTGTCCTCCATCCCCTCTGGCTCTTATACTCTTTCTGACTCTTCTTCTGAGGGGTTCCCTGAGCTTTGAGGGGAGGGGTTTCATGGAGACATACCTTTTATGGCTAAGTGTTCTAAGGTATCTTACTCTCTGCATAATATCTGACTGTGGATCTTGTATGTGTTCCCATCTGCTGCAGGAGGAAGCTTCTCTGATGATGACTGAGCAAGAAGTGCAGGAAACTCTTCAAGTCCCTCTTCAACAATGTTCAACCAGGCAGAAACTGCTACTGTTGGACAATCTCTACAACTGTACTCAAATGCCTTCAAAAGCCTACAACTGAGGGAGGGAAAATTCCCTCTGGGAAAGAATTGCAAGTACACATTGCTTCTAATGTGAATCATCTGAGAGAAAATGAGTTATCAAAAATATAAGGGAAAGGTGGGCAAATTTGGGAAATGTTGCAGGTCTTCTGAGGGGCAGTCTGAGGGCTAGGTCCTCTGCCTCAAGGGACAGAGGGAGTAAGTGAAAGCTAGCAAAAGCCTCCTACCTGTTTCCCTCTTTTGAAATTAATCTGAACTTCAACAAGAAAAGCAATAAAAACAACAAAACTCTTCAGAGGTTTTCAGAGAACTAAGACTGTTTTTAGCTGTATATTAGGAAGTCCCTGGCAGATTTGAGTTTGAATCCATGTTGCCATTCTCTATTCCATTTTGACCCTTGGAACATTCAGTTTCTCAGCCTCTAGGTCCCTTACCTCCAAATGTACAAGGACAATGGTAAAATATCAGACCAGAAGACATGCACACTGAGGTATGGTGATCCCTTGCCCATAGCAGATGCTCATCAGTTCCTATTACAGCAACAGATCAAAGCTCTGCCAAGGCAAGCATGTTGGTGCACCGTTAATCCTCTGTGGAGTCAGGAAGTATCAGTAAACAAGCAGTCACAGTAAGCTCACCCTAGACAGGAGTCAAACATAATACATGGTTTTCCTCAAAGGTGCATGAAACATGAGATAGCCTCTCCATCAGCCCCCTAGGTATGACTGTTTGTCCACAGATGTTGAACTCTATTAAGTTATCAAAAATGACTTTTTTTTAACATTTCAGGCTGATAGGCTTCAATCCACATCTGTGGCTCAAAACTTAATCCTAAAAGAATGGATTGTCTCAGTCATCTGTCTCACATAGTGCTTAGCTAGATGGTGACTTTAATGCTAAGGTGGCAGAGAAGTGAGGGACAGAGTGTGCCCTCTCTTTCAGGGATAGTCAGTCAGTCACTTTTGCTGCCTGCACCCTGTCTTACCTCAGTGGAGGCAGATGTCAAAGGAGTAATGAGAAGACCCTTCTGATTAAAAGTGTAGAAGTCAGATCTTTTTAAAAATCTTTCGATATATGTCAAGATAAGCACTGGCCCATGGGCAAGCTGCTAAAGCCTTGTGGACCTCAGCTCATTGTTGATACCATTATCACCATTGTTATCATCATTGTTGGACAAAGGAAATTAGCAGGAAAACCTCCAAAGCCCTGCTGTCCAGAAGCCGGAAGCTTCCTCTGGGAGCTTGGAAACACAACACCTAGACCTATAGAACTGGATTCTCCCCCCAAGACACCAAGGCAAAAACCTATGTAATTTCCTGTTTAAGAAACAGTGTGAAGGCATATCCCAGCTTCCTAACTTCATGAATCCATTGTTTAGGGAGAAAAACTGGCCATTGGGAAGACAAACATTGGACATTTCAGACAAATTAAGATCTGTTGCACTTCTCATTTGGCCTTCACTGCTAGGGCCTCCTTGATGATGCCATCTGATATTCTCCTTGGATGTAATTCCGGTGGTGGCTGCGTTAGCATACAATTCAGCAAGGCACTATCTATTCCTATCTCTTTTCTGTGGTCAAGCCTATGAAGTGTGAGATTAATTTCAGATGTCAGCTTGACATAATTCATGAATACCCAGAAAGCTTGAAAACTATGACCTCTGAGTGTACAATTCGGGAAGACCACTTTCACTCTTGAGAGTGTCACACAGAGGGTGAGGACTTGGATAGAAGAGACCGTGAGAAAAGGGAAAATCTCTCCCTGGCTCTCCTTTCTATGCTGGAGGTATCTTGCTGATGCCCTAAACCTCACACTTCCTGTCCTTCACTGTTTAGACTCTAGGACCAACAGGCAGCCCTGCGAGTAGGGTGGGCTTGGGCCTAGGATGGAGGGCTATTCATTTAACACACATATTCTGAGGTTTCCAGATTGGGGAATGAGCCGTTCTACCTGTTGTCTGGGTCTCTCACTTGCAGGTGACCTATTGGGGAACTTTGCAGCCTCTGGATCCTTCAAATCAAACCTTAACAAATCCCCTCTTATAAATATGCAGTTTACTGACACTGTTTCTCTAGAGCAGTGATTCTCAACCTTCCTAATGCAGAGAACCTTCAATACAGTTACTCATGTTGTGGGGACCCCAACCATAAAATTATTTTTGTTATTACTTCATAACTGTAATTTTGCTGCTGTTAGGAATTGTAATGTAAATATCTGTGTTTTCCAATGGTCTTAGGCAACCCCTAGGAAAAGGTTGTTCAACTCCCCAAAGAAGTCATGACCCACAGGTTGAGAACCACTGCTCTAAAGAATCCTAAGAAGGTATTCTAGTAAAAGATTCAACTAAACATGCCCAGTACTCAAAGACAAGACAGGAAGGACAGCCCAAGATCAACCAACACTGACTAAGATGCCCACAATCCCGTCTAAGTTCCCCTCAGCCACTGATGGGAGTCATTACTTCATCCTCTGAGTGCCAATATTCTCAGGTGAAAGTGGACATGAGTCCCTCTAATACCTCCCTTTAATTACATAATTAAGTACTAATATCTGTAGAGTCCTGAAGCCAGAGATTGGCCCACATAAACCCTTCCTCAATAAAACCTATCCAAATCTCAGAGACATTCCATTTGCCTATTTTATAGTTAACAACAGAAAAAAAAAAAACAAGTTCAAATAACAGAACTTATACATAATAATATATTTGATCCCAGTATTGAGCTGTTTTAACTGCCATGCTGATAATAAATTCACTGTCACTCTGTTACTAATTTCCTTCCTCAGATATAATAAAAGCATACTTCATTATAAACAACACATACAATTTCATATTGGGCATGTATATAGTTATTTTATAATAGTAAGAACCTTGTGAATGATTCCTATTCCCATGCAACAGATGAGAAAACTGAAGTTCAAAGTTACTTACCTAGGCACCTGTAGACACCTGCAGACAGGCTTTGAAATCAGGCTCTAGCTTGAGAATCTGTGCTCATAAATACTGTATTCTGTAAATCACCCTCAGAGGGCATCATTCGTTCTGCTTTTCTTCAGCAATTATGTCTATATCGTTTTCAATTTATCTCAAATAACACATTATTTAGGCATAGGCAACTGTTCTACTTTTCTTTGCATAATGCTACTAAAGGAATCTGAAGAGTTAATAACTTATTAAATTTTCTAGTCATAAGAACAACATGATATTAAATTCTAATACCAACACAAAAAGTAAACTGATGTTGCTTCAGCCTTTTTCTCTGAAGTTCCCTTGACTATGATTGCTGTGTTTATGCCATGATTTTTATGATATGTTTACATTAGGTCTGTGCAAAATGTTTGCAAATCCACTTGGATAAATTATCCCAAAAGCTAGTAAAGTGACCCATTTATGTTTCTTGGAAAAGATCAGAGCCAGTAGGCAATCATTACTATCCTAGAGAGAAAGGGGAATGCAACAAAATGATGCTGAAATGGCACGAGGCCTCAGAAGTTACATCAGAGACATTTCCCATCTTGTTATTCATATGCTGTCACAGGCAAACGGTTTAAAAGCAGACAAGGGAGCTCTCAGTCTTCCTGCAAACACAGGTGAGTAGAGCCCTCATCAACGCTGGCTGCAAACAGCAAGCTGGGGAGAAGAAAGAAACAGATGCTTAAGATGCAGCAGCATCGGGGACCAGGTGGCCACCTGGATATAACAGCGTGGAGAACAGTCCAATTCCAGGGAAACTGCCTGTGCCACCTCAATCTAGCCTGGTAGCCCAGCCGCCGGCCCCAGCAACCTTGCCTGTGATGTATTGCCCCTCTGAACTCACAGCTCTTGAAGGTCCAACCTCCAGCCCCAGCTGTGTGCCGACCCTCCACACACACACACACACACACACACACACACACACACACAAACACACACAGAGCCCAAGGAGACTTAACCCTCTCATTGCCCAGCCAAAGACAAATGATCCCTTCGTCCTGTGGGAGGCTAGGGAACTTGTGTAAAATGCAGCTAATGATAAAGCTTGCTCATTGTGGTTTTTGCCCTGCCACTGACTCCCTGTGTGGTGCTGACAAGCTCCTCAACCTCCTTTAAGCCTCTGTTTTCCCCATTGATAGAAGAATGAAAATAATAGTTTCCCAATCCTGGGGTTGTTGTAAAGATCATTCCAGCTAATGCACATAAAGTGCTAAAGGAAGTACCTAGGGTGTGCTGAGCACTGGATAAATGTTAACTATTTTTGTGAAAGTCTTTCTGCCTAATTAGGTAGTTCATTCCTCCCTTGTACTCTTTTCTATCCTACGCAGCAGCACAGTCATACAGAGCAATTTGCATAAAATAGGTGCTCAAAAATTATAGAAAGGCACGTTGGCACTTCCTTTTTGGGCTTTGTTCTTCGACTCAGGAAAGTGAGATCCAGGGCCCAGCAGTAGTCCAGTCACTTCTGATGCTTTGTAACATTGCAGATTTCTACCTCCGAGATTCTAAGATTTCACACACACACACACACACACACACACACACACACACACACACACACCAGAGGGGATGTAGGGAAATGTCCTAGAGTAAAACCTGCCAACACCACAGAAGCAAATTCCATTCCCAGGACATCTGGCCCCACTCCCCTTCTCAGTCTCTCTTTCCTTTCTGGTTTTATCTAACTTGGTGCTGACTTGCAGCCTATCTCAGAGAACTAATCATTCTAAAGGAAGGGAGAGACTCACAGGAAACAGAATCATGGGAAAAGAGGGGACCAAGAAGGAGAAATCTGAAGCCCGCCCCCTCCCTGCCCCCAGTGACACCCACAGCACTTTATCACACTGCAGTGGGCACCAAGCCTGGGGCCTGTGTGTTGGCACACCTATTGGTTAAAATTGATCTTGACAGCCACATTTGGTGAGGAATAAGGACAATGACGCCATCGGATTTTTAAAGTGCATGGCTCTATCAGGTAATGGCAGGGGTTCTGTGCCAGAAAAATCCTAAGTACATGCCAAATGCAAAAAGAGAAATTCTGGACTAAGTTCCCAGGTGTTACTGCCTCTGAGTTGAATTTCCCTTCCTGCTCTGGCTTCTCCGTGGTACCCCAAGCCCCATAGGTCAAAGGCCTGTGAACTAACAAAATGGAAACACAAATTACTGTTTACCCTTCTTCTGGGCACAAACCTTTCAAACCATGCTCCACACTCCACGTTGGATAGAACCCCTCTCCAGTTACCATCTCTGACAAGCTTAGCTATGGCTCTGCAAGACCGAACAAGGCATATAAAAAAAGATAGAGCGGTTCAAAGGAAAGGGATCACCATGAGAATTCAGAGCAAATGTCTCTCTATAAAATAATAAATTTACTGCAAGGAACAGTGCTTTAGAATGTCTGTATTACATGATTGCATCAGCCAGTAAAGGATGAGTTTCTCCACCAGACACAGGTAAAGATGAGCAAACCAGCTGAGGAAAATCAGGACAGCCAGCTAATGAATGAGTAGTCTTCAAAACTGAAATTCATCATTCAGTAGAAAATTTCTAGAACTCCTTCCCAAATTAGGGGAAAGCAGGTGAGATTTAAATGGTTGCAGAAAGCTGAGAGGCAAGGCAGGGGAGAACAAAATTCCATACAGTTGTAAGGTCATCCTAGAAAAATAATAGGTAACACCAAAACAAAAATTAACAGGAGGTTGGAGTTCTGTATGAAATTTTATTCTTAAGATTGAAAGTTTTTGCTAAAGAAAAATAAAATTCAATAAAAAGTACTTGGGTATATAGTAACTTTTTTTTCACGTTTAGTATCTTATAAGTCTTCAGCCCTGTGGACACACAGGAATCCAGAAACAGCCACCATATGCAGACACATGTTCATATATAATGGAGGAAAATACAGGGAACACATGGCTTCTCAAATGTTATTAAGTTTTTAAAATTGATTTATGTGTGTGTGTATGTGTGACATGTGGTGGGGACCATGTTACAGCACACACATGGAGGTCAGAAGACAACTCTGTGGGGTCAGTTCTCTCCCTCCGCCTTTACATGGGTTGTGGGGATCTCATTCAGGTCATGAGGTTTGTAGGGCAAGCGCCTTTACCCACAGCCACCTTGAAGCTCCAGGTTACTAAATATTGCAAAAAAAAAAAAAAAAAAAAATGATTTCCACTCAGCCAGCATGGTGGCTCACATGGGGAATACCAAACACTGAGGGAGCCTAGGATAGGAGGCTCGCTGTGAGTTGCTGTGTCAAAAATAAAGTAAAATAGACTTTGACTCAAGACAAATTTTAAGTCAGCTCTCTCAAGAAAACAGAAGTAATTATAAATAAGCTAGAATTCCAGCAATATACCACTATGTTGTACCAACAACAAAAAAATTACTAAATGTTGCATTGTGATTGTCAGTTACAGATTAAGACTTTTTGATTCACAATTTCAAAAGACTGCTTCCTGAAACAATCCCAGATACTATACGTATGCATATTTTTTGAGTAACATATTCTTATAAAGTGTGACTTCAATTCAGGATTCCCAAACTTTTGTATCCTAATAACAAACAGACAAACAAATATCCAAATTAAGTTTATTTTCAGTGAAGTACATGCCTGTAATCCCAGAACTAGGGTGTCTGAGGCAAGAGGGTCGTGAATTCAAGACCAGCCTAAGCTACATAACAAGACACGGCCCATTCCCCCACCCAAAACTGTCATTTTATTGCCAACAGGAAATCATTCTTTCTCCTCCAATAAAACTCCTGCATGGTTGTTTGCAAAATTAGTTTTCACACTTCATTTATGAAGACTCCCATGTCCTATAAAACTTTAAAAATATTTGTGTGTTTTTCTCTTGTTAATCTCTCTTTGGATTACCGGGTAGATCAGTTCCCTCCTAATATCCAGTAAGGCCAATCTCCCTGGCTTCAGCCGCCATGGATAGTCTTTGAGACACTGACAAAAAAAAAAAAGCTATTCCTGTCTTTAGATACAGCACCCCTTAGGCAGAGCAATGGCAGGTCAGTGAGTCCACAACAGAGTGAGTTTACTTCTAAAGCCTAGAAAAATATCCTTATAAATATATCACATCTGTTTCCCTTCAAAAGTGCTAAAGTTGGACAATAAATTGTGGGTTAATTCTATTCAGTAGAATGGGGAATATGAAAATGTTTATAAACTATGACAGCATACTCATTGGTCCAACTGTATGGACATTCAACAGCAAGCAAGTACGGCTGCACAGCTCTGACATGTTGGGGAATTGCCACACCTTGCTCCTTAGTCAGGTGTATTAAAGGAACACATGCCTATAACTCATAAAAATTCAAACTGAAAAAAATCTCCTTTAGAGTGAACACCGTGTAATGTTTACCAGTTATCTATCCCACAATTCTACTTGCCTGATAGAACCCCAATTTTCTTCTGAATTCATGCTGCTTTAACACAGTGCAAACTGCCCTCATTCCAGGTCAATAGATGAATCCTGACTATTCCAAGCCTCTGCTGCTCAAGCTAAATCACCCTTGGAAGCTCTTGCAATATCCTGCGATCCAGGCTCCACGCCCTAAGCTTCTGATTGTCTTAGCCTGGGAGGGACCCAGGGAGCTGCACTTTTCAAAGGCTCCCTGAGGGACGGGAAGCAGCAGTGAGTGCTGAGAACCAACCATGATGATGGCCTTCACGGTGCTCCCATGACAATGATGGGAGTAGACATGTGACATGGCTGCAGGCCAAGAAGATAGACTGAGAAAGTCCTTCCTCTGCTTCTGTAAGTGTTTCCTACATAGACCCCATCTGCCCTTAGGTGAAAACCAGCTGTTTTCACCTAAGGAGTTGTAGTTTAATTCCTCTGTCCTAAGGCCCCAAAGGAAATCACCCTTACCATGAAGTTGTCCCTTTGGACATTAGCATAGGAAGAAGGAAGAGCCTGTGAGCCTCAGCACCAGCTGCTCCCGAGAGCCCTGACTTGCTGTAGTTATACAAACTGAAGCAGGTTCTCATTGAGTTTGCTTTTCTGAGGTTTAAAAGAGAATGATGCCTTCTCATTGTCTTTTGTTTTAACCTGTGTGTTGCAGTTATTCGCTAATCACTGTTCTAGCAATGCAGGCTGGTTGATGTGATGATTATATAACATACTTAATTCTACTTAGAAATATCCCTTGATTTCAATTTTTTCCAGTTTTTAGCACACTATAAGGTTTTCCATTCAGAATGCACCTCCAAATATATAAATTTAGACCAGAAATATCAAGACCATAATGCTAAACAATATAAAAATTATTAATACTTTTGTATTTTGGCAAACTAAGCTCTAAGTAGAATATGTCAAAGCACACATCCCCCAAATTATAAAATGTGTAAAAACTGAAGTTAGTTTTTAATGCATCTTGATCTGTTTTATTATGTAGTGTCACTCTGTGTAGGTAACTTTCTTAAGCTCTTTAATTGTTGTGCAGGTAAAGAATGTAGATCCTGGACTGAAAACATGGCTCAGCAGTTAAGAATACTTCCTACTCTTGAAGAGAGCTCAAATTCTGATGTCAGCGCTCACATTAGGCAGCACTCACAACTGCCCACATCTCCAGCTCCAGGGGATCCAGCATCCTCTTCTGAATTCTGTGGGTACCCTCATTCACATTTACTCATGCCCCACATATATGCACATAATTACAAACAACAAAATAAATCATTAAAAAGGAATGTGGGTCCTAAGGGTCATAGGTGTTTCAGGGTCCTGGAAACCAATGTCCCTTTACATATATGTCTTTAATCAGGAAAAAAAAAAAAAGACCTATGTACAGAATAATTTTAAAAAGAAAAAAATAGGAGCCATGCACAGGCAAGCGATCTATAGGGCCCCTGAGTAGTAACAGATAATGGCTAAATTGGTTTTCTCGGTGGCTTCTTCAAGCTTTCTAGGTAATTTTCTCTTTCCTTTGTAGCTGAAGTTTTCTCTAATCCTGCCCAGCCCTGTGGACCCTGAAGCCATTTATAAAATAATCACTCAGAAGCTTATTTTAATTAAAATTGTTCAGCCATTAGCTCAGGCCTACCACTGACTAGCTCTTACACTTAAACTTAGCCCATTTCTTTTAATCTACATGTCGCCATGTGTTCTGTGGCTTTACCTGTGTGCCAGTACTTGCTGCTCCCTGGACAGCAGGTGGGCTGGCATCTATTGACTCAGGCTTCCACTTCCCAGAATTCTCCTTGTCTGTTTACCCCGCCTATACTTCCTGCCTGGCTGCTGGCCAATCCGCATTTTATTTATCAACCAATCAGAGCAACATATACACAGCACACAGAGTGATATCCACAGCATCCCTTGTTTGATCTTACCGTTTATCAAGCAATGTAAGCCTAAGCTTACCCTTCCTTGTATGGAAACTGGGAAGAATACACAGGTTCTGGTGATCATAGCCAGGAGTACTCCATCATTTGATTTAAGACACTGGATCACAAGGAAACACTGGAAGTTTGCAAAATCTCTGTAGATGGACAGATTAAAAAGCCATCATCACTAATGGACAGACACTTAGAATGGTGCATTTTCCCAGCACTAACTTACTCTCTAAAACACACACCCAGTCAGTATCCTAAAAAAGGAAGTCAAGCACATTGCAAGAAAAAAAAAAGTATTATAGATATGTTGGAGTAAGGAATAAACAAACATAGAAGAAATGAAGCGGTACTGAGTTACACAGGCCAGACAGAAGGAGCAAGAAGCCCTTAAGAGGCGGCACTGCACAAAGAAACTAAAAGTGGAAACAGAAGCATCCCACTCCAACATGTGGACCAGGAACTCAGGGACAGTCCCAGATCACGGTAACCAATAATTCTCAGTGAATGAACGAACAAACTCCACAGGCAGGTCTGTGAAAATTGGGAGAATTCCACAAATCCTTCTGTGGGAGGATGGCTCTTGCTCCTCAGAGCCTCATTTCAGGCTGGCATGTAATCATTTTTCTAATGCTCCCTGAGTTCTCACTGGCAGCTCTGCCCTTCACTGTAAATGCCTGGTTCTAGTGCTCAGCCTTGCTCTGAAGCATTCATGATTCACTTACTCCCTTTTCATTGCTTTTTGAGCCTTGTCCCCAGGGAGCTCTGCTCTGGGATGGACAGGGTTTTCTTGCTCATCTTGAAATATCGTTATGTATCAGCAGGCAGGCTTCACCTTCAGTGGGCTGGGTTGACCTGATGTGGATTTAAAAAAAAAGAAAGAAAGAAAACGTGCTCCATGCACTTGATTCCTTTCTTTGTGAGAAACCAGTGACATCCAGAGATGCTTCTTGCATTCAAAGTGGTTTCCTAATGAGTGGTTCCACTTTACTTTGTGCACAGAGAAACTGCCTAAGCCCAGAAACTAGACAACAGAGCCATTGTGAGATCCACCACTGTTTGGTTCCCTTACCTTAGCAGAGCTACTGACCCACAGATTCTCTACCTGTAAATCAGAAGCAACAACCCCTACAGCTCGTGGTAACTGGAAGGATTAAGTGAAATAATGATAAACAATTTGAGGAATCTTGACCTTGAATACACATAAATAATCCATAATGCTGAATGTGGTAGCATACACTCTAATGCCAGCATGCTAGCTTATAGACCGTAAAATCCTGTCTTTAAAAACAAAAGAAAAATGTATATAGATAAAATCAAAACATTTTCGTGAACATGGGAGTCACTTTTGCTGCCACAGTGGGAACCTTCTAAGATATTGACTTCCTCTAAATAAATATCACCACCTCCACTGCCAGAGTACAAGGGATGGCAGCTTGGAGTCATCAGGATAAATTCTGTTCTCTCCCCTAGGAACTTGGAAGCAGAACACAGAACATGATTCATTTAACTGTAGGAAGGTGGGCTGGAAAGCCATAAATTGAGACATGAGGTCACTGTCACAAACAGATGGGTGAGCTGGAATAGTGGCAGGTAGAAAGACAGGAGGGCAATGCAGGAACAGAGAAAAGGAGGAAGGCGAGGAAGCCCAGAGAGCCCACACCTCCACCCCAAGCCCATAACAAGTACACCTACACTCTAAGCTTTTTGAAGATCAATTCTATGACAATCAAACAAATCCTGAGACCGACATTGAAACCAAACTTGGAATCTCATGTAGAAAAGGGAGAGGGGTGGTGTAAAAAATGGAGCAAGAAAGGGAGGGGAAGAGAAAGAGCCATAACCATAAAACCATTAATTCAACTTTGCCACGACAGGCAGACATACCACTGTTGCCTGAGGGACCACAAAAGAAGAAATCAGTTGTGTAGTGAAGGAAAGTGGGATGTTTTGAGACTGTACCTAGGACCAAAACTTTGAGCCATGGTAAAAAAAAAAAAAAAAAAAACCACCAGTTTCACAACCTAAATGTGTCACATATTCTTCTGCTTGCCACCATTGCTCACCAAGAGCAACCCTTAGGCTTAGAGCCCAGCCTCTCACACAGAGGCAGACAAGTCTCAGGAGCTTGGAGAAAATATATCAATCAAGCCATTCTTTGGGAAATGTGAAACACATTAAGATGTTGGAAAGGCTGGTGGCCTGTTATTACCATCAGTGGCAATATGTACTTCTACAGAAGTTCTCAGATTAGAGAAATTTGATAAAAACAGCACCATATTATTATATATTATAATGAGGAAGGAAGTGCATAGGAGAAGCAATTTTTAGAAAGTAGGATGACAGAAAGATTAAATATTTTCCTTATGGGATGCCATAAGGTACAAGATTTATCAGGTTGGTAAAGGGGATGAAAGGAACTGAAGTTTTCATGGATTCTAGGCTTTCCCTGTGTCTTGATTCTTACGGATCACACAAGGATATTAAAAGTGGAATACTGACTCATGCACAGGTCCCAGTCCTAGCACTGGTCAGAACACTGAGCTCTGGGACTGTCATCAGTTGAATCTTCCCACATAGAAACTGTGAGACTGGAATTGGTGTGCAAGTAGTTCACTTGGGACATGATTTCTACAAGCACATGGTACACACAGCACTGAGACAGCAAGCTAGGACAGCCGATCCTGGAGTCAGTCCTCACAATTGGCCAACCAGCTCTCCAGTCAGTGTTTCAGACAATGAGAGGGAAGCTAAACAGACTGTATTCTTAGCCCACAATGGACACTGTAAGGCACAGGCCAACCTACCTTGACTAACTCAGCCAGTGTAATTTTTTTTTAAGGAGTACTAAAATAAGGTAAACTGGCAGGTTTTAGGTCTGAGGTTCTGCCTAGTAAAAATAACAATCAACCTAGTTGCTGCTTCAATGGAGCATGTGCCCAACAGGAATGAGATCACTATCTGAATTTCCAAGGAAAATTAGTGTCATTAACTATCTAAATATGCAAGCAAGGGCTAGTCGATGTAACTGTGGCTTTTACTGGGTCTTCAAGGACAATAAGATCACTGGCTAATCCACATCTCACTAGATTTTTTTGCCCATTTAGACTTTTATCCTAGTATCCACCCTATTATTTCTGAGAGATGGATGAGGGTCCCATGTTTGTTTCTCAATTTTTCTGTCAGTTGACATTCTTGCAGAACCCCTTCCTTCCGACATCGTAAAAATGTCTAAGTCCCTCTGTAGCTCGAGTTTTCCTGCCTGGCCCACAGTCAGGACAACTCTGTCACCCGCCAGTCCCACAGTCACTCAGACCTGACCAAGTAAACACAGAGACTTACATTGCTTACAAACTGTATGGCCGTGGCAGGCTTCTTGCTAACTGTTTTTATAGCTTAAATTAATCCATTTCTATAAATCTATACCTTGCCATGTGGCTCGTGGCTTACCGGCGTCTTCACATGTTGCTTGTCATGGTGGTGGCCACTGGAAGTGTCTCCTCGCACCTTCCTGTTCTCTCAATTCTCCTCTCTGTTAGTCTCACCTATACTTCCTATCTGGCCACTGGCCAATCAGTGTTTTATTTATTGACCAATCAGAGCATTTGACATACATACCATCCCACAGCATCCCTCCTAAAGGAGAATGGAAAATAGTTTTAATAGCCGGATCATCTGGAAAGATGGCCCAGGAACTAGCATTCAACTTAGGCCTACATCTGGGTTCCTATCCTAGCACTTTTGCCAAGCTTTCCACGGGTGAGAATTTTAAACTTCTTTCACTTAGAACATGCAGTCAGGTCCCTGCTTTCATTCCAAATGGTAGCATATTAACTGAATCTAGTTCCGACAATTGGTAGTCAATGCTCTATGGATTCGCAAGAACTAAGGTTTCTGGGAAAGGGGACAGTATTGTTCATTGAATTTTACTTTGAATTCAACCTTTTCCCAGAGAAGACATGGACACTGCTTCTCTGATTGCAAAGCTGAAGTCTTCTATGGTCTTCACACAGTCCCTTATCCAGGGTTATTTGCACTGCCTAGAACCCAGGATGTTATAATGTATCTGAAGTAGCTCCTTATGGAATATCATTACCTTCCTTTAATTAGATCCATACCACATCTCACTATTTTCTTTTATTATTTCTTATATTGCTGCCCTATATCATGAGAAGGGCAATGGTAATTTCAATTTTTTTCTGTCATTACTGTATCTCCATTGCACAGCTTGAAATAAAGCTCTACCTAGATTTAAAGTCTTCAAAACTTCATCATTGCAAATGTGATCCAATAAGTATAAGAGAAAGAAGTATATCATTGACTTTGAATCTCTCCATATAACATTCACTTATTGAGTAATTTCACTTGTAGTTTTGACTTCCCTTGTAAAAGAAGTTAGGATCATTTGTTGATACCTTACAATAGGCATGTCAGGAAATGTGCTAGGCTCTTTAACATCAATTATCTCTTTTTCTTCTTGCATATAACAAATTTTCTGCATCATATGTACCTAGATTACTATAAGGTTCTATACACTGCTCAGCAAACTCAAACCACATGTCTCAATCTTGAGTATCAAGGTTTTATTTGGCCCTTGTCCAGTTATCTCTAGCCAGAACACAACAGCAGGCTCTTAGGAGGAGAAGTGAACTACTGAAGGATTGACTAATGTAAGCAAAGGACCTCAGGATGATATCATCTCATGGAAAAGCTATGTAGTTAGTTCAATCCAATACTTGGCATGATACTTACTCAGCTGAAAACTGAGAATTGTTTCTGTTGGTTATTCACCAATTAGAGTCAAGACCAGAATGAAATAACAGCTAAATGATACATGATGATGCACCTGAGTTATGTATTGAGCTTACAAATCAGATTTGGATGCCTCCTCTGCATATTGCAATCACTGCATACCAGTGAACTGTTGCTCATGGAACCATACTTTCTAATCTGGCATCAATTCCTTGCCTCTTGCTAGTCAATGGAGACATGATTGTTCTTAATCAATGGACAGTGACAGACATCTACTTCTTATGTAATCCTGTTAGAGACAGTTTGAATGTTCTGTGTTCCCTCTTTCTTTCTACTATAGCCCCTAGAAATCTTGTTTGGGAGATGGTACCCAACACCTGATGTTGACTTCTTCAGCCAGGAGCTGAGTATTGGTAGTGAAGCTCCTGCTTTAGGATATCCGCAATGAATAAAATTTAAACATTTTTTTTTCCTGGCAAGCCACTGAGATGCAGGTATTCATTTGTTACTATAGCGTAAACAAACCTATCCTGACTAATATGAATTCCAGGCTGCTCTTAATTTCTCCCAATATAAGTGAATAACACTGAGTGAGAGATCATGTAATGATTTGAAGACAGTTTCCCCCCTTCACTTTGTATAGATTGTATTCTTTTTGCATAGAGCATTTCTATAATAAAAGCTGGAGTGATCATTTCTACACAAAAACTACGGTAAAAAGGAGTGCATTCATTATCTATGGATAAGCACAATTCATTGAAAAGGCTACAGAGAAAAAAATCTATATGTACTTATTCCCAACATCAGGACTTTTTCATTCACAGAACAATTTCTTGGGGTTTTTCTGGGCTCAGATCCATTCCTTGCCTCCCATAAAGCCCCTTACCAGAATACCACAGTGCTTAAATAATGAAAAAAAAAGGATAATAGCTTTTTGGATATAAAACCTGAAGTAATTGTATTGTATGGCATGTCTGTGGCCTTAATGTAAATTATTTTTTCCTTTGATTCCTTCCCACTATGCTAATAGCATGCCCTCCAGAGTAATCAAGTTACCCAGCCAACTAAGCTCTTGCATTACTAAAAAGTATTACCCGAGAACAGCATGCAGCCACTAAAGCCTTCCCCCCATCCTGTGAAAAATGTAATGCTGGCTAAGAAGGAAAGCCATTCGTGGAGCCAGTTTGGACTTCCTTGAGTTTTTTTTTCCGTCCCCTAAGCTCATACTAACAATTTAAAGACAGAATAAGAGTCAAGGCTTACAGTCACATCACTGGAACTACTAACTATTCCCTTTATTGTTACACTTTAGAAGATATACTCAAATACAAAGTGAAATGTTAAAATGGCATTACAATGTCCTTACAAAGTCCAAATTAATCTTAAAATATAAAACTACTATTTAAATATCATTTTGAATATTATTTTGACAATAAAATCAAATACAATTTTCAAGTTAATAAAAATAAAAAGAAAGCAAAACAGACTTGCCTTTCGTGACTACCCTCTTCCTCATTGATCTTTGTGACGTTGTCTAACAAACCTAACAAAGAATAGGTTCATGCAAACGATAATATGGAGACTAGTGTGTGGAGAAATCTTTGGAGGACAGAAATCTAACTCAGAGGCAGAGTGCTTCCCTAGCACATGTGAAGCCCTCAGTTTGATCCCGCCCATCCAAAAAAGGAAAGAGAAATAAAGAAGTCATTAAGCTGCTGTATTGCAATATTTATATGCTCCAGCCAGCCCAGCTATCTTTTTATCTTGTGCCTCGGGCTTCGTGTACTCTTTCTGAACTTGAGTTTGTCTTACAGATGGGATTTTCTGACCATGTTTGGTTGGCTTTTACTTATTCTTTTGTCCAGTTCTCTCCACTCT
This sequence comes from Peromyscus leucopus, assembly GCF_004664715.2. Taxonomy (NCBI): domain Eukaryota; kingdom Metazoa; phylum Chordata; class Mammalia; order Rodentia; family Cricetidae; genus Peromyscus; species Peromyscus leucopus. The sequence continues at coordinate 7,921,444 of NC_051063.1, forward strand.
TTGTTCTACTTATTCCCAAGCTCCCTTGACAGGAGACAGTTGCCTCCCTCCAGCAAGGTCAGTCACCATGTGAGAGAGCAAGTTAAGGCAAGAGAACTGCCTTTATACTTCTTTCCGCCTACCTTCCTTTCCCCACACCTCAGGTCCTTCTCTTCCTCCCTTGGGAGAGTCTTTCTTCAAAAGGACGAGTCTCTTAGTGAAGTTCGAGAAGATCCTCTCTCCACATGATGCACATGATGTCACTATATCCAAAGTGAACACTTGGGCTGTTTCTCATTCATTATGGTTTTATTTGTTCCACTTCCACATTTGAAGAGAGTTTCTTTCACTCAGGCTGCAGCATTCCTGTCATTTCCTCTCTGAATGTCTCCACCATTCTGTTTGTTGCCCTGATCTGTCACTCCAATGGGGCACAGAGTGTCTCCCCTGTTTCCAGCTGGGGAGCTCCTCTTCACAGTTCCCCTTCCTGAGTCTTTCTGGTTTATGTTCTTGGAGACTTTTTTATTCCTCCCATGTCCTAATTTTCACATCACTATGTCTAGTACACTAAATTGCACACTTTGATTCTGAACCCTGAGAAGCACATCTTTCGCTCACTGGAATGTTGCTTAGCTCTGTTTCCTTTTTTTGCCTGCTCAGATTTCATGATTTCTTTTGTCCAAGATTACACTTCTGCTATTTGTTTCAAAAATAATTTTGAATGTTTACTCTCAAATAATTCCAACAACTGCAGTACTTGCTAGCCTGGTTCTGTTATTTCTGAAGATGCTAAATCTCATTTGTTCCACATGGGTTTCCTAAAACTTGGTCTGATCAGGCACCTCAAAGTTGCATCTATACAAGTCTTCAACCTAATACTTAAAGAAAGTGCATTCCTGTAGAGAGAAGCCATGTGCATTCAGCAGCACAGGTATCAGTAGACCTGGCACAGTCAGTTAGGAAGAGGTATCTCTTTTGGTTTGCAGTTTTAGGACAGATGTGGCCTATCATGTCAGGAGGACAAGGGGCAGGAATGTGAGCCACTGATGGCATCTTGTCTGCAGTCAGGATACAGAGGAGAGAAGCTAGTGCTCATACCTTCTTATTTTTCCATTTCTGTTCAGTCCTGAATCCCAGCCCATAGACTGGTGTGTGTTTCCACAGTTAAGCCTCTCTGAAAACATCCTCACGAACATGCCCACATAGACATGCAAAACAGAGACACAGAGTTCTGTCTTCTGGGTTATTCCAAACCCAGTAAGTTCAAGCTGATGATGAAAATTAAGCATCCAGCTTGGGGTGTCATCACCAATACCCCCAGAATTTATCTTTGCTGAGGAATTTCAGCCATCTTAGTAATTGCACCTTTTTCCCTTTTTGTTCTTTTTTCCTTTTTTTTTTTTTTTTTCTTCCAAAGACAATGGACAAGTCTCTATGAAGGACCAAAGTCTCTATGAAGGACCAAATGCCTTCTTTTTCCAGGCATCAAATGAGTGTGGACTTTACAAGAGAGCAGAAGGTCCCTCCACCAACTTGTTTTCCTTGGGTAACTGAGTTAGTCTCTGCTTCTCCTCATTCCAGTCCTTTAAAGCCGACAACTTCGGTTACAGAGCCCTCAGGATGACTTTAAGGCTGAAGCAAGCATCAGTTCTCACTGTGTCCCTTCTTGCTACAGGCTTAGCCGTGCATGTGAAACACAAATTTAAACCCTTTTGCAAGCATTGCATTGACATTGGTTGTTTTTTAAGGTGGAATGGACTAATTGATCCTCAAGGCTTATCTGTACAGGTCATAGAAAAGAGTAGAGAGGAAGATTACAAATGCTTATGTTGTCCTGCTCTGCTTATGCATTCTGAAAACTTGGGAGAAAAAGTTAAGTGCACTCTTGTGAAATAACTCCTATATAGAGAAAACATTTCACAAGTAATTCTGGGCTACACTAATTTCTCTGGGCATTCAGTCCTTGAAGCAGCTGGACTGAACTACCTGAAATGTTCCTATCTGGCACCAATGGGGCCAAACCTGGGAGAAGAGTGTTGCTATTAGCTTTGTCAAATGTCATCATATAGTCAAGTCATATGAAGTCTAGTGCTTTGTCAGTCATAAAATGTGATTGACGTCAGTTTCTATTACATCACTCAGTGCCCTCAAGGAATTATTGTAATGATAAGCAGAATGGGAAAGTGAGCTACAGCAACGAAGTTGGAGCCTGCAATGTCCACAATTATGCTATCATTTTTATTCACTTCTGATATCTTATTTCCCTTTTGTCACTTTCATTTTGGTTTGCTGTGTTATAAGCTGCCTCAATTCTCAAAAGGAAAAAAGAAAGACAAATAGATTTTCTTCTTAATGCATGTGTGTAGAGCAGGGGAGAATTCTGAATTTCAAAAATCAATTTTGAAATGATCAACATTATCAAGTTGAGTTATAATGGTTGATCCATTTGTCCTACGTGTCTCTGTAACTCACAAAAAGAGACTAGGGATCCAAGGAAACACATCCATAGGGTGACTAATGAAAGATAAAATTCTATACAGGTAAGTAAAGAAATATTATAACCAAATCTATGATAATTAAATTTGGATTTGAAATAAAGCTGCCCTGTTTCAGCATTCATAATAAAGTGAGCATAACCTCACCTGCAAAAAGCTTATCCTCTATGCCATTTCCTTGGACCTGCATGCCTTTTGGGTTTGTACAGCTTTTATTTATCACATAAAACATTAAAAACAAATGATAAAGGCAAAATGCACTGATACAGACCAGAATGAGCAGTAACAAAATTTTTTGAGATGTCTTCCCAGCACTCTTTGAAGGTGAACCTCAAGGAAAGCTCGCACTGTCAACTCTTTGTGACAGAGCCCTCTTCTCACATAAACGCAGTTTTATTTCATTTGAATGGTCAGGTAGCAAAATTTACATTTCAAACAGCATGACTCCTATCTGGGTCTGGGTGGAAATGTAACCACTACTTTCATGGGTGGTTTCTGTACAATTCACTGGCCTTTATGTGCCCCTGTTTCCTCAAATAAAAAATGCACATATTAATAATATTGATGTCATAGGACAGCTGTGAGATGCTAAATGTCAATATTTGTATAACATTTAACATATGTATTAGTTCTTAATCCTAAATTTACTAAAATTAAATACATACAATAAACATAAATGAATAAGTGATATTTAAAAGCCACGAAATATTTAAATATTATACCAGGAATCATTGAAACTCTTTTCTTTTTTTTTTAATTTATGTTTCCAGCCCTAGAGGTCAAGTCTGGGCCTTGGGCATGCTAAGTAATCCTCTGTCCCTAACCTGCACCCCAGCTTTGACTGAGATAAGAGCAGGGTGGCTGGTGAGGTGATTGCTGTCTGATTTGGACTTGTCATACAGAACTGAGCACAGGCGATGTGCATCATGGAAAAGGCACAGAGAAGGAAGTCAGCAGAATCAATTTCCATTTCTAAATTAGACTGAAACTTGAACAAGTCACAGTTTTTAAAAAAAAAAAAAAGATTGTTTTATTCTAAAGTGAAAAATAATAATATTTGCTTCTACTTCTACTGGGTATCATCTACATCACCTCATGTACTCTGCATACTAAGCCCACTGAGTAACTATGGTTAGTAAGCAGAGGCAGTGGTATCTCCAACTACATCTCTTACCCATTAGTGCACATTCACTGTACCAAGTGAGTGCTTCACCAGAGAAAGGGATGGAATAATCAGTCAGTTAGGGCCACACTCATTGCTTACTAAAGCAATAAAGGCCTAAGCTGACCAGACACCTATTTCTGAATATCTACTGTACAGTTCCCAACTTCCCTGAGGCTGAAGCCCTTTAATGACCATCTGTGACATTAAGATGTGCACAGAGAAAAACGTAGGCTAATGCAATAATTTCTGATTGTTTCCATAATTGCAACTTGAAGGAAATGGAAGCGTGCTCATTGTGAGCAAGGACGGAGATTGAGTTATTTCTTTAAGTGTCCTGAACATAAGCCAGCTTTCAGTAGTACAGTGCAGGAAGCCAAGCGTGGATTTTTAACACTCGAACATCAGCACAGACTCACATTTAAAAGTTGGCTTAAGAAAGTAACAGAAATGCTCATGTCAGAAAAAAACTCTTTTCCAACCTGAGAAAGCCTCTCATCTATAAGCCACCCTGCTCTCTCTCCAGGGCAGCTCTATCAGTTAAAAATTCTGAAATGGAAAGCATAAAAGGAAACTTAACCTTGATAAGCGGTGGAGACATTGGCCTTGAGCCCACAGCCCAGAAACTGCTTTTAAGCAAATCCAGGTGAGAAAACTAGTTGGTTCCAGTAGAACCGGTGAGCTGCCATGGCCCCAGTCCTCTGTGGGAATGCTTGGCCAATGATTTCCAACATCAAGATTGAGTTTTCCTTCTTACTTACACAAGAGCTTAAGGTCAGCTCATTGTCAGGCAGTGACACGTGTCCCTTCTTTTCCCCCATGGAAATGGTCACTACTGAAAGATGTTGAGAGCGTCTATGTCTAATGAAAAGGCTTAATGAATACAATTTGATATACACAGAGGAAGAAGGATGGTGAATTCTGCAGCAGGACAGCCCTGTCAGAGCAACATCGCCTCTAATCCTGCATGAGCAGACGTGATTGTATATCCTCATTAATGCCATAATTGGTATCTGGAATCTGTTCAGAAATGCCGATTTCCTTTGCAACAAGGGATTATGGCTGTATTGGGAGTTCTTTATGGTCTGTAGATGCTTGTAAAATTCAAATACAGCAACTGTCAGTTAAACATCTTATGAAAAGCCAAACCTTATACTAATCCAAAGGAACAGAACATGTGCTTGAGGGCATGAAAAGCTACAGTATGTCTAGGACACTAACCACTTACAGAAACATTAACATCCTGGGACAGGGCTGTTCAGTGAGCTCCTAAAGAAACTTAGGGCTGATAGGGATTTGCTTCTTAAGAGACTTCAACACCATGGGGGAAATTGTCAGTCACAAGCCTCCAGTGTTTATGAATTATTAATGTTGGCTTTCTGGGTATTTTTTCAAGTTTTGCTTTTGTGTGCCTGTTCAGCTGAGTAATTCAATAGACTGATGGAGACATGAATAGATATGCTAACTAGCACCAGGGTTAACCTTTAAAGTTCGTTAAAGCTGTCATCTCTCAATGAAATATTTTCATGCTCTTTTTTTTTCTGTGAGCTGGAGTATCAACAGTATGTGTACATTGGGAGCAGAGGTGCTGAGGAGGCAAGCAGGCCCCACCCTGCCATCTCTTCTCTTTTAAACCAACACACCACTAATGGAGCCATCAAGAAAGGCATCTTTAAAAACACTTTGCATTTGTAAACCATGCCACCAGAACAGATTCGAAGTCTATCTTTATTGCAGAATTTAAAAAAAAAAAAAAAAAAAGGTGATGGGTGATGGTGGTGTGTCCTTGTCCCTGTTCCTACCAAAAGATTAAGAGAGAGATAGGATTTGGAGAAGGAAAATTGAAAGCTGAGGTGTGTGCCCCCTCAGAATGTGGGTAGCAAAGGAATAAAGGCACAGCTTACACCCGTGGGAAAGGTGGGGTGTAAAGCTGGTGACAACCTTTCATCTAAATAGGGACTTCTTGGGAAATCAAGGCAAAGAAGAGGTGCATAATTAAACTCATTACAAAGTTTCCAAAATCTTCAAGGATTTTCTATCTCTGTGTGCATGCCTAACAAGTCTGAATAACAGACTCCATGATTGAAGCTTTCTGCTATGAGATCTTTCCTGCTGCTGACAACCACTAAGTTCCTGATGGCCTCCTGCTACAGCCATCCATATCACACACCAGAGCCATCCACCGCCTATCTATGAGCCCTCCTTTCATCTCTGTTCTCACCGAAACAAGAAAGGAGGAATAGCAAAATGAGACAGGAGGTATGCCGCCTTCAGACAGCAGCTGCCTCCCAGCAGGCAACCCTTCCCTTGTTGGGATATAGAAGAAAGATGTTAGGACTTGATGGGGAACAGGAAATGATGCAATAACTTACCATATAGCTTATTCTGAGAGAGCTCTACTCTCCTTCAGCTTTTTTTCCCTCTCTCTACCCTATTTGTGTGAGGTCAGCAAAATGAGAAGAGAATGGTTGAGCCAACTGCCTGAAAGTGAAGGAGAAAGTCAAGGCAGAAGGGGTTTTTGAGTTACTTTCCATCATCCAATCATCTTAGAAACACCTTAACTTATCCCTTAAATCATTTACAAGATCAAAGATAACTAGCTTAACTAGTTGCCAAACTAATTTCTATGCATCAGCCCTGAACTAGGGAGCTTCAAATTATATCCTCCAGACTACATGCTCTCTCCCAACATCTATGCTTCTATAACTGGTCTTTTCCTGTTTTTCCCCCCAGGCAGGACTAAAAAATAAATAAATAAATAAAAGCTTTGAGTACTTGGAATTTGCTATTTACTCTTCTCTCTCTCCTTCAAAGCCATGTTCTTTCTTTTATTTTCTGATATCTGTCTTTATTATCATTTATAATATAGCAGCCTATCATGGAGACGGCATCTTAAATTATTAATGTGCTTTATTTGTTTTGCATTCTCAAGCACATGTCTCAGAGCATCCATCTGCTTAAGGAGATGTGTTGGGGAAGAAAAATAAAAATGAAGACTGATGTCATATTCATCATTTGACATACAAAGTAGAGGCTTAGCAGAAAGCTGTAAGCTTAAAAGTTGTGCCTATATTTTGAGAGACAAAGGAGCTCCTGAATGCTTTTATTTCCACCTTTAGTCTGCCAACAGCCAAACCTGGTGGACTAATGTCTATTAAGTTCTGGGTGCTATAAAAATCCCATTTCCACCTGATGCTGCAATGGTGGGACACTGCTCTCTCAATTGCAGGATAATATAGAGATCAATAAAAACAAAACCTCCTTCATTCTGGCTTGGGGGGGTATCAGGAGCAGAAGACATGAGAGTCACACATTTTACCACTTATTAGCCGACTCGAACTTGAGTTTTGTCAGAAATGCATGAAAGTCACAGTCACAACTGCTGGTTGTCTCCAACTCAGGCTTAGCTTTCATCCCGTAATGGAAACAGACAGGATGAGGGGATGTGTCAAGAAATGAAAGCAGCAAGCAGCTAGCTCTCCTTCCCTGGCTAGGAGGAGTGGTAATGTCTGCTGCCGGCTCAAAGGTCCTAATTCTACCTTGAGACACTGAAGGATACAGGCAGGTGGCAAAAAGAAAGAAAGAAAGAGAGAGAGAGAGAGAGAGAGAGAGAGGGAGGAGGAGAGGAGAGGAGGAGAGGAGGAGGGAAGGAAGGAAGGAAGGAAGGAAGGAAGGAAGGAAGGAAGGAAGGAAGGAAGGAAGGAAGAAGAATTCATGTATTCAGTCATAGGCTTGTGACTCCTCTCTCTCCCTCCCTCCCTCCCTCCCTCTCTCCCTCCCTCCCGCCTGCCCCCCTTAGCAAGAGTGATTTATGCTACAGAAGCAAAGGCTTCAGCAAGGTACATAGGACTGAAGACTATAAGGAGTATGCCACAACAGCACAGGACTACTCAGCCCAAGAGAGCAAGGCATGTGACTCACAGGTGGCCCTTCTGAGTCTCCTTGAATGCCTACCTTGGGTTTGGGCATCTGATTTGAGAGCCTGCCAGAGTCTCACAGGGACCACTCTGCAGGAACAGATGACAGACAACATATAGTAACAGACAAAGCTTTCTCAAAGGGCCTATGGGAGAACAAAGTTGGAGCCACACCAGTTAATGCCCACAACTAGAAACAGGGAGACTTCCCACCTTCCGCCATCCAGTGACCCACACCTGCTCCTACTGCCAAGTACCACACTAGCAAGGAAAGCAAAGGAGACTCTTCCTAGACCACCTGCAACTGCTGCTCACTGCTTTGGCCCTAGCAAGTTGGAGACCAAACAAATCCCGCCACAGTTTCCTACTTGCTCTCCTCAGGAAGTTTCATCCTTGGTTGATTCCTGCTCCCGTTAAGTTCAAGAATCACAAGCCAACTCTCCAGCTGGAGAAAACACAAGTGAAGTTAGTCACTGGATTAGCTGATCCCAAAAAGAGCTGATATTAAGTAGTACTTTTTGGAAATTTCCCCTCGAGTCCTCCCTTCAAAAGTCCTGTGTGGTTTCCTTCTCAGTAAACACACAACTATGCTTCTTAGGATACTTTCTGAACATTCTTTGCTCCGTTCTGATGACATCTCTACAGAAAGCAATTGTCTCAAAGGCATGCTAGTCTGCAGTGACTCTCAATGGAGCTTGGTCCAGAAAGTAGTTTAGATGCCATGATGGAATGGAAACTTGAATTCTGCTAAATCGTTGAAGGTCCCAAGTTCAACAAGTGTAACTGCAGAGCTAGCTTAACTGACTGTTAACAGATCCATGTGTATAATGTAGATGACACCATATTCTCTTGGTTGTGGTGGTGTAACAAAATGGAAAGCCCGGGGGGGCTCAGCAACAGACATTCATTCATTTTCTTGCAATTCTGGACACTAGAAATCTGAGAATAAAGTGCTGGCAGTATTAATTTCACCTGAGTCTCTCCTTGGTGTGTCGGTACATGACTGTCTCCAGGCACGTCTGTGTCCTGCTCTTTCCTTATGAGAATATCAGTTACATTCTGCTATCCTCATAGATCAGGACCTTGCTCAGCCAGAGTCTCTTGTAGCAGATAGGAACAAATACAGAGACCCATATCTAGACATTATACAGAGAGTGAGACACCTTAGAACACTCAGCCCTAAATGGGATGTCAGATCCCTCCCTCTCAGTGCACAGGGAACCCAGAGGAAGAGTAGGCAGAAAGAATGTAAGAGCCTGAGGGGATGGAGGACACCAGGAGAACAAGGCCCTCTAAATCAATGGAGTAAAGCCCACATGAACTCACAGAGACTGAGGCAACATGCACAGGGCTCACACAAGTCTGTATCAGATGAGGTCCTAGAGCTAAAAGAAGTGGACATATACCTAGATCCCTAATCTGGAAGCTATCTCCAATTGGTAGTCACTTGCAAATGAAATTTAGTTTTCTCCAAGGGAGTCTCTCTGGGAAAACAGACTACTCTAGACTGCATGCCCAGCATAGATGGCCAACAGCAAACAAACTCAGCAACATCTCTGGAGGTTCCTTGTCTCATAATGTCATGCCAAGGCTTCCTTCCTTCCTTCTTTCCTTCCTTCCTTCCTTCCTCCCTCCCTCCCTTTCTTTCTTTCCTTCTTTTCTTCCTTCCTTCCTTTCTTCTTCTTTTCATTTTATCTTAACTTTTATTTTACTTATATTTTTTTCTTCTATCTTTTTACCCTTTAGGTCCTTTGCATATATAATATTGCTTCCAGTTTAGTGCTATACAGGATTCCTGAATGTGTGAATGAGTGGGTCTCTGTGTCTGTACCTGTTTCTGGTGTCTTTTCTTGGGCCCTTTTCCTTTGTTTGTTCTGTCCTATTCTGATGTGTTAGTTTTTATTTTGACTTATTATATTTTATTTTATTTGTAGGAGTCCAGCTCCGACCTGTCAAATAGTTCTTTGGGGAAGGAGAGAGGAAGGAGGAAGTATTAGATAGAAATATAGGCGTAGATGGAGAGAAAAGATAGAGACACAAGATAGTTTTGGGAGGACCCTGGGTCAATACCCAGCCTCCTCTAGATTTATTGTAATGGGCTTTTTATACAATACCACGGGCAGGGGCAAAAGACCTCCCCCTTTCAAGATCAAAGCACAATGTACAGCCAAGTTTAGACCCTTCAAAACACTTGGTAACCACACCCCTAGCCAAATCATCCCATTATGCAGCCCTACTGGGTAAAGAAAGCTCAGACTTTCTGACCTTGAGTAAGGCCTTACTAAGGAGCGTCTGTGGGCCCCCACATTTATTATTATCCCTTAGAAGCCTGTTTGTTTTCTAATGAGAGACAGAAAGGAGATAGATCTGATGAGAGGGGAGGTGGAAAGGAACTGGGAGGAGTAGAGAGAGGGAAACTGTAATCAAGAGATTCTATGTGAGAAAAAAAATCTATTTTAAATAAAAGGAAATAAAATAAAGTTAAAAGAACAGCAGTCAGATTAGAACTCCTATGACCTGGTTTTCCTTCAGTGTGTCTTTAAGTGCCCCATCTCTAAAGAGAGTCACAATCATTGGGATTTTAGCATAAGACTTTTGAGGGGCAACAGCCCAAACCATGATTCAACAGCTAAATAACAAATCACATGGCTGACTAGAAAGGAGTTCACAGACAGTACACTCCTCAATATCTCATCCACAGGAGTATATTCATTCTCTGGAAAAGACAAGGCTCTCTTTACCCACTTTATTAACTGAAAATCTAGCCAGGAACTGGTCAGATTTCCTTTTCCACATCTGGGCTGCTCTCAGTCTACTTGAATCCCACAATCCAGTATGGCGGAAGTACACTCATTCATTGTGTGCACGGCACAAAAGCAGGCACACATTGAGGGTGCAGTGGGAAGATAAAGGCAGGCTCTGATTCATATTCCAAGGCCAGTGCCTGGCCTGGCTGGTAACATCTATCAGGAACCATTTGTTTGAGCCGGAGCTCCACCTCAGCCCCTGGCACCCTGGCATCCATATGCCCAAAGAGTCTGGAATGTTCTGGTGGAAGATCCACCTCAACTCCCCTCCTCCATCTCTTTCCCCAAACCCGCCACTTCAAAGCCCACCAAACACAGCTCCTCCCCCAGAGAGGCTCAAGACCACTCACACAGGGTATATAAGCTGCATCCCAGAAAACAGACACATGGTTCTTCTGGTCTCTCATCCCTGTCTTCTGGGGAGGGGAGGGAGGGGTGCGGCTGGAGAACTGCCCAGGAATGCTTTACCCATTAACCAGGGCTTTTCTAATTCAGTTTGATTTGGATTGCTGCATCAGTGGAAAGGCTTATTGGCCAAAACAAAAAACAAAAAACAAAAAACTTATCACCATTAGCCTGCTCAGTCCTGCCATCTTCATCAGGAGGTTGAGTTTTCCAAGCTGGCAAAGCAATTTGTCTACCTCTACCTTTCTTTCTTTGTTTGTTTTTAAAATTGCACGTTAAAGAGAAAGAGAGACAGGTCAGAGGACAACTTTCAGGAGTCATTTCTCTCCTTCCACCAGGTAAGTCAGGTCCTTAAGTTTGGCACGAATGCCTTTACCAGCTACTAAACTGTCTCTCCAACCCAACCCCTGCTTTTCCATACCCTTTCTAACTCACTACCCAATTTTCCCCGACATTTTCTTATATGAATATTCTATATATTCTGAGGGGCCCACATCCATTAATTTCAGATTACTAACTATGCATATAATCAGTCTCTGTCATCTGCCTAGAGACTTTGTATCTAGGGTTACATTACACATTCCAGGTACATAAGATCCTTCTCCATCAGGCCTCTTAGGCTAGTTTCATGGTGACTCTCTCCTTATGCAAAGATACCACTAACCACCCCTCAGAGCTATCATGTAATGCCTCCCTAAGGCCTTGCTGTGATATGTATCTTCCCTGAGACTTCCAGGGTCTACATCCTTGTGTGTGTTGGCATGCTTTTCTTTTTTCCTCTCTTATTGTGACTACTCAATCTGAGAAGTAGAATTGGCATGAGTGGTCTTGGGTAGGGATCTCATTATACCAGGGTGATGCTGTACGTAACCCTGGTGCTGATGACACAGGCTGACTGCAGTGTGGGAGGAGGCTGTCGAGGATGAGAGTGGGACAAATGAGCCTTTGAGAATACAACAGAACTTGTTTCTACTTGTCATGATGCCTGCCACCAACGCCACAACTGATCTGGGGGAAGCTGTGTCTTCCTCACAAGTCCCACCCAAATCTTAGTGACCAACTTTAACTGGAAACAAGATGGGAAAGTGGTACTGTGTGACATGAGCTCCTGGCATGGTATAAACCCCAGGCTTAGTAGGTTTGCTTACAAATCTGTGGTCTATTCTTCCTATTGTACTCCTCAGAAACCCACATTAAGACTATTATTAGGAAGATATACTTCAAACAAAATCAACCTGTACAGCGGAGCCACACTTGTGATCCCAGCACCATGGAAGCTGAGAAAAGAGGCTCACTAGTTCAAGACCTATTTGGATTCTATAAGAAGACCCTGTCTTGGTGAGGGTGAAGAGACTGTGTAAACTTTACCTAATGATCAAACATAAGCTCATACTTAATTCTTAACCTAAATTATGTGCATTATGAGACAATTCATACCATGATTTTTACAATGTAATACCTCACAAGGCTCCCGCCCTAGTCAACTGGGTCTTCCATCAATTTTTATTTTTAACTAATAGACTTTGGAATCCAAAAAGGTCAGATAAAAGCTATTTCTATATGAGCAAAGGAATACTATTCAGCCACACACACAATAGATAGGTAGGTAGATGGATGGGTGTGTGTGTGGGGAGAGAGAGAGAGAGAGAGAGAGAGAGAGAGAGAGAGAGAGAGAGAGAGAGAGAGAGAGAGAGAGAGGATATATATGGAGACAGATATAGGTATTTCTTTCATTCACAACAATAGTGGGACTGAAGATGATTGCAGTTGGTGGAATCAGCCATGCACAGAAAAACAAGGACTATATAATCTTGCATATGCAGAATCTAAAGGTGTTGAATCCTATAAAAGCTTAGAGTACAACAGTGGTTACCAGAGCCAGGGCGGTAAGTGGAGAGAAAAACCTGGGGAAGGTGAGCAATGGGTACTCAGTTATAGTTATGTGGGGTTAGGAATCCTGGTGAACTGTTGCAGAGTAGCGTGGCTGTAAATGACAATGATGCAATGTATAGTCCAAAGACCCAAAAGGAAAGAGTTTGAAAAGATTTGAACATAAATGATCAACATCTGTGGAAATTGACATATTTATAGATAATGCTTTATTATTGCACAATGCACATACATATCAAAAACATGTTATGTCATTAATATGTACAATTTTCACATTTTTATATACCAACTGGAATTAATTCAATTTGAAAAGCAGTTTGTGTGTTAATTTGTCACCAACAGCGGAGGGTCTTGATAAGTGGTGTGATTGTCCACTTAGCAGGATTAGCTAAACCACGTTGATTTGTTTTGCTGTTGCAACTGATGTTATAAGAATGAACATTTCATTACCCACCACCATGTTAGTTAAAAGAAAACAAGTTACATAGAAGACAGTCTCAGCTTTTAAAACCAGAGTCCATATGCATGACAGAATATCCCATGTGCAGAGGAAGCAGCTTGGAGTGGCTGGAGGCACTATTTGTTGCTGGTAGCCAGGAGCCATAAGAAGACACACTGACAGTATGTATGAGTTGACTTAGGAACTTGGTGCATCTTTTATCCTTACACTCTCTTTGGCTTTGGAAACTTTGAAAGCTGCAAGACTTTAACGTTTATCTGGATCATCTTGTCATTGGGAGCATCACGTGTTTGCTTCAATATGCCTCGGAATCACAATTGCCAAAGACAGCGATGCTGAGTGCCTCTCACATTGCTTCTTACCCAGAATCCCACAGCATCAGCAGAATGTTAACTTGGGCTCCCATCACTCCCCTGAAGAAGCGCAGGATAATGTCTGGGACAATGTGACTCATAAGACTTATCAAGTAATCCAAAGATAAATTGTTAAGGGCATATTTCTCAAAATTAGACACTTTGTAACTTCTTGTCTATCCTCCCAAGAGATAGGAATCCCGCCCATCTATAAAAGGAATATGGAAAATAAAACCTCCATCCTGAGTCTAACACGTGCTTTGTAGACAGATAAAGCACATGCATGTGAAAAGCACCAAAGTTTTGGCCTCTGTCTTAGTTAAGGTTACTATTGCTGCAATGAAACACCATGGCCAATAGAAAGAGCTTATTTGGCTTATACTTCCACATCATAGTCCATCACTGAAGGAAGCCAGGACAGGAGCTCAAACAGGTCAGGAACCTGGAGGCAGGAGCTGATTCAGAGGCCATGGAGAAGTGCTGCTTACTGACTTACCGCCCCCCCCCCCCCCGTGGCCTGATTGATTTGCTTTCTTATAGAACCTAGAACTACCAGCCCAAGGATGGTCCCACCCACAATGGGCTGTGCCTTCCCCATCAATCACTAATTAAGAGAATGCCTTACAGGTCCTACAGACCAATCTTAGGGAGGCATTTTCTCAATTGAAGTTCCCATCTCTCAAATGACTCTAGCCCAATGTTTCTCAACCTGAGGGTTCTGTTCCCCCTTGGGGTCATATATCAGATATCCTTCATATCAGATATTTACATTACAATTCATAACAATAGCAAAATTACAGTTATGAAGTAGCAATAAAATAATTTTGAGGGTCACCACAATTTAAGGAGCTGTATTAAAGGGCATTAGGAAGGTTGAGAACCATTGCTCTAGCCTGTGTGAGTTGACATAAAACTAGCCAGCACAGCCTTCGAAGGAACCTGGTAGAATTTTCTCTTTTCATATTTGTGTTCCTCTTTCAAATGAAGAATCACGTAACAATCTGTTATTGCTTGAATTCGTAGCAAGAATACAGCCAAAAAAAAAAAAAAACTAATTTTCCTTCAATATTTTTGTGTGGCTATGCTATGCTAGCTTTTTAGGATTTGATTTTAAGATATGGTCATTGTCGCCCAGGCCAGCTTTGAATTTGCAACTACCCTGCCTCCACCTTCTCAGTGCTGTGGGTTGCAGGTATATACCATTATACCCAGCATGATGCTGACTGTATCCTTGTTAGGTAACTGTGTGGGTGTCATTGTCCTTAGCCCTCCTAGTTTATTAGACAGTGTGATGCTGCCACAGAGCATACTCGGGGCCTGCTTACATGAAGCCTGCTATCTGTGGCAACGACTGAAAACTCATCGTCCATACTCCATTCTGTACACTACATATGGGTTTCTTTATCACTTTAACTTCAACATGCGATGATATAGCATTGGTTTCATAATAATTAAATTTTTGTAAAATCCTAGATATTTTAAATAAAAAATCATCAGCATTTGTTTTCCAATAATCTAAAGGCATTTATTTAGGAATCATTTTGCAATGCCCTTTGTTTGACAGATTTGGGTTTCTGTAAAGTTTTTACACGAGGTATTTGTTTACTTGTAGGAATGATTTGAAGACTCTGGTAATTTAAACAAGTTAAAAATTATGAACTGTTCTCTGAATATGTTTTAGATATGAACTCATTAATTTGGCTAAATAAATTAAAATATGATTTTTATTTACATGAATGAATATGGATTCTATTTTAAGAGTTGGGATACTTTTCCCTGTAATGTGGATGTTTTTTATTTTTATTCTACACATTTAGCTTTGAAATAAATAGGTTGCTACATACTATAGTAATTGTGGATAGACAGAGGTCACCAGGAAACAATAAAACTGTCAACACAAACTAATGACAGCTGAGCAGAGGGGAGCAAATAGGACATGAGTGTTTTATGAAGAAAGGTCAGAGGTCCAAATCACAGGGAGTAAAGATGGGTTTGCCATCCAAACCAAACACACTTTACAAGTTAATTAGGTTTCTAGAACATGTTCCAGATGGTAGAGGAATACCTTGGGAAACAGATATATGCAAGCAATCCTAGTCAGGGAAGAAACACAAAGAAAGCCCAGTGTTGAGGAGTGCAGGAGACCAGAAGATTGGGAACAAGGAATCAGAGGTGTGAGAAGTTACCACAAGTGAGGGATAAGAGAGAGAATTGACAGTGGTCTCAAGGCAAGGCACATAAGGACCAAGCCTCCACAGCTCTATGGCCACCTAGGAAAGATGTGGGCAACACTAAATTTCAGAGGCATATGTGGCATATGGCTGTGGGATCTCCCTGGGGTGTTGTGTCAGAAATGATGTGATCACTGCACTGTGTAGTCTCCCAGTTCTTTAGTGTATTTTGTAAAGGCTCACGAGGTTGTCATTATATAAATGTACATGCAATTCTTGCACTTTGACTGTCCTTCAGCGTCAATGGGAGTTTGCTTCCCGGAGCCTCCACAGAGGGCAAGATGTGTAGGTGGTCTGATTCCTTGTGTATAATAATGGAGTGGTTCCATATAAGCTTAGACATTCTCCCACATGCTTTAAACTATCTTTAAGTGACTTATAATTACTAACACAATGACACATGCTTCCATGTCCTTACATGGCATGGATCCCAGAACGCTGAATAGAGATTATGAGGGAATAACAAAAACGACGACAAACACAAACAAAATGACACATACATACACAGAAAAGCTGGGATCCAGTGATCCGATTTCTCTGATGAAGAAGTTGTTTCACCTGGAATCTCAGTCTGTTTACTACATACAGGCAGATTATTGCAAACAGCTGAACAAGGAGGTGGACTTTATGATATACAGTTGGATCAAAGAGACAGATTTAGCTAATTCTGGTAGAAATAGTCTCAGGCCATAAACATCCAGGGGGAGAAAGCTAGTATGGACATTTTTTGCACACAGTATCAACATTAGCACTCAGACCAGAGAAAGGCTTTGTCATCCCTCTGAGCCTCACCCAAAGAAGGCTCTGCTTCTCCCACAGGGATGAGGCATTAATCCTTGACATGGCTATGTCTATCATCAACAATACATATTTACTCATGACTTTACTCACTTCCTACAAAATGCTATGCAAATTGTCTACTACTATATTGTTTAGGAAATAATAGCAAAAATCTGTTATGCTAAATACAAATGAAATGTTTTCTTCAAATATTTTCAGCATGATAGAGTACATGGATAAGGATCTCACAGGTTAAAAAAATGGTAATTGTGAATACAACACACCCCACACAAACACATACATACACTTGCACATATACAGACATAATATGCCAAACATTTACCATAAGAGCACTTATCTTATATGCACTAAACTATAAAATGACACATCTGTGCATTTCCTAACAACAAGCTTGTCACTAGAGTGTAAGGCCAGGGCTGAGATTAGGTGAGATGAGTGATGTATTCATACAAAAGGATCAAAATTAAACAAACCATCCAAAACTCAGGGACTCAGAGGACTCAAGCAAGAGAAACACAAGTTCAAGGCCCATCAACTGCAGGATGAGTTCCATGTCAGCTTGGTCAACTAGATGAGACCCCAACTCAAAATAAAATTTACTAAAGGGTTAAAGATATAGTTCAGTGGTAGATCTGTAGCCTACATGTATGAAGCAATGAGTTTAATCCCTAGTACCAAAGGGTGGAATAACACCTCAGTGTTCACACAAACAATATGTTCATACAGTATCTCTAAAACTCCAAAGTTAATGTATCCAAAATGAATAAAGTCTCAAAATATCATGCCAAACAAAATATTACAGTTTTGAATGAAGTTAAGGTCCCAGGCTAGATTACCACAGTCCATCTTGTTCTTCTCCCCCAAGCCTAGTTCTAGGGAATTATAGTGGAGGTTTATTACAGTTCCTTCATACAGTTCCTACCTGAAAAACATTTTTAGCTTTGTGTGTGGAATATGATGAAGAAATGATGTGTGCTTCAAAGTTCCAAGTTCCTCTGAGTTTCCCTTGCTCTGAAGCTTCAGAATTTGCACAAAGATGCACTGGCCATAGGGGTGTCTGAGGTGCCAGAATCCTCTCCTTATTGTTTGTTTTGCTCTTTTTTCTTTTTTTAGAGGGCCAGCCACCCAGCTCCCAAAATAAATTACTCCCAGAGGGTTATTCTTAACTATGAATGCCCCGCCTTAGCTTGGCTTATTTCTAGCCAGCTCTCCTTGACTTAAATTATCCCATTTACATTTTGCCTCTGGACTTTTCTGTTCTCTTGCTTCTGTAAATCTTATTCCCATTCTTACTCCATGGCTTGCTGTGTGGGTGTTTGGCCCCTGGGTCCTCCTCCTTCTCTGGCTACTTCTTCTCTTTTCCCAGATTTCTCCTTCTATGTATTCTCTCTGTCTGTCAGCCCTTCCTATCCTTTCTCCTGCCTTGCTATTGGCCATTCAGTTCTTTATTAGACCATCATCAGGTGTTTTAGACAGGCACAGTAATACAGCTTCACAGAGATAAACAAAAGAAACACACCTTAAAATAATATTCTACAACATCTCCCAATTCCAATATTATCCTAGCAGAAGTAATGAGGTCTTCCTGGCTTAGTACTTGCCAAGTCTACATCCTCCCATCAGGCTATAAATTCCAGGCACTCGAACCCATTGTCTTTTTTTCTCATTGTATTACCATGGTCCTTTTCAGTCCTTGATACACACTGTGCACCCAAACAGCATTTGTCAAATAACAAAGTATATCTTCTTCAGGGTCTATATAAGGTAAACAAAATTAGAGCTAAAGCAATTCCCAGAACCAAAGGCAACACTAATGGAGGTGATTAAATAAACTAGCTGGATTACCTAAACTGGAATTTAAAGAATTTGGGTTCAGAAAGATTCAAAAGGCTCAACATACAAGCTAGCAAATGCACTTTTGATGCGTTTGTCCAGAGTGAAAGCTCTCTGTCTGAGAACCAGAGTTCAACAGGAAGTGGTTCTTCAATGTCAGAATCGTCAGGGTTGTTTACAAACTGCACACATTTGAGAGGAGTGGAATGTAGAAGCATTTTTACAAAGGCTCCTTCACATTTGGTTAAAAATCACTGGAGATTAAATGGCAACACTCATCCCAGAATTGGCCCAATAAAACATTTCCCATAACAATATGATCACTAATTATGCAATACTCAACTTGAGCCTGGGCTTTTCATCCATTTGTACAATGTTTTAGTGGCTCCAATGAGATTTCTCTCTGAATTGTGGTATTTCAATCTGACCCAGACTGTGCTAGACACGTATTTCGAATCCAATGCAGCATAGGCTTGTCTGCCTGAAGCCTGCCAGAGCCAGACAGAAATTGCAACAAGTATCCTGATGTTAAATCCACTTATAAACAGTTCTCACTGCTGCTCATTGGTAGCTTCACCTACACGAGGAGGGAGGGAAAAGTCCATGCATGACCTCTGTCTGTGTGTGACTTCTGTCTGTGGGTGACCTCTGGAGTCTATGTTTGCTTTACCTGTGGGTGCATTGTCCCTTTCTCTCTGCTCTCTACTCAGACCCACAAGTGTTCAGAAGTGTGTAAATGCAATCATTTCTGTATTGCCAGGAATCCTTACATCATCTAGCTAGTGGTTTCCACACAGGATTTAAGGATTAGAGGAACACCAAATGGGTCGGGTTTATTTCTTACGCTCATCCCTGTTGCCTTACACACACATACACCAGAGAAGTATTGCTGTTCTGTATAGCATGGAATTTGAAAAAAAAAAAAAAACTAGTTTCTACTATTAACGGTGCATTCATTTTGCAGAGGAAGAGACAAAGTCTTATGCCATTCTACTACACAAGGTGCTTAGCAGTGTGACAGACATGCAAGTCGAACTGCCTTGACAGCAAAACCAAGGGGAGGGATATCTTGGCTTATGTAAAATGTCAGTGTTCCCAGGAAGTGCTGGCTTCAGATAAGACTCCTGCAGCATCCTCAGTACTAGGTTCCTCTCCATCTGGGTCCTTATCGTCTTCATTCTCAGTCTGATCCTCAACTGGGGCTTCAGCCAGCTGTGACATTCACCCTCACCCTCAGGCGTTATCAGCTTCTGGGAGAGTCTGATTGCTCCGTGGTTTCTAATTAAGTCCAGAAATGTAATCTCATTGTCCTGTGTTCATTTGTGAGCCACTCACAGTGAGAAGACGGCAGGGGGTCTTGCTTTGGGGGCAGATCTGAGTAATATAGCATGAGTAGAGCTAGGTGTTAGATCACCCACACAGATGCTAAGAAGACTGTGAGTGAAGGGCATGCGCTTTCTTAGAGAAATGCCAGTGCAGTTGAGAGAAAGCGTGGGGTTGAGTGGTTTAAATACAAACACACAAAATCTAGAGCTCGTTATAGATGGAAAGATTCGATGTCATGCCCAAGGTCAATAGAATTCAGTAGCAAAAACAACAAAATGAAAGTCAATATTTGTTTACTTCGACTCTGGATGGATGTGCTAGTTTCCTGGGAATCTTATGCCAAAGTACCACAGTGCAGCCTGAACAAGAGCTTTAGCAATAGAAGTCCAACATCAAATATTGGCAAAGCTGGTTTCTTCTGGGTCCCCTTTCCTTGGATTGTGGACAACTTTCTTCTCCTCTATCATCCTGAGGCCTTCCCTCTGTGTGTATCTGTCTCCAAATGTATGCTTATAAGGACATTAGTCACACCAGATAGGGCTCACCCATATCACCCCAAGTTAAGTGCCTTCACATTCTGAAGTCCTAGGCAGCTACAACATCAATATATGCATTTGGAAGGGACACAAATCAGTCTAAATAGGTCTCCTTGTACAAATGGATTGAGGGAAACAAAGAGAGATCATGGATTACCAAAATGAAGGCTGTATGAAAGAGCAGTATGGAAACCTGCTATCTTGTAGGCCAGTTAAAATATAATTGGAGGCCGGGCGGTGGTGGCGCACGCCTTTAATCCCAGCACTCGGGAGGCAGAGCCAGGTGGATCTCTGTGAGTTCGAGGCCAGCCTGGGCTACCAAGTGAGTCCCAGGAAAGGCGCAAAGCTACACAGAGAAACCCTGTCTCGAAAAACCAAAATTATATATATATATATATATATATATATATATATATATATATATATATATATATAAAATTGGAGAGGGACAGCAGGACATGCTCATGAGGCCCCACCTCTAGCTGATTTACTATTGGCGGTTGATGGCTGCTGAGGGAGGAAGAGTCATTGTTCTTTGGGGATGTAGCCACTAGTAGGTTATCCGGGCTCCAGTGCATAGCCCATACCTATGTGCATGTGGACATCATGAACTGGACTCAATGGGGTGTTAAGAGAAGAAGAAGAGGACATGGAGTTTGGAAAGGGATGTCTTGTGGAGAGAGTCTGGGGAGTTAGAAAGGGGAAGCTAAGGGGTAGATATGAGCAAAATTGTTGTACACATTTATGAAGCCCTCAAAGAATGAATAAAATATTTTAAAGGCTTATGTTTTTTTTACGTAAATGAACAAATATAAAGACACAAAGCAAAACTATGCACATGACTAGGTGTGACTATGCATACTTCCCAGCAACACACACTGCGTGAAATTTTATAAGCTTTTCTTGCAGCAAAATCATTTTTTCCAAGGAAACTACTTTTCAAGATAGAAAGTTCTTATATACAACTTTTATCAAATAAGATAAACCTTTTAAACCATTCATATAAATGTCAGCTTCAACATTATCTTTTTCATACTCTTTATGCATGGGGCAATAAGGAATGGAAAGTACCGAGATTAATTTAGGTAACAATTACCATAATTCACAATTGCATTAGCACCTATTAAGGTTCATTGTTCAGTGGAAATTTTAATGATACATCCCTGAGTTAATAAAAGCAGAAGATGATTAGAAATAAAATTGTTTCTATGTGTGCTGACAGGACTACTGAGTGTAATTATACATTTTGGAGGCGACCTGTTTGGAGTTTACTCCATAATTTTATGTAAATGTTAAATAACTTGTAACTTCGTATGTTCTTCCTCCCTGGTTAAATGCTAATTTGTGTTATTTCAACAAGGGGAGCGCTGCAAGGTTATCAGGGGACTTTCTCTGCCAATAAAGCCAACTTCTGGAAGGAAGCTCCATTTGCTTCAGAATGCAGAGGTGTCTACTGCTCCTTCATCTTACATCTTATCAGCAGGCTAGCAAACTTGCGGTTATGAAACATAGCTTTCGTTTTTTACAATTTGTAACAAAAATCCAAGAGGGGAGACTGTTCTCCTAGATATAATTGTGCCCAGTCATAAGCTAGTTTGAGTCAAGGTCTACCCAAATAGACACCAGTAGACAGAATTCTTGAACCATTCCATGTCCACCAATATGTGGGTACAAATGGTTCTTTGTGTCCAGATCTGCCACAGCTTCTTGGGGACAAAACAGAGCCAGCAAGAAGATGTGTTCTTAAATTACCACGCAAGGAACTGAAAACAAACAGAAGTTCCTCTTACAGCTTAATGTATTTTAAAGCAGGCTAAGCAAAATACCAATTTTTATTGTAAAGTATTTTGGAGATAAGATTGAAAAGTGGTCAAATTATTTGATTTGCCCTCTGATAGACCAGTGAATAGTATAGGTAAGAAGCTTTCAATGGAAACGTCAAGACCATGTAGATATATGCAGTCTGGGTCAGATTCACAGTCAGGCTGTGGCAGAACCAGCACCAGATGCTAGACTGCCCAAACCCCAGACCCAGTCCTTCATCTTCTAAAGCCAAAATAGCTCAAAGGCAGGGTGGAATGTCCTTCTTTCTCTTCTGAACACTAAGCAGTGCCAAGGGAGTGCAAAGAATGCTGGTCTTTTGTTTATGCCTAGTAAGAGTGAATTCCAAGTCTTTGACTTACATGTTGACCAGGGGTGGTCAATAACTGACTTGTCTAAACCATACCACTTCCTTCAGAAGGACTTGGGGAAACTCGATGTCCTTTTCTATTGTGAAACCACAATGAGAGTACAGTGTCATGACATGGTCTGAAAATTTAGAACTCAGGTGATCTATTCCTCATGTGCAGAAACCCTGTGGGACAGTGTGATCTTTTGGTAGAGAGGAGTTAGTGGGCTAGGGAATTATTACATGAATTAACATGTATTTGAATTTAAAAAATATTATTAGCCAAGTATTATGGGCATTTCATTGATAACTCCCCCAACTATAGACATAAAAGTAACAGTGTTGTTCAAAATTGTGATAATTTAGACATTCGTTTATTCATTTGTGAAATTTGTAAACACAAATCTCTGGGAAACAATAAGCTATTCTTCACAATTATGTTCTCAATCATTTAATTCTATCTGAAATAGCTGCCAGTTTAGAAAGTATTAATCAGAGAGTGTGACCTATAATAGTGAATGTTTGCCCAGTCAAGTCAAGGTTTGTGAAACAGGCCCCAAACAAAATGCCATCTTGAATACAACCATGAAAATCACTATCAACACCCATTAACTGATTTCTTCCTCTAGGAAAAGGCTTTATTCTAGAGGGAGCTTCTAATCCACACAGAGACCCAACCATAATAAGGTGTTTATTTGTCCAGATTGCAAAGGCTGTCACCTAGCTGCCTGAGTTCTCTACTTGACTTGACTTTACTTGGTGAGACCCCCATTCTTCCGGCGTCTCTGCCTTCTTTGCTCTTCATTCCAAATGTGCTTATGCCTCCTGTTCTATAATGAAAAACATGTTTCATAGAGAGTTTCCTCTCTCTCAAGTTTTGCCAACTTTATCCCAGTTTCACAAACACATATACAGAGATGTCACATGTAGTGATAACATGGCCCCGAGTAAGATAAAACATAAGCCAATCGTGGATAAATTTTAAAACAAGGCACTATTTTGGTGATTCAGATAGCAGATGTCAACTCAGAATATATAGTGACACATATCAGGAGGCAACTGCTGCTGAGAATTTTGGAACTACAAATAACTATTGAATCCTTTCCCAAACAACTCACCATACTAGGGGGGGAATCAAAAATAGAAGTAGTCAGTACTTCTATTTGAAGTCAGTTTGTCTCCAAAGTTAGGGGCTTTGATTTTACCTATTGCTAGCCTCAACTCAAGAACCCTTCTGAAATACATGAGGCAAGACTTTTCACTTCCAGAACTATCGGTACCTTCTGGCCAATGTCTAGCTTATCCAATTTTATTTCATAATAAATTGCATAAATTATTTAAACTGTAATAAATATATTTTAATTCATCCACCTTTCCCATGAGAATTAAGATACATGAGAGCAAGGACTATCTTTGCTTTGGTTATTGATACAACTCTAGGACCAAAGGAGTCTGTGGCATACAGTAGATGGTTGGTCATTTTTGGAAAGAACAGCTGATATGTACATGATATTTGTTGGCAAAACTTAATCAGATAATTCCCCCAAAGACATCTGGATCAACTGCCCATAGAAGGCAAGGTTTTGGGTGATCAAACAGTTGACACCAGGGAACCTTTTAGTAGAAGAGAAGACTCTAATGGGATTGGCTGCTTGCTTCCAATTAAGCTAGAGAACTTTACTAAGTAAAATAATGAGCTCAGGACTTTGAATCCTAGATGAAAATCTGGAAAAGGGTTTGGAATGCCTTTACTCCTGTGTAAACATGTGCCAAGATATCTGAAGAGCAAACTCAATTCTTGTCTTTTTGGTGGCTGAATCTAAAGAGAATTGAATTCACAAACTTTCAGTGATTCTGACATTAAAGTTGTGTTATTGATTTTAAAAAAATGAAGAATATAACTCTTAAAATTCAAAATGCTACATATTGGCAACTTCCCATGGAGCTAGAGACCTTGAAACCCTAAGTCACACAGATCCCTCTTTGCAAGAAGATACCCTTCCTGCACTGAAGTTCCTTACCTCTTGCCCATAATCACTTAGCCAAAGTGGTTGCCTGGCAATAGATTGCTGATTCTCATGAAAATCCTCACAACAACCAGAGTGTGTTTTGAAGTGTAGAGCATAGGAAAATGTGAGTCACACCAAAATATTGCAAATATTTGTCCATGCTCTCTCCCTTGTCCCTGCCATTAGGGATGTTGTTAATTAATAGCCTTTGTTTAAGAAACTGAAACTTAGACCTGGCTTGTAAAATGGAGGAAGTTTAGATCTGTCATCACCAGCATGATGTTCTTCTGCCCAGCACATGAGACCAAAGAACCATAGACTACACGCTCTGAAGCTTAAGCTAAAATAAATGCCACCTCCAAGTTGCTTGCATCTGGTATTTTGCCACAGCAAGGAGAAAGCTAACTAATGTTGATATGCATGCACATAATTAGTACTTGCTTTCCTTAACCTTTGAGAAAAATTTTATCAGACGTGGTTCTTTACCTCTAAGTGCTTTGGGGTGTGTTCCCAAGATAAAATTTATTTACGATCCCATTTCTTTTTTTTAAATTGATTCTTTGGGAATTTTACATCATATACCCCAAACCCACCCATCTCCCAGTCCCTCCAAACCTGCCCCTCACCCTTGTAGTGTTTCCCCCCAAAGGAAAACTAACAAAAGAATAATAAAAATAAGATGAAGATTTAAAAAAGAAGAAAATTAATAATTAATTAAATAAATAATAAAAATACAAATAAGAATATCAATTTCAATTAAAAAATAAACCAACAAAAAAACAACAAGCAACAAAAAGAAAAACACCATTTTACTCCTCCATCTTTGGCTCCCCACCCCCTCTTCATTCATCTTAGTGGCATTGGGAGCTGCTGTGTATCATGCACTAGACATTTTTGTCCAAACAGGTTTCCTTGCATAGGACAAACCCATTTCTTTACAGACTGAAGTTATCAGCTTTTGCAGGTTCGACATTACTGTGGAAGTTTTAATCTACATTCTGCATTTCAATTCTGTAAATGTATCTAGTGATGTTCTTTATAAAAACTATTGTTGCCTGTGGTATACAGGACTTAGCACAAGATCACATACTGTGTTCAGATAGTATATGACTCTGATCTCCTTAAATACTCCAAATATTCTAGCCACTTTTTGTCCTTTAGAAAACTGGTGTGTTCTTTTGTTTAAACATACTTGTTGCTTGCCCTTTCCTTGAATCTCTTCTTTCGAGGTTTCCTGTATTTAAATTTGAGTGACTTTTTAGCTAAAGGCATCCTGCCCTCTCAGCTCTGCTCCCCCAGGTGCTTCCTCAAACCACCTGGATCCACCAGACCTAAGACTTTTCTACCTGCCCAGGAGGCCCTGGTGAAAGTCACACTTCCCTTTACTCCTTCCTGCCAAACTCCTTGGAACCACCAATCCTTGAACCACCTGAGGCCCGGCAGGTTACAAACTTATATCAAAAACTTACATCACCTAAAAACTTATATCAAAAGGCACAGCCAGGAACCTGATCCCCAATGCCCAGGTCCCAGTAACATGAAAACCTAGAAAATATGATTCCCTCAAAGGTCACCAATGCCACAGTAATTGTCCCCAGCAAAAACAAGTTGTACAAAACTCAAGACATAGAATAAAAAATAACTGTTATAAACATGTCCAAAGAGTTCATGAAATTCAAAGAGGATACTAATAAACACCTAAAAACTTGAAGGGGACAGTAATAAATAGATTCAAATCCAAGAAAACAAACACCTGAGTGAATGAATGAAAAAATTCAGTATATGAAAATTGAGTTCAGTAGAGAGAAATACTGAAGAAAATGAAAACTGAAATAAAACTAGAAATGAAAATATAGTAAGTCTAATAAAAACTTTCAGTGGAAATCATCACCAATAGAATGGATTCTTTTTTTCTTTAATTATTGATTCTTTGAGAATTTCACATATACACCCCAATCCTGTTCATCTCCCAGTCCCTCCATATCCATCCCTCACTCTTGTAGTGTCCCCTACCCCAAGGAAAGCTAAAAAATAAAATAAAATAAAATAAACAATAAAAAAAAGGAAAAGCACTTCACTTCTCTGTGATAGAAATTCCAACCACACCCCCATGGTCGTGCATGCCCTGGCAGGACACTTAGTCATTTCTGCCTAGTCATTTCTCCATGCATTTCTTGGTCACCTAATTACGTGCGTGACCTCATGATCTATGCATATGCCTATAGTAGTCATATGGGTGCGAGCTGGCCCTTAAAAAGGTAGGCCCCATGTACCCCTGCCCCCTTCTCCCACATGTGTCCTTCAGCAGGCCTGATCACATCTATCCCTTCCTCCTTGTCTTAATAAAACTCTTGTTAATGGATTCTGTTGTGTTTCATGACTTTTCCTCGAAGAGTAAGAGCTCCGCTAAAAAACATCACTCTGTTTTTCCCACCTCTTCATTCATCTTTGTGGCACTGGGAACTGCTGTGTATCATTCCGTAGACCCTTCTAAACAGCATTAGTTGCAGATGTTCATTGTGTAGTGAGTTGTTGGTCAGGTTCAAGGGCTCTGGCTTTGTTACACTATCAAAACTGAACCCCACCAACATTTCCCTTCAATATCCTGTTGTTGCCCCAGTCATAGAAATTCTGTGGCTAGAGTTCAGAAGTATCAGTCCATTCAAACACTCCAACAGATGGGGTAGGTGTTGGGATGCAGCAACTCCATGCCCTGGTGAGTGGCAGCTGAGTTGTTTGATCCTGGCTGCTGGAACAAGTTCTCTCCAGGAAGAGGCAGAGCCAGCTCTCCTAGGCCTATGGTGAGGGGTGGGGCATGCAGGGGGAGGGTGGTGGAGAAAGGAAGGGAGCAGCTCTCCTATTAGAGGCCTGGCCAGCTTTACAGTGCCAATCTGGAACCCAGGCCTTTGAATTGCCTTTGGTGGTAATCTGAGCCTTGGACATCAATGCAGGCACTGACTTCAGTGGGGTAATAGACCCAGACTTGGCCCTCGGCAGCAATTTGGGCCTGGATGACACCATGGCCTTGGCATGGTCCAAGTAATGACATGTCCCTCAGACTCCAGCATGGATATAGGTGGCAGCTCAGAGGCCAGAGGTTCTTGTGGTCTTTGGTGGCAACTTGGGTCATGGACATCACCACTGTCCCAGTTGTCAGCCACTAGGGAAGACTCCTGAAGGCAGGCTCCCCCACCAAATGCCCCATTGGACCCTGCAATCTACATGACCCATACCCTACCCTAAATCCTCACATCCCCCTGTGACCTCAGTAGCTTCCTCAGACACAGAATACACTAGCTACGATTGGACCAAGAGCAGCTCCCTGAGACACAGACATAACAACCACAGATAGGAGCAAGAGCAGATCACACAGACACAGGCACCTCTTGCACCTATTGGAAAAAGAGATGGGTAAAGTCCAGTGCAAAAATACATACAACAACATAAAGAGAAGTATGGCTCCACCAGAACCTAGCAGTTCTACAACAGCAATACCTGAACATCACAATGTAGAAGAAGCAAAATAAAGTGACCTTAAAAGTAATTTTATGAAGATGATACAGGCTTTTAAAAAGGAAATAAGAAATTCCCTTAAAGAAATTGAGGAAAAAACAAACAAAAAATTGGAAGAAATCAATAAATCCCTTAAAGAAAACCAAAAAAAAAAAAAAAAAGCAATTAAACAGGTGAAGGAAACAGTTCAAGACCTGAAAATCAAAATAGAAGCAATGAAGAAGACACAAACTGAGAGGATGCTGGAAATAGAAAATATGAGTAAATGAACAGGAACTACAGATTCAAGCGTAACCAACAGAATATAAGAAATGGAAGAGAGAATCTTTGGTGTGAAGGATACAATAGAGGAAAAAGATTTGTCAGTCAAAGAAAACACTAAAGCCAAAAATGTTATAACACAAAACTTCCAGAAAATCTGGGATACCATGGAAAGGCCAAACCTAAGAATAATGTGAATAGAAGAAGAATAATACCAATTCAAGGCCCCAGAAGGACCTGAACAGATGTAATACAGACACAAAGAGACCATGGATGCCAGCCTAGACTAATATACCCAGCAAAACTTTCAGTCACCATAGATAGAGTGTACAAGACATTCCAAGACAAAACCAGATTTAAACAATAATCTACAAATCCAGTCCTACAGAAATCACTAGAAGGAAAACTTCAACCCGAAGAAGTTATATGTACCCACGAAAAAACAGGCAATAGACAACCCCACAGCACCAAATCCCAAAGAAGGGAAACATACACACACTACCACCAAAAGGTAACAGGAATTAACAATCACTGGTCATTAATATCCCTTAATATCAATGGACTCAATTCACCTATAAAAAGACACAAGCTAACAGAATGGATATGAAAATGGAATCCATCCTTCTGCTGCATGCACACCTCAAATTCAAAGACAGACACTACCTCAGAGTTAAAGGTTGGGAAATGACTTCCCAATCAAATGGACTTAAGAAGCAAGCTGGTGTAGCTATTCTAATATCTAACAAAATAGACTTCAAACTAAAATCAATCAAAAGAGATCAGGAAGGTGCAATAAAATAGCAAATTTCAACAGATACAAAAAATTGAAATAACCTCCTGTATTTTATCAGACTACCATGGCTTAAAGTTAGATTTCAACAAAACAAAAATTACAGAAAGCCTACAATCTCATGGAAACTGAATAATGCTCAACTAAATCACCCATGGGTCAAGGGAGAAATAAAGAAATTAAAGACTTCCTAGAATTAAATGAAAATGAATATACAACACACCCAAATTTATAGGACACTATGAAAGCAGTACTAAGAGGAAAATTCATAGCACTAAACACCCACATACCCACATAAAGAACTTGAAGAAAACTTATACAAGTGACTTAACAGCACACCTGAAATCTCTAGAACAAAAAGAAGCAAACTCACCCAGGAGGAATAGATGCCAGGAAATAATCAAATTGGGGACTGATATCAATAAAATAGAAACAAAAAGAACAATACGAAGAATCAATGAAACAAAGAGTTGGTTCCTTGAGAAAATCAACAAGACAGACGAGCCCTTATCCAAACTAAACAAATGGCAACAGAGAACATCCATATTAACAAAATCAGAAATGAAAAGGGAGATATAATGACAGACAATGAGAAAATACAGAGAATCATCAGGTCATACTTCAAAAACCTGTACTCCACAAAATTGGTAAATCTGAAAGAAATGAACAATTTTCAGGATAGGTACCAAAATTAAATGGAGACCAGATAAACAATTTAAATAGACTTATAACCCCTAAGGAAATAGAAGTAGTCATTAAAAGTCTTCCAACCAAAAAAAGCCCAGGACCAGATAGTTTCAGTGCAGAATTCTACCAGAATTTCAAAGAAGAGCTAATACCAATATTCTTCAAATTGTCTCACACAATGGAAACAGATGGAACATTACAAAACTCTTTTTATGAAACTACAGTTACCCTGATACCCAAACCACACAAAGACGCAACAAAGAAAGAGAATTACAGACCAATCTCCCATATAAACATGGATGCAAAAATACTCAATAAAATACTGCCAAACCAAATCCAAAAATACATCAAACAAATTATCCACCATGATCAAGTAGGCTTCATTCCAGAGATGCAAAGATGGTTCAACACAAGAAAATCTGTCAATGAAATACACCATATAAACAAACTGAAAGAAAAAAACCACATGATCATCTCATTACATGCTGAAAAAACCTTTGACAAAATCCAACACCCCTTTATGATAAACATCTTGGAGAGATCAGGAATAGAAGGAACATACCTAAACATAATAAAGGCAATTTACAGCAATCCAACAGTCAACATCAAATTACATGGAGAGAAACTCAAAGCAATTCCACTAAAATTAGGAATAAGACAAGGCTGTCCACTCTCCCTATATATATTCAATATAGTACTAGAAGTCCTAGCTAGAGCAATAAGATAACAAAAGGAGAATAAGAGGATACAACTTGGAAAGGAAGAAGTCAAACTTTCACTATTTGCAGATGATATGATAGTATACATAAGTGACACCAAAAACTTCTACCAGGAACTCCTACAGCTGATAAATACCTTCAGTAATATGGCAGGATACAAGATTAACTCAAAAAAATCAATAGCCCTCCTATATACAAAGGATGAATAGACTGAGAAAAGAATCAGAAAAACATCACCCTTTACAATAGTCACAAATAACAAAATACCTTGGGGTAACTTTAAGCAAGTGAAAGACATGTATGACAAGAACTTTAAGTCTCTGAAGAAAGAAATCGAAGAAGATATTAGAAAATGGAAAAATCTCCCACATTCACGGATAGGTAAGATTAACATAGTAAAAATGACTATCTTACCAAAAGCAATCAACAGATCCAATGCAATCCCCGACAAAATCCCAACACAATTATTCACAGACTTGGAAAGAACAATATTCAACTTCATATGGAATAACAAAAAACCCAGGATAGCTAAAAGAATCCTGTACAATAAAGCAAACTCTGGAAACATCACCAGCCCTGACCTCAAGCTCTACTATAGAGCTATAGTAATAAAAACAGCTTGGTATTGGCATAAAAACAGACACGTAGACCAATGGAATGGAATTGAAGACCTTGACATTAATCCGCACACCTATGAACACCTGATTTTTGACAAACCAAAACTGCACAATGGAAAAAAGAAAGAATTTTCAACAAATGGTGCTGACATAACTGGATGTCAACATGTAGAAGACTGCAAATAGATCCGTATCTATCACCATGCACAAAACTCAAGTCCAAGTGGATAAAAGACCTCAACATAAATCCAGTTACACTGAACTTGATAGAAGAGAAAGTAGGAAGTAGTCTTGAATGCATTTGGCTCAGGAGACCACTTCCTAAGTATAACAGTAGTAGCACAGACACTGAGAGCAATAATTAGTAAATGGGACCTCCTGAAACTGAGAAGCTTCTGTAAGGCAAAGGACATGGTCAATAAGACAAAATGACAGCCTACAGAATGGGAGAAGATCTCCACCAACCCCACATCTGACAGAGGGCTGATCTCCAAATTAAACAAAGAATTCAAGAAACTAGACATCAAAATGCCAAACATCACAATTAAAAAATGGGCTACCGAGCTAAACAGAGAATTCTCAATAGAAGAATCCCAAATCACTGAAAGACATTTAAGGAATTGCTCAACATCCTTAGTCATCAGGGAAATGCAAATCAAAACAACTCTGAGATACCACCTTACGCCTGTCAGAATGGCTAAGATAAAAAACGCTGATAAAAGCTTATGTTGGAGAGGATGCAGAGCAAGGGGGACCCGTCCTCCACTGTTGGTGGGAGTGCAAACTTATACAGCCACTTTGGAAATCAGTATGGTGGTTTCTCCGAAAATTGGGAATCTATCTTCCTTAAGACCCAGCTATACCACTCTTGAGCATATACCCAAGGAATGCTCAAGCATACCACAAGGATACATGCTCAACTATGTTCATAGCAGCATTATTCATAATAGCCAGAACCCGGAAACAACCTAGATACCCCTCAACCAAAGAATGGATAAAGAAAATGTGGTACATATACACAATGGAGTACCATTCAGCAATAAAAAAACAATGACATCATGAAATTTGCAGGCAAATGGATGGAACTAGAAAATATCATCCTGAGTGAGGCAACCCAGACTCAGAAAGACAAACATGGTGTGTACTCACTCATAAGTGGATACTAGATGTAAAGCAAAGGATAACCAGACTACAACCCACAGCTCCAGAGAAGCTAGCTAACAAGGAGAACCCTAAGAGGGATGCATGGATTGCCCTGGGAAGGGGAAATAGAGGAGGAGATCTCCATGAGTAAACTTGAGACGAGGGGGACCAATGGAGGGAGAGGGATGGAGGATGAGAACATGAGGGAATGGGATGGCCAAGCTGGATCAGGGACAGAATGGGGGAGCAGTGAGGGAGATACCATGATGGAGGGAGACATCATGGGGATGGGGAGAGGCCAGGGGCTGGGAAGGTCCACAGGAATCCACAGGATTAGCTCAGCTTAAACTACTAGCAATATTGAAGAGGGTGCCTGAAGTGGCTTACCCCAGTCATCAAATCAGTGAGTACCCTTACTGTCATCATAGAGCCTTCATCCAGTAACTGGTGGAAGTAGATGCAGAGATTCACAACACCAGGCCGAGCTCCAGGAGACCAGTTGAAGAGAGAGAAGAGGGATTCTATGAGCAAGGTGCATCACGATCATGATGGGGGAACCTACAGAGACAACAAACCAAAGTAGTGAGAACTCATGAACTTTACACCAATAGCTGTGGAGTCTCCATGGGACTGGACTAGGCTAGGCCCTCGGCATAAGCGACACAGTTGTGTAGCTTGATCTGCTTAAGGGGCCCCCTGGCAGTAGGATCAGGATCCATCCCTGGTCCATAAGCTGGCTTTTTGTAGCCCACTACCTATGGCGGGAGACTTTGCACAGCCTTGATGCGGGGGAAGGGGGAAGGAGGAGAGGCTTGGGCCTGCCTCTACTGAATGTACCAGGCTCTGCGGACTCCCCATGGGAGTCCTTGTCTTGTTGGGGGAGGGAATGGGGGATGAGTTGGGGAGGGAAGGTGAGAGGGGTGGGAGGAGGGAGAAGAGGAGGATCTGTGATTGGTATGTAATATTTTTTTTATTTATAAAAAAAGAAAAAGAAAAAGAAACATGGACCTAACAAATAGTTATAGTATATTCTACCCAAACACTACAGAATACAAGTTCTTCTCACCAGGTCATGGAATTTTCCCTAAAATAGAACACACATAGGGACAAGTATTAGTTACTTTTCTATTGCCATAAAGAGTCACCATGGCCAAGGAAACTTATAAAATACAGCATTTAATTGGAGGCTGGCTTACAGTTTCAGAGGGTGAGTTCATGACCATCATGACAGGAGGCATGGTGGCAGCAGACATGATGCTGGAGCAGTGGCTGAGAGCTTACATCTGACTCACAAATGAGAGGCAGAAAGCAAGATACACTGGGCCTAGCATGGGCTTTTGACACCCCACAGCCCGACCCCTGTGATACATCTCCTCTAACAAAGTCACACTTCCTAATCCTTCCTTCCCAAATCAGTCCCACCAACTAGGGACCAAATATTCAAATATGTGAGCCTATAGGGGTCATTCTTATTCAACCTACCACAGGACACAAAGCAATTATCAGTTAACTTAAGAGAAATAAAATAACTCCACATATACAAACCACAATGGAAAGTAGATTGAAATAAATAGCAAAAGTATCTATATTAAATGCACAGTTTCATGGAGATTAAAAAGCACACCTCTGAACGATGAATAGGTATTGGCAAAACCAATGGAGAAATAAAACAATTCTTGGAATTAAATGAAAATATATCATGCCAAAAAACTCTGTGGTGAAATAAAAACATTTCTTAGAAGGGAATTTTTTTTTTATTCATCTGTTTATTTTTCATCCTGGCTGCGGCCTCCCTCCTCCTTTATCCTCCTCTCTGAGTACCTCTCCCCAATAACCCTCCATCCTACCCCCTAATCCCCTCCTCTTCCATCTCCATCCAGGAAATGGCAGGTCTCCCATGGATATCAATAAAACATGGCATATCAAGTTACAGTAAGACTAAGCACCTCCCTGTGTATCAAGGCTGGGCAAGGTGACCCAGTATGAGGAGTAGGGTCCCAAAAGCCAGTAAAAGAGTCAGAGACAGCCCCTGTTCCCTCTGTTAGGAGTCCCATAAGAGGACCAAGCTACACAACTGTGACACATATGCAGAGTACCTAGGTCAGTCTCGTGCAGGCTCCCTGGTTGCTGGTTCAGTCTCTTGGAGCCCCTATGAGGCCAGGTTAGTTGATTGTGTGAGCCTTCCTGTGGTGTCCTTGACCCTAGAAGGTGATTTGTAGCCCTAAATGCCTACATTTTTAAAAAATCAAAAAGAGAGCAAATAAATCATTAATAATGCATCTCAAGAGTTTTGGGGAAAAGAACAAACCAAGCCCCAAAGTAGTAGATGGGAAAAAATAATAATAAAACTAAGGAAGAAATTAATGAAATGAAAGTAAACAAACAATAAAAAGAATCAGTGAAAACAAAGGATTAATTCTTTGAAAAGATAAGCCAGATTTACCAACTCTTAGCCAAATTAACTAAAAGAACAAGAGAAAATATCCAAATTAATAAAATTAAAGATAAACAGGGAGACATCACAACAGATATCAGAGAAATCCAGAAAATCACGATGACATATTTTTTAAACCTGTATTTCACTAAGTTGGAAAAGCTAGAAACAGATGAATTTTAGATGTATATTACCCATCAAAGTTAAACCAAGATAATATCAATAATTTAAACAGATTTGTAGCAAACAAGGAAATTAAAACAGTAATAAAAAAAACATCGACTAATTTAAAACAATCAAGACCCAGATGAATTCACAGCAGAATTCTGCAAGACATTTAAAGAAAAACTATTTCATAAATAGAATCAGTCTATAGGATTCTCATAAGACTAGAAATAGAAATGCCATATAGCACAGCTATACCACCCCTGGACACATGCCTCGAGGACTTTACATCTTACCACAGGGACATTTGTACAACCAGATTTGTTGTTGCTAGGCTCACAATAGCTTGAAAATTGAATCAACCTAGATATAAATCACTAGATGAATGGGTTAAAAAAATGTGGTATAAATGCAGAATGGAATATTACTTGGCTTTAAAGAAAAATGAAATTTGCAGATAGATGGATAAAACTGGAAACTATATGTACTGAATGAGATAGCTAAGGGCCCAGAAAGACAAACACCCTAAGTGTTTCTCACATGCCGTTCCTTGCTTCACATCTGCTGTTTTGTGTGTTTAATTTGGCACGTGGTTCTTTTTCTTATTTTCTGGATTATTTGTATCTGTTAATGCTTATTTAAATTTTTTATTTTAAAAACTTGTGTCATCCATTAGAGATATTATGATAGGCTATATTGAAATATTTAACTTCAAGCGTATTTGGAGTTATTTTTTTCTAAACGTTCTTGCCTTATAGTTTATTTTGGTATATTTTGGTTAAGAGTTCCATGTGTTTGGTTAGCATAGATCTGTGTGGCTTTGCCTTTGTTTCTGCTAGGGTACACTCCATCTTGGACCACTTTCTCTTTTCAGAGTTGTCGGCCTTATCAAGGCAACTACTACAAGTGAGACTCACGTCCCTACCATTAACGGAGGCTTAATTCACCTTATCGCTGTTACTAGAACTTTCTTTTTATCAATTCACCTTTTATTTGAATGTCCTTCGCTGCTCTGGTCTCAGCACTGAGTTTGGCTTTGGTTTATTTATAGGTGCTTAGAGATTTCTATGATTTCCTGGAAGCCCAGCAGTGAATCCCAAAGTATATTTAATGCAAAATCCAGCTGGCTTCCAGATGAAAAGCCCTGGAGCGTACTTGCTTCGCTCTGCCTGAACGTGAAGCCTGAAACCTGCCGCTTCCGCCTATAAATCTCATCATTAACTCACTCCTTCGTGCACCAGGCAAGGTTCTGACTCCAAACTCTTGGAGCACCTCATTTCGGCATCCTGACACCCTAAAGCCCGCATGATCTCTTTACTTCTCTCTCAATTTCTAGTCTCAGAGCAGATGCTGACAGAGACCGATCTGCTCCAACCAGAACAACCAAAAAGAAATAGATTCCTGGCCAAATGGCTTAGGCCTCCACAACCACAACTCATTTCATTTCTACCCGCAAAGCTGTCTTTTTATCAGTATTTAGGCAGTCTGGCAGGAAATGCAGTCATTGTTCTGAAAGCTGCTTTGATGCTGAGCCAGCCGTCATGGACCTGGCTCCTCCAGGCCTCTCCCAGGCCCGCTGACACTGCACTCAAGAGATCGGACTCCACAATGACCTCTCCAGTCATCTCCTTTGTCTAAATCTTGTCTTCGTGTCCACACTCTCTTCTTTGAGGGTCCTGACTGCTGAGAAAAAGTCAGTGAGTGTGGCCTTTTAGTGGACAGGAAATGTTGGAGGAAAATGTGAGCAAGATTCGTGGTGTATACTCAAGAAAGTGTTGTAATGAAACCCATTATCTTATAGGCTGGCTTGAGAAATCAACTGATCAATTTTTAAGCTGATTAATGGTACCATTTGTCTGATCCTACAGAGCATCTGAGGGTGAGGGCACTTCCAGGCACTGGTGGGCGGCTGCACGTTCATTTCCGATGCTTTTACCCTAGAGAGCAGCTCTGAGACTGAGCTACGCAGGCCACATCATTTGAGTATTTTCAAGCCTAATTGATTAATGAGGGATATATCAACATAAGTGCACTAATGAGATGGTACAGGTGTAAATTGATTCTCATGTGACATATTGATCTGCCGGGTTAACACAGTGTTAGCTGTTCTAGTAAACTAGGAATTATATTTAACAAAGAAATACCCCCAAATCAGGAATGTTCTGTGGATCAGTCTAAGGACAGAAATTAGCCCTTGAAATCACATTAGCTGTTGCTACAATGTATTTTTATAAAGGGGTAACACATCAAGGAGAAAGCAGTCCAAATTCCATAAAAATGTACCATAAAATATTGGCCCTACAAGTTAAATTAGTAACAGCGTTCTTGGATGTTTTCTGTCTTCTCTTGTCCTTTGCGCACTAAAGTTCTGATGCTGAACAGTTAAAATTGTAATACATTTTTTTAATGCTTTAGCTTTCCTATCCAGTTAATAGGTAGGTAGAAATTAAGACAACTGTAAGTCCAGCTATCAGAAGACTCCTGGATGTCTGCAATTGCAACACGGCTCCTGTAAACAACTCCTCTACACATGGCTAAGATTCCTATTGCAAATACTGGCAAAAAAATTCAAAATATGAAAATAAAATTAATTATAATTTTGTACCTTTGTAAGGCTTTTTACATAAACAAACGCACCAGACAAAATTATTCTTGGGTAGGATCACATTCATTGTTTTAGAATTGCTGATCACCTTCCATATTAGGGCTCCTTAAAGTCTCTTATCATCTTAGCGAATAGTTCTCACCCATATTTCCAAAAGGACACCCCTGCTGTGTCCATGGTCAGCTTGACCTTTACAAAAAAACTGAGGACTTCTCTAAAGGGAGCTTAGAAACTGAGTTTTGGAGTAAATAATCAACAGTTATGCCAAGCACACAAGAAACATTAAAATGCCCCTTCTTCCTATGGGAAAACACGTCAGCCTGCATTTGCCCATGCAAATGTACTCCCAAGTTAGCATCTTCCATAACATCAAACAATGAATTATTTAATTACCTTTCCTAAAATTTAATGCTCTCAAGTATAGACACCAATTATACAAGCCAGCAAGCAATCCCAAAGGCACCATTAGTCCTTGTTCTCTACAGAAACTCTGACGGTGGGATAGCCCAAAGCACCAGGCCAATGCTTCCCTAAGTAGCTTCCAGGAAATTGCCTTTCCAAAGTACTCAACTCATTTGAGAACTATTGCATTAGCAATAGTTCATTTTCCATTGCAACCTTCTCAGGGTTGCTCTGTTAGCATGGACTGTGGTCCTGCGGAAGAGCTTCAGAAGTACAGCGTTTCAAGGTTTTGACTTACTTGAATCCCAATACACTTGAAAAGTCTTGGAGAACTCCCCTTTGAAGAACTGAACTGACCATATAAGGTCATTAACAACTAGAATAGGACATTCGCTTTTGTGCTTATCACGTCACCTGCTACAAAGTGAGTTTTCGACACATCTTTAGAAATCACGTAAAGCAGGTAGCTGAAATTTCACAAGATCCTCACAAAGGAATTGAAAATACTTAAAACCCATTGGTCAAGGCTATCATCTCCATGAGCAACACCTTGGATGTAAAGAAACTTTTCCATTTAGCTATGGACAATGACCTTCCTTTTCATAGCCACATTATGCTTATTTCTCTTTCTTATAAAAGAGAAAAATGTTAAATGAAAGTCAAAGTCCAGCCCCCACCTAATGCCTCCTGAACCACACTTATTAGATACTGAGCCAAAAGCTAGCATCCTCATGGCTCTTTCAATTGCTCCTATGCATGAATAACACACTTAGTGTGAATAGACCACAACATGCATATTATTAACGTGTCACTATAGATTAGACACACAGATTTACCTTATCTTTCTTCCAGCTGCACAATATTCCTTTGTATAAATGTGGCATAAGGTATTTAATCAGTCCCTGTTTGATGGATAATATGAGCTGCATGACAGTTTAAAGAAGCATTGGTGTATAAGTGGCTTATAAGCCAAAATAGAAAGAATAGGTGTAGCCTAAAGGCATATAAGTCCAAATAAAAACAAAATAAACAAATACAACTTATTCTGAGCAAAATAGAAACATTTTGATATTTCAGTTAGGAAGAAAAGCTTGTGTCTATACCCACCAAAGTCCAGGTTTGGGGGCAGCAACATGGGGATGCTGAGTCAACACTGAGAAGCTGTATACATCCGAAGATATCGTTTGTGCTCTGGTGGCTGATGGACTCAGTAGATGAGTTGTTAGGGAAGCAGGCAGGGTACACAGGAGAATATCATGAGCTAAGCAGTGAAGATTTGGGATCAAACTGCTGTGGTCTGAATCCCAGCTGAGTAATCACAGGCCTTTATTTATCTAAAGTGATGCTCAGTTTCTTCATCTGTAGAGTAAGAACACATATACCCTTCATGTTATTGCTGAGAAATCTAATCATTGCAATGAATTAAATACTTGTTGAAGGACAAGACTTCCATAGGTGTTCTTGGCATGTCTCTAGCTTAATTCTCGAGACATATCTCTCATCCTACAGAGACTTAAAATAGGTTCAAAGAGATGGAACACCTTGTTCATGGTCACACATCCAGTAAGGGAGGTTCTGGAGTTAGAACTATAGTTGCCTGGTTTTTAGTTGGGAAGTGTTTCTGGTGGTCTGATGGCTGAGAATTTTACACTCTCTAAAGACCGAGGAAAGACGGTGAGATCTAATTCACTTATTGCTCTAAACACACAGTTCAGCACTTCCCCGTACATTCCAATGACTGTGCAATCCTACTGTTACCTGACTTCAAACATTCCCATCCCTCCAAAACTATAGCCACTCACTTCAATCTTCTCTCCAGTCTCATCTCTTTTTCTGTGAAGTTCCTCACTTGGAACAATTCTTGGGATGGACTCTACCATTCTGTGACCTTTGTGTCTGGTTCCTCACATTCAATATATCTCCATCATGTCTCCTTGTAAGTGTTCCAGTGCCTCATCCCTCTAAGTGGCTAAATAATATTCCATTGTACAGTTATCCCACATCTTAGTTATCTAGTCATCTGTTGATAGACACCTGAATTAGTTTCCTCTTTTGGTGATTATAACCAAAGTTATGAATTTGCATGTTCAAGCTTTAAATAGACTGACATTTTTATGTTTCTTGAGTATATAGTCTACAGTGACATTTCTGGGTTATATAGTTCTATATTTTGGATCAGAAGGGCCCCTCAAAGGTCTCAGCATTATAGATGTGAGGCCTAACCTGTGAAGAAACTGTGGGATGTTGAAGAGCAGGGCCTTGTTAGAGGCCTTGGGTCACTGGGGGCATGTCCTCAAGTAGGGCTGAGGGACCCAGACTCTTTCCTTCTCCTTTCATTCCACACATTGCCTTGCCACAGGCTGAAAAGCAATGGGTCAAAGCAAACTTGGTCTGAAACTTACAAAGCTCTGAGCCAAAGCAATCTTCCCTCTTTTTAAGTTATCGTAGAAACTTCATTCAGATACAAAAAAAAAAAAAAAAAAAAAAAAAACCTGAGTAACACATCATCATTTCTCAAAACCGCTTTCCACAATGGCCATGGTAATTTCATGCCTGTATGTGCAGTTCTTGAGAGCACCAATTGCTCTAAAGCCTCACCACCACTCACAGTTTCCTGTTTACTTTTCAGCTACTACTGCAGGAAATCTCAGTGAGTGCAAAATGGTACCTCACTGTAGCTTTGATCAGGACTGATGATGTTCAGGATCTTTCATGAGTTCACTTGTATAGCTTTAGAGAAACATGAATCTACATCCTTCAGCCTTTTGCAATTGGGTTTTGCCTTTGCACTGTGTATTAAGAGTCTTATAACTGTCTTATTAGCCCCCATCAGATTTGTGGTGTATAGGTGTTTTCTCCCTGTTTCTGGATTATTTTTCATCTTTGTGCTGGTATCATTTGACGCCCAAAGGCTTTCATTTTGTCATTTGCTACTTGATCTATTTTTCCCTGGTTTCTTTTACTTTTTGAGTCATCTGATTTTATAGTTCTTCTCCTCACAGTACCCAGCACTTAGGAACAAGATTAGATATGCAAAGTCCTTGCCACTGTATCTGACACAGCATAGGATTTTAATATATTTCAGTTCCTTCTTTCTATACTCAGGAAGCCAGAAAGAGAAGGAGTTTGGATGAGACAAATGTCTGGACTCCGCATATTCAGAGAAAACCCAAAAGCTAACACAAGTGAGGGAAAAAAAGGATGGGGCTGTAGGGTAGTGTGAATGTGAGCTAATCGAACACCCAGCAGAATGGAGTTGAACCAGCAAAGTCAATTTGTAGGAAGGCTGGGAATATTTGGGTGAAGACATGTAGAAGCCAGCAGTAGCAGTTGGCTAGCACGAAGGAAATTGGAGATTTATATATGAGTTTGAAATTGAAAATGAATTCCCAAGATTATAAGTTGGACAGTGAGGAGGTATTTTTAAAACCTGAGTAAAGTTGCATCATTTTACCTTCAAAGCCACTGCTGCCCCCTCCCCAGCACTGCACTAAAATCAAAACCAACTGCCAAACCTCAGGTCTCTATACCAGACACACCCATGGAAAATGTGAAACTGAGTAGGCAACAGTGGAAGGTCATGTGGTACCTGTGGGTGCAGGTGCATGGCAAGTTCTATTGGGTTGTTCCTGACACCTAGGCTGGAACATGCTCCTTGTTGAGTGGTGGTAGGAGCAGGAACTCTGATGCTCTGGCATTTGCAGAGTGACCACAAGGATTACGTGGGTGCGTCTCTGACTGTTAATCTGCCAGAATTCTGAAGCTACCTACTACCCCTTTCTAGAAATATGTGTCGATACTTTCTGGCTACACACAAGAATTGGTTCTCTCATTTGCAACTAAATACCTTGACCCATGTGGATCATGATAAAATAATCTGCTTATACAACTATTTCCTCCAGAAGAACTGAGAAGAGTGATTCTCAGTTGTGTTTTTCTTCTAGATGTTGGAAGTTGTTACTGCTAGAATAGAGGGTGCTGTTTATACCCAATAGATAAGTCAGGGGCTCAGCAAAACACCCTACCAAGTAAAGACACCCCTTCTCAACAAAGGGTAGGATGACTCAAAGAGTCAATGGTGCTGAGAAAAAGAAATTTGCTCTGGGTAGTTGTAGGGCCAAATCTTGCCTTGTGCATCATCGTGTGTCCAGAAAAAGATCTAGGTATGGTGGAGGTGTTGCTTAGTCACTGTGGTAGAATGGGTGAACAGCAGAGGCAGTGAGTGTTCCTGGAAAATCACCACTGAGGAGCTACTCATGAGAAGAACATGAGCTTTATTTCACCTGACTTCATCATTCATTGACTTTTTTCCTTCCCTGGTTCTCCAATGTCAAGGGCTGGGGCTTGTTGCCCTCTTCCTGTTCTCTCTCCTTCTTCCTCCACTTGCTTTGTGCACCCTCAAGCTTGCACTCTTCCTAAATAATCTCTTTAATTGTCTAAGTCACTGCTAAATATACATTCAGAAGGTTTAAACATGAGTTTTCAGCTCAAATTTCTTTGCAGCAATGTCTCTCTGTATGTGGCTATTACATACAGTCTATGATGGCTGTTCTTGGTTGTCAGCTTGACTGTATCTAGAATAAACTATAATCCAGAAATGGAGGGAACACTTGTGATCCAGACCTTGAGGCAAGAAGACAACATGCTTTTGGTCTGGATCTTGAGACTGGATGGCACGCGCCTTTAATCCAGACCTTAAGGCTGGGAGGCACACCCTTAATCTGGGCCACACCTTCTGCTGGAAGGACAAGGGAAAAAGGAAGGGGGTGTGTTCATTCTTCACCTGCTTGCCCTCACCTTGTCAGCACATCCATTCAGTTACTGGCTTTGGAGTCTACTTCTTCAGGATTCCAGCATATACAGAAGACCAGCTAAGATATCCAGCCTTGTGGGACTGAGCAACCACTGGATCCTTAGACATTTTATTCACAGCTAGCCATTGGTGGACTGCAGCCTGTAAGTCATTCTAATAAATCCACACAATTCATATATATATATATATATATAATATATATATATATATATATAGAGAGAGAGAGAGAGAGAGAGAGAGAGAGAGAGAGAGATTCATTCTATAAGTTCTGTGACTCTAGAGAACCCTGAATAATACACAGTTCACTTCCCATGTGACTCCACAGCACACACTTCACGTGATCAGTACAGGTCACTCATCAATGAAGGAGCCTGGACTGTCACTCCCTACCATGGGCCATACATTTCCCACTATAAAACCTTCTACATAGATGCTGAATCTATCTGCTCTCCATTTTTGTCCCTAGGAAGACATTTGTCCCCTGGGTTCTTTCAGCCTCTCAGCCAGCCTTCCTGTCTCCACTGCTGTGCCATCTACTCTTGTGTGGTATCATGACCAGCTTGACCTTTCCACAAGTTATGTCCTGTCATAGAACTCTCTGCCTTCAAACCCCAAGGCATCTATTTGTCTAAACTCCAAACTCCCTACCTTTAAAATGCATGGGAACTTAGGATTTTGCTTATGCCTAATATTCCCCATGCCTTCATTTTTCTGTTCTTGTTTCTAATTTTTAGAAATTTATCTTTTTAATTTTTAGAATTTCATACATGAGTACAGTATTTACCTCACTTCCATCCCTCCTCCACATTCTGCTGTGTCCTTCATTCCCTCTCAAATTCATGCTTTCTTCTTTAGTTATTATTACACATATATATGTAACACATATACACACACATATTAAATACTATCGCTGAGTCCATTTAGTGTTGTTCATATGTACATGTGTTTAGGAATGACCTCTTGGAATTGGGTAATCAATCAGGACTTGTCCTTAGAGAAGACTGATTCTCCCCATCTCAACAGCCATTAATAATCTTCATCTTGAAGTGGGGCCTTGTGATATTTCTCCTATCCCACATTGGTATGTTAGCTGGTATTGACATTGCTAAGGTTTGTCTAGGCAGCCGTATTGTTGAGATTTCACAGGTTCAGCTTCCCTATCATATATAGAGAACATAATCTTCCAGAGATCCTGGTCCTCAGACTCTTAAAATCTTTCTGCTCCCTTTTCCTTGATGTTCTCTGAGCCTTAGCATAGAGGCTGCATTGCAGATGTAGTCACTGGGGTCGGGGACACCATAATTAGTTGTTCTCTGCATTTTGGCCAGTTGTGGCTTTCTGTAATAGTCTTTGCTGCAAAAAGAAGCTTCTTTGTTGAGGAATGAGAGCTACAGTTATCTGTGGGTATCAGGATGAGTATTAAGAATGAATTAGGGATTATTGCTGGTTTAGGGAATTAGCAGTAGTAGATTCTCCTCTTGGACCCATGACCTCACCAGCCACAGGTAGTTGGCTAGGTTTACCATAATAGGCACGAATTCCTTTCTATAGAGTGAATCTTAAGTCCAATTAGATTGCTGTTAGTTACCCCAAGATATATGTTAGGGTTATCTTGCAACTGGTCACTGTTGTAGCCCATAGGCTTTTCCACTGGGGAGGACTATGGACAATGTTGGGTAAAGGTATGCATTCCTCCTTGGAGTTCTGAAGCAGAGATTTTAACAACAGCTCAGAGGAGGAAGCTCTAGCCTGTGCAAGGCCCTAGAAGAAGCATATGGCTGCATGTCGAGCTTCAAGATGGAAAATTTCCCCAGTTGAGATGAAGTGAACATGCTGTATACTTGAGAAAGCTGGCAGAGAGTACCTGGCACATAAGCAGATCCAGAGACATGATTTTTGCCTTCATGCTTTTTTTCTCTCTGTTGCTTCCTCCACGTAACACCAAGCTCTCTGCTTTGATCCATTGCTGGCTCACAAGGGGGGAATTGCTTCTATCTCTGATATTCCTTTGCCATAGAGATCACATACAAATGTTCGTATGGATCTGATTCTGTGATCAATCATCATTTGAGGCAGGGTGACTTTTTAAT
This sequence comes from Peromyscus leucopus, assembly GCF_004664715.2. Lineage (NCBI taxonomy): Eukaryota > Metazoa > Chordata > Mammalia > Rodentia > Cricetidae > Peromyscus > Peromyscus leucopus. The sequence goes on from NC_051063.1 coordinate 7,966,057, forward strand.
CCCTTAGGAACCTGGAAATATTAGAACTCTGGAATGGAGTAAGTTCACCCCTAGGCAGAGGTAACAGCTGGCCAACCTCCTAACAAGATGGCACAGCCTGAAGAAGCTGGGTGCTATTGAGTCTGTGAGCAGAATGAGGAATGGCGGGGGAAGGTGTTTTAGAATTAAGTTCCTCTTACAAAGAAAACAGAACTTCCTTTTGATTTCATTTTAAGCTGTAATTTCTTCTAGGATGTAAGAGTAGAAGTTTGTATTTGAGGAGTCAACAGTACATTATTTAAGTCTTCTCCATCATCCTGGATGGGCTATTTTGGCTAAAGTACTTGGGTATATTTGAGATATGAATGTAGCTGAAAATTCAACTTGCCCTTGGAAATGACTTGATGTCCTTGTATGATTCCTCTGTATCCTGATTGAATAGAAGCTGAACCACACAGCTCTCTAGTGCTGGGAAAAGATCAGATCCTCGGAGTCAGAGTGGGACCTGGGCTGTGGGCCAGAAGGGGAATTGAATACCCTCACTGGCCGCTCCTCTCCTGGGACACCTTGTCCTTGGCTGGCCACAGGCTTGACCATCAGCCCAAACTCATGAGTGAGAATAGAAAGCTCAAGAGAATGTGGGCACACTGGTCACCTCTGTGCCTAGAACTATCTCACCGGTGCTGAAACACAGGCAGCAGGGCTCCTGCTCACTACACCTTTATCCACTCTCCTTTCATGAAGGAAGGGCAGGAATGTTCTGTCACTGCCATTTTTAAACCATCAACACATGCTGCAAACTAAAGCAGAGGACTTTTGTGTCTCTACTCCAAGTGTCTTTAAACTCTCCTCTATGTTACCTGGACCAGGACAAACTTCTCTAACTACCTCTACCTGGGCCCAACACTGGGAAGAGATCCAAGGCACCTGTCCTATCAAATCATACCTCTAACCCATCCAGCTGTCTCCAGCTGTTTCCACACTCTGCCACTGGCTGTTCCCTTCATTTCTCCCTGGCTCCTGTCATTTCTTATAGAAAAATGGAATGAGACTTTAAATGCACCCAGCCTTACCCTTCCATCACACTGAATGCCGAATCTAGCTTCTTGTCTCATGCTGGCTCTGCCCGGCAATCTAGTCTTTCTCCTCTGTGTCACATCATCCCCAATAGGCTTCAGCCACAGGTTGCATTAGTCAGCTCATGTTTTCAAAGGAAACCATCAAGGGCTCTGTAGTAGAAGAACTGGAAACTTATATTCTTACAGTTGTAGAAGCTGTAAATTCAAGGGAAAGGGGGGCATGGGTTGGTTTCCTCAGAACTCCTCACTACCTCCTCTGCAGCTTGAAGATGGCTGCCTTCCCACTGTGTCTTTACATGGTCTGTCTATGCACATATCCCTAGTACCGCTTCATCTTCGTTTTTAAAATTATGACTACTTAATGCATGTTAATTCTAACAAACAGTGAGATTCACAATGTATTTTCATTAATCTAAAAATATACCCAAGCCCTTTCTAATCCAGGACTTACACTTTGAAGAAATTAGTTCATAGACTTGTCTTGGTGCATAAAAAAAAAAAAAATCCACCTGCACAGAGATGATCACCAGCTTGGCTGTAACTACCTGAAAATGAAATCCATCTAAATGCTAGTTACTGGGGATGCATTATGTTAATGATGCTAATATACACAGCGAACATGAGACAGTTGAGGAGAAAGGACAAAAGGAACCCTTTGGATTCCTCCCTCTTCCTCCTGAGATGCAGGCCAGGGATCAAGCTGTTGGCAAAGGGTTTGCCAAGCTGAGCTTCCTCTCCCTCAGGCACAGCCCCAGGCCTGGGTGGCAGTAATTCTTCATGTCTTCTGAAGAGCAAATCAAGGCTTATGTTACAGAATACTGTCTATAGTTTCTGTCTATATTGGCTCTTTTGAGGGTACCTTCTAAGCATAGGAAGTATCTAGAAATGAAGCTATTGACAGCTGAGGGGGAGATGAGTAAGAAAGGGGTTTTCAGATTCCACTAGGATGGTTTGGCTCCATAAAAGTTCAAAAAATTTTCTTTTTGTTTTTTGTTTGTAGGTGCTCAGGTTTACTGGGTTTTGTTGTTGTTTTGAAGAGGAGTTAGACTCATGGGAAAATTGAGAGGAAAACACAGAGCTTTCCCATGTATCCTCCTCCCCACACATGCACAGCCTCCTCCATCATCAACATCCCACACAGAGACATGCATTTGTGACAACTGAGGAGCTACCAAGCTCACTCAAAGCCTATAGTCCATGCTATGAGTCATTGTGGTCCCCAACCTTCTGTGACTGTGGATGCATGTACAATGTGCCTGGCCAGCACTGTGGTTTCCTAGAATATTCACATTGCCCTAAAACTCTCTGTCCACTGCCTGGTCATCTCTCCATTTCCCCCAAGCTCTTTGGCAACTAATGGTCTTGTTACAGTCTCTACCAGTTCATATTTTCTCAAGTTTCCTGTGTAGGGATCTTACCACAGACCTTAAAGAAGCAAATCACTTCCTCTTGTCCCTCCAGCTCTCCACAGATACTCAAAGATGTCTGCAGCCACCCAGTTGCCTGCCTTGCCCATTTCCTTAAAAATACGTAATTCTTTAAATCTTTATAGAATTGAACTGGACTCATTGGGAGGTTTGGGTTTTGCATTAGTCCCCTCCTTTGTCACACATTAAGCCTAGCTGTGAGGGACATGGTGCATTAAAGCTTGTTACTCTGCATACAGAGTTATGCCACTAAAGACACATTACAAGAATTGCACCTGCATTCAAGCATTTCCACACACCGCAATGGTTCACAGTATGAATCCAAGTGCACAGCCTGCAGTCTTTGGAATTCTTGCCAGAGCTGAAGAGGTGTGCACTGGAGTGAGCTACTGTGAACACATTTGGCATCGAGGACAATTGCTTCTTGGACAGCCCTATCTCGCCATGCGGGGACTACAGTCTAGGCGAAGCAAGCATTACTGTACCCTGGGCACAGTAGTCACATCCAGGACCTGTGCTCAAGTCACTAACCATGCTGGTTTCACAGAGCGAGCATCTCTGCAAGCCACTGCTTTCTCCAATGGAGCATGTTGGGAGGGTAAAAAGGGTGCCAACGTGGAAAGAAGTGGCTTCCCCTGTGACATACAATTGCAGCAAATGCACTTGAGGTGAAACCATCAACCAACAGGAAAATGGACTCAAATCCAGCTGCTTTAATATGGAAAGGGCAGACTTCATTTCTCCTGCTCTTTGGTTCTTTTTTCACATAGTATTTTTGCTAATTCTCTGACAATTTTCTGTATGGACACCATGTATTTTGATCCTAGTCACTTCCTGCTCCTCCTAACTCCTCCTAAACTCATCCCTTCCTCCCTTCCCCCATCTCCCAGCTTTATGTTGTTTCCTCACATCCAATTGGTACTGCCCACGTATTCATGGACATTGAGTCATGCATGCCTAGCATGGTTAACCCACCAGGGACCATACTCTCAAAGAACTCTTCCTCTCCTAGAAACCATCAACCATCAAGAGCTCTTGAGATACTTTCCCCCATCCACGCTGGAATGTTGATGAGCTTGATCTTAGAAAACTGAAGATAAGAGGATCCTTGAGGCTCACAGACCAGCCAGTCTAGCCAACCAATGAGCTCCAGACTCAGTGGGAAAACTGTCCCAAAAAATGAGGTAAGGCTAGGAAGTCAGTTTAATGTTTAAAGTGCTTGCCACACAAGCAGGAGAACTGGAGTTTGGATCCCCAGAAACCATGTAAATGCCAGTAGAGTGAGCAGTGAACTTGGAATTCCACCTTAGAAGGTAGAGACAGAGTGAGCTAGCCAGTAGCACTCGCCACAGCAGAAAGCCCCAGGTCTGATTGAAAGGCCCTTCCCTAGTGAGTAAGGTAGAAAAGGAAGTCAAGAAATGTGAACATGCCTATAAATACACCGGAACATTACACATACATACATACATACATACATACATACATACATACTACATACATACCATTATACACACACACATACATACATACACACATACATACATACATACACACATACATAGGAAGAGAAGGAAAACAATCAGGTGGGGAGGGGTTGAAGAGGACACCCAACATGGACCTCTCACCTCTATGTATGTGTACTGGCATGCACATGCACACCATGTGCCCACACACACACACAGCAGTGCAACAGTGAAATTTTATTACCATTTGTTACCTTTTGAACTGCACCTATGACAGACCTTGAAATTAGGGTAGCTTTGACCCATATGCTCTCTCAGTACTGTTTGCCCATAGATACTTCCTGAGGCACTCTGGAGAGCCATCCACAAGTCCAGCTGGAGAGGATTAACATTTCCTGGCCCCCACACTGTACCCAAGATTTTCTGGCCCTGATTTACTTCACTGTGATCAAGGGTAGGACCAGAGCCTGGTACTCTGCTGGGCAGCTATGTGCTCATTGCCCTCCAGTACTCCCAGCCTCCAAGAAGCTCAGTGTCTGCCTTGAGAACATCCAGGTACACCTCCTCTTGCCCTGTCTCTGATGAATGCCAGTCTCCGTGCGTGAGAAGCCCAGACTGCCAATCAACTCGCATCTTTCCATACTCTTGCCTTCAATGATCTCTGTATTCTCTACTCCTCTTTCATCTACCACAAAGAGCCCAGGTGTTGGCTGCCCCACATGGCCTTGAGGAATCTGTGCTAAGTCATCTGCATGCCCTCAAAGCTTCTCCTTTGGTTCCGACTCTACATGGACAGACTATTATCATGGGACCACTTTTCACCCAGCAGCCCAGAGTGGTGGCTATGGCAGCTTGCAAGATTCTGTCAATGCCAGGTCTGCAGGAAGGGGCAGGTGTCCTTATTTCATAAAATTGCCTCTCGACTGCCCTTGCATTCCCCACAAGAATAAAGTCCTCCTCTTTGAGTAGGCTGTTATTATTCATTGCCAGTCACTACTCCACAGCCCTAATCCTCTGAAGGTTTCTCATGACTCACTGCCACTTCTCCAGTCTATTTGGTGACTTCGCTGTCATATACCTTCTTCCCAATAGCTTACACTTTGAGCCCAGGCTGGCATTGAACTTGTCCTCCTACCTCAGTCTGCTGAGCAGCTGGGATTAGAGGTATGGGCTACTGTGCCCACCCTGTGCTCTGATGCCTCTCGTTCAATGCTGCCTCCACTCTGCCTCATTTACTCACTACAAGCATCACATTCTACATTGGTCATTACCAGCAAATGTGAGCCTTTTATAATTACTGCTTCAATAAACCTTTCTTTGTAGCTCACGCTAATGCCATAACTCTAAGAGCACTGGCCCCACTCAGAGCTTTTAGCCACTCATTGCGCCATCTATTCAGAGTTTCTTAGTTTCTTCCGTACTTAGATAGTTCATCATATTAGACTCTCATATATATTCCTGACAATCTTGCTTCATTGTTTTCCCTTTGGAAATGCCCAGGACATGTCCATCGACTCAGGGGACTCAGTGCACCAACTATAGCAATCATTGCTGGAGAAAGCCGCATAGGGCTGCTGCCTGGTCTCATTTTAAGTTCATGATCAGTACACATCAGGACTATCCTTAGGACTATTCCCATCAGTCACTCTCCTTTTATCCTATACAGAAACTCAGACTTACTTGTGACTACCCCAGAACCATTTAAGGACTTAGGAAAGAAAACTCAGATCACTGTGCCCCAACTCCCAAAGTCTCTGGGTCATTCAACTCTGGGGCTGGTAGAGGAATGCTACTGCATGTAAAGGGGATGCCACTGGACTGGACCACACTCTGAGAACCCCCACATTACAGGATTGTCCATAAATTTTATTCTTCTTAAGCCTCTAACATAGACTGCCTTCTTCGCTCCCAGCTCATTGCTTGCACGTGTACACCCAGAAGCACACAGAAGAGAACTCGAAAGTTGCAGCTGCTGAGCTTCCCTTCTTCCTGGGAGCAGAGCCGTGAGCTCTTTCCTCCATCTCCTATGGGAAATGCCTCCAGCTAGTCTCCAAAGCCAGCTCTCCTTGAATGTCTTAGATTCCACAACCCCACTCACCCCTCTCCAATCTCTGGATTAAGAACCCTCTTTCTCTGAATCATCAAGCATCTTGAAGAGAACCCTTGCACCCCACATTTCTTCTCACTCTCCCTTTGCCTTCTCTGATATAATCTTTGACCTGATACTCAACCTGGAGATTCTGTAATGTGAACTCGGTAGTCTCACTTCAGACCTTAATGTCATTTTCTCAATGATAATTTCTCAGACCAATTCCATTTTTAAACTTCAACATCTGTTCCCCCGACCAGGATCTCTGTCCCCTCATTCCCAATGATAAGGAGCTTGCCCCTCATTCCCCGTGACCACTGTCTCCTCATCCCTGATGACCATAGGTTGTTTCTTCTCTTCCTTAATACATATGGTCAGAAATTCAATCTCCGTTAGATTTGGATAACAACTGACAGTGGGCAAAACTAATCTCTTTAGTCAGGGACACCGAGGACTCATTGACCACATCAAGTGTGTTTAAAGATTTCCTAAAAATATATACTCCTGATCGATCTTGAGTCTGGCACATTTCTCCCAAGGCCAACTCAAATGTGCCGTGTGTGTGTGTGTGTGTGTGTGTGAGAGAGAGAGAGAGAGAGAGAGAGAGAGAGAGAGAGAGAGAGAGAGAGAGGGAGGGAGAGGGAGAGGAGAGGAGAGGAGAGGGAGAGGGAGAGAGGGAGGGAGAGGGAGAGGGAGAGGGAGAGGGAGAGAGAGAAGGGGAAAGGCAGAAGAGGGGGGGTTCTCAGAGCTAAGGTTGGAACCCAGGGTCTTATACATGCTAGATGCTAACCCAGTGTTCTACTATTGAGTTACATACATGCTCAGCTCAGAAACTCAGTTCTTAACATTTCACTTAGCTGGGGGCTATTTAAAAATCAAGATCCATGAGATTTTCCTCATCTCCCCTTCTATCCACTTATCCATCTCTATTTTAAATCTTACCTGGAAAATCTGGGCAAGAAGAGGGAACAACAGACTATGGCCCATTCCTGTCCTGAAAGAACCCTATCTGTGACTTCAAAGGAATCCCTGAACATTCAGAGTGTTTTCAGATGTTTCTCTGAACCCCAGTTCTGGCTTTGAGCAAGCTCTGCTACAGCACATCACCTGCAGCTTGCTGAACCAAAGGGGAGTGAATTTAGCTGACTCCAGCAGAAAACATACACTGTGTAGAGTCCAGGAAAGAAAATAATCAGTCAAAGTGACAAGATTGATAGATCAACCTTAAAACTGAAGGACATGCAATTTCTCCTCTGCACCGTGTCCAGATAAGAGAGGTCATACAAAAGCTATGATAATTAAACAGTGAAATATGACAATTAGAGTACTTATATAATTTTCTTGTTATTGGAGCACCATCATTTGGAGTTACAGGGTTGGTGTGGCTCAGTAATATGGAAATTGAATCCAATTTTAAAAGTAGATTTAGAATACCCTGATTTCTCTTAGGCCTGTAAGATGTTCAGTAGGCAAAGGCACCTGCCACCAACCCTGACCACCTGACCTCCAGCTCCTGAACCACACAGTGGAAGAAGAGAGCTGACTCCCACAAGTTGCCCTCTGATCTACACAACACACACACACACACACACACACACACACACACACACACACACAATGTAAAAACATTAAGCATCCTGGCTTCACTCTAATAGTGATCTAAAAAGTAATAATAATAAGTACTCACTGAGGCTTTAAGTGCTGTGATTGCCCCAGAAAAAAATTTAAAAAAAAAAAATGAGGCCTGGCTAAGCCATCACATAGTCCATCATCTGTATGTCATGTCACTAAAAGTGTTGAGAGAAACTGTATCTCTCCCTTCACACAGGCTGGAGTGGCAAACATCAATGTTCATGACTGAAGCAATAACCGAAGCAACAAACCCTCAGAAAAGAAGAAAGGGCATCCAGCATTTTATCCTTTCAGCGTCTTATGTTAACGTGGAATGAAAACAAAACCATTGAAGGAAGAGGGGAGCAAATGCAAAGGTAGGGCTCCCTCCCCACCCATTGCATCTGACAGCTCTCTACAGCAGTGGCCCACCCTCAGAGGATCAATGCTCCTCTCTCAAGGAACACTGCTTCCTGGCACACGGGACCACACGATTCCCCCAAGGTATATTCTCAACTGAGGCTCTGTGGTTGTTGCTTGTAGGAAAATGTCTATTCCATTATTGCACCAAAATGATCTCTGGGCTAATCAGAGCCTCGTGGGAAAGGCTGGAAAATAAAACACCCACTCCCTAAAGCAGGTCTCTGACCTGCTTCAAAATGAAGAACAGTCTTAGTGTAACCCATGGGTCCTCACAATCCACAGGGGAAACCAAAGCTTTTTCTAATAGAATATTTACTGGAATTTGTCATAAAAAAAAGAATTATTTTTTCTAATGTTTTATTAGCATGTATTAAATATATATATATACATATATATATATGGGTTTCGTTATGACATTTTCATGCATGTATACAAGGCATTTTGATCATATTCACCTCTATTACCTCTCAGTCCCTCTCCCAATGATCACCTTCCTCTTGCCAACTAGGTCCCTCTCTATTTTTACGTCTTCTCCTGACACAATGGGTTTCATTAGGGTTATTTGCTGTGGAATAATCCTTCTGTACACTGTGAAGAGGTGTTGCTCTCATTGTTAATAAAAAAGCTGATTGGCCAATTGCTAGACAGGATTTTGGGGGTAGAAAGAATGCTGGGAAGAAGAAGGGTAGAGTCCGAGGAGTCTCAAACCAGATATGGAAAAAACAATATGGGAAGTTCATAGATGAGGTCAATGAGCCTCAGGGCAGCACATAGATTAATAGAATGTGTTAATTTATGTTATAAGAGCTAGCTAAAAACAAGTCTAATTATTGGATGAGCATTTATAATTAACAATAAGTCTCTGTATGGTTCTTTGGGGAGTAGCTGGTGGGACAGACTGGTCGGTGGTCTAGACAGAAAACTCCATCTATAGTCACTTACAGAAGTGTGGGTGGGGAGATATTTACAGCAGCACAGTTACCTTACCAGTACCTACACCCCTGGAGAAACGATCAGCACGTTTGGATGAGTGTCTTCGTCTTCAAGTGATCTTTGTTCAAGATAAAACATGTACTTTTCATCAGAGGCAAGACAAACATAAGCAGAACACAGTTTTTGCCTGGTTGTGTCCAGTTCTCTTGGAAAGAGAAGGAAAATGCATTAAGTGTTTCCTCCTGCATACTAACAATCAAAAACCCATACTGCCTTCTGGCCTTGGCAGCCAACACTCGATAAGGATTGTACTAGGCCAAAATTAATTAATACAAAGAACCAAGAGACAAGAGCAAGAGGCTAGTAAAAACTACCCTCAGGAGATGTGGTGCTGGTCTCACACTTCAGTCTTGAGAGCACAGAACAAGTTAGGTCAGGCATGCTCACCCTGTATCAGGTGGGAATCCAAATCATCCGGCATGTGGGAGGGACACACACTTCATGGCACTCTCTTTTTTTCTGGTGATCAGTGAGTCCATAGAAAAGTAGGAAACCATCACCTTACGAAGGACAGATACACTCTTTGGTTTTAGTCGCAAGTATATACTGGACTCCATTTCCCTACGGCTCTCACTGCCACTACACCCAGTGAGAAAGGAAGCTGGCAGCACATAGGCTATCATTATAGAAAATTCTACACAAGATACTAGTACAGAACTCACTCCTGAGGGATGTCTCTGACCTCCACTTACAGCACATGTGCCCCTGCATGCACACATACACATATACTCAAACACATGCAAAAAAAAATTAACAAATAAAAAATTCTGTTTGTATAAATAGCAATACAATACCTTAAAAAAAAAACTTTCAGAGCCGGGCGGTGGTGGCGCACGCCTTTAATCCCAGCACTCAGGAGGCAGAGCCAGGTGGATCTCTGTGAGTTCGAGGCCAGCCTGGACTACCAAGTGAGTTCCAGGAAAGGCGCAAAGCTACACAGAGAAACCCTGTCTCGAAAAAAAAAAAAAAAAAAAAAAAAAAAAAAAGCCCTCGATTTCAAGGACTTCTATTGTTTATTCCACATTAGTGAACCTTGTTGAGTCACACAACATCTTTGTCTCCCATTATTAAGTTATAAGATGGATATAAAAATATTATCATGGCATCATTCAAAGTTTAGATGACACATTTCCCTTTGAGAACTCAACATTTCTATAAATAAATTACCTCAGTTCATCTTCACTGCAGTTTGATAAGTTAGAGGAGACATAATGTGTTAATATTCCTATATTATAAAGAGAGAAAGAGGAATCTAAAAATTCAAGCAGCCTATATACATAGAATGGAACCAACATTAAAATTTGACATGAGAAAGTCACAGAAGTACAGTCTTCAGTCACTTACTGAGTACCAGAGTCTACTAACCACCCAGGGTGGAGCCCTTATAGCTCTGGGTCTTCTCAGTCCTCCAGGCCAGCATGTCTAGCTAAAACAACAGAGATTCTTGACCCATGATAGGGCCAATTAAACTCGTGGTATGATCCTAATAGCCATCCTGGGTGGCAGGATTGCCCCAGAGTGTGTCTGGTTGGCCTAAAACCTCTGCCTCACCAGCAGAAGGGGCAAAAGGATAATAGGGTGGATCCTAAGGCTCTATATGTAAACCAAGCATTGTCTGAATATTGCATGTATTTTCTTTTGCATCTCAAATTGTACTATATGTTAAATTAAGCACGTACAGGGACAACACACCAAAAAAGCTTTCATGGCCAAATCTAAGAAGCACCCACCCACAGAGCTTTCCCCTGGCTTCATTGTGGGTTTTCCAATCCAGATCTTAGAAAGCATGCAGGTGTGCAGCCATTTGCTCTCAGCCTGCAAGCCCTCTGACAAAAGAGACCCTTTGCCTGAAGCATTTTTCTCCTGTCCTTATAAATCAAATAAGAACAAATAACAATTTCTGCTAAGCCATATGCCTCAGCCCCATCCTTCAATTGGCCTAAAATACAAAGATTACCCTTCTGTGTTCTTTCCTCTACCCCTTCTTCTTGGGGAGGGCACAGAGAAAGCTAGAGAAAAAGGAAAGAAAAAGAAATCAGACAACTGTCTAAACAAATCAATCTCATGGTTCCAGGGCTTTTGACCTGCAGCGTCAGCCAGCCTCGGCCTTCTTTTCCTCCTTTCTTCTTTGAATCAACATAACCTATGATTCTGATCACTCCCGTATGTCAGTGCCTGCTGAGGGCACATTTTATTGTCCATAAAGCCCCAGACGATAATGAAAAATAAGCAAGGAAACAATAAATTCATCAAAGTTGTGGGAATATTTGAGGCAAAAAGGAATTTCCTGCAGTAACTGTCCCCGACCTGGCTCTCTAATCGAGTGAAATTTCATCACTTTATCTAATATCATGCTTCATGCTTCAGGCTCCCAGCAATCCCATTTCAGTGCGGTCTAATGGGCAGCTGGTATGGTAGGCAGCAGCGCCCAGCACAGTCTATACTGACATACTGTGTGACTGGCAGCCTGGTGGGGACGCCAGCCCCTTCACAGAGAAAGGCGCCCCTGACTGTGCTCGGCTGCCCACCCTGAAGTCGCCACAGCTTACAAAGCCCAGGGTCTTGTGGAAAGGCCGTGGCTGATTTGGGTGGCTGTGCATATGTGACTTTGGGTGACAGGTTGGGAAAGCCTGTTACGGGGTCTGTGATCTGAATCTAGACAGTGTAATGGAGAGTGTCGTTTGAACTGCTTTGCAGGCGGCTCTTCTCAGAACTCCTGATTCAATTTGATATTCTGAGGTTAACGCACTGTATTGGGCCTGAAAATAGGAATGCACACCAAAAGCTTTTATACTTACTCAGTTCAGTAAGCATGGCAAACTCATCAGGAGCTATTTGTACACTGTAGGCATGGTGGGGCTTGCTTTGATGTACTGATTGATGCTTGCTATTCCTCCTCCCAGTCTTACTTTGGAGTTGAAATTCATCTTTAAAATGTTTTCTTTTGACATAATAGCTGAGGAAATTATAATAAACGAAACAACACAGGCGCTCTCTCGCGCGCGCGCGCGCGTACACACACACGGACAGGAGGAGATGCCACACCTTTGACTTTTAATCTCCAACATATACAAACTTCAATTTTTTTCTAATATAATGGGACTAAGGAGATGTGACAACTGTGTGACATATGAGACCTTAGGCTGAATTTTGTGCTAGAAGCCAGAAAGTGCAACCCAGCCTATTTCCAGGACACCCAGCACAACATGAGCCGCGGGTGGGAGAAAACCCTTGTATGGATGTTAAGTTTTTTGAATTTAATAACTTGCTGTACTTACGTAAGAAAATGTGTTTTCTTAAACAGTTCACAGCAAATTAAAGGTATTAATGACTATGGGGGCATGGCGCATACAAATTACTCCCCAAAGCTTCGGAAAAATTTAATTAGAGAAAAGGGAAATGATAAAGGCTGTGTGGCTAGACCTTAAACGCTAGTGAACCAGCCAAGCAATGCAAAATAATTCTTGTCCAGAGGCAGCAAATAAATTCTGCTCAAGGCAGCTTCAGTTGCCGTCCCCACACCCCCCTTGAGAAGAAGCAAATTCACTTTGAATATTCCTGTCGGTACCTGAACCTTGAAGCCAGTTACAGCATTCACCTGTCTCCAGTGATGATGAGCCAAAATCTGTTAACACTCATTCACTCAAAATAAGAGTGGCAAATGGAGCCAAATAGAAAGGCTATGTAGTTCTTTTAAACAGCCTTATAATATTTCCATAAGTTTGAAATTACTTCAGAACAAAACATTTCTAAAATTACAGTAGGCAGTGAATAATGGTAGATGGGGATTGATGGGGGGATGAAGGCATACTATATGCATATATTAAACAGAAATGTGCTTTCTAGGAGACAGTATGATAGCCGGGGTCCCAACAATGGTGACATTAAGCAAGTCGTCATTAGTCTGATACTACTGTGGCTTTCATCACAGTGAAGTCCATGATCTCGTTAGCACTCAGAGATGTCTACCTAGAGCCCCCATGCTATGTCTTGCTTCACCTTTGTTCTTTACAGTTGGGGTGAGGCAGATTTATATCCTGAAGAGATGGCATTTGATCTCCAGTGGAATGAGCTATTTCTGTCTTGTGGGAGGGGAGACATCACACTGAGATTCCCAAGGCAAGGGGGCATCTTTTCTCACAAAACACTAGTGGTTTCAGTTAGGGAGGAACATTTAGAGGAGGGAATAAAGCAGCAGAAACATCTGTCCTTCTATTAAAAGCAAGTGTTTTCATCACTGGGCCAATAAGGCATGTCCGATCTCTTAAATACCAATCTACATGACAAGCATTTTTTTTTATTTCAAACACAGACTTTGAGTGTAATGCAGCTCATGTTATTCCTTTGATGTCCTGATTGGCACCAGGGCACTATAATGACAGCCATACTTCTCAAAGCCTTATGTTGAGGCTTTAATAGGTGTCATGAACTCTAAACATGTTACCACATTGTCTCCTTTAATCCTCCCAATTCTGTGATGTCATAAGCTCCATTTATCAGATGAGTAGAGTGAGGTTCAAAGTGCTAAGCAACTTGTTCAAAGGTACCTAGTGCCAAGCAGGGGCAGAGAAGGATTTCCTTTCAGGTTAAGCTTGAAATGCAAATCTGTAATGCCTAACCCTCTCCTTAAGCAGCCCCTAGAACTGATGAAGAAAAGCTTAGAAGCTGCTTTATTAAAAGCTTATTAAAAGAAACATCACAGATTAAATGTTCACAATATGGTACCCTCCATGCTGTAGCCATGTGTCATCTGCTGCCAGTGCCTCGTCCTGACAGTGTAGTAACTGGTTTAAATAAAGATGTAGAATATTTAGAGCAAAGGATGCAAAGTGGGGTTATTTACATAGATTTTCCAAAGTTACTAAGAAAAGGGGAGAAAGGAGGAACTACTCAGTTTTCCATTTTGAAAATTTTAAAAACTACTTGGCAAGAACCAGGCTTTCTAAGACTATAAAACAAAACTTGACTGCCAAATTACCATAAATTTCAAAATGGAAGCTTCAAGTACTGTTTTAGCAATAGTAATAACTATGCTGATATTTTCTCCTACAAATGAAAGAGATTTTATAAAGAAAAATATCAATTTATATTGATCTTTGCTATGCAAATTGTAGCTGTAATGTTTGGGTCTGATGTTTTAAATTACTTGATCATATCAGAAACATTAAGTCTGCCCACCAAGTTCTATAAGTTCCAACTTACATTAATCACTAGAAAATATTAAGAGTCATTAATGAGAATTTGGAAAGGTCTGAAATATTAGCTAAATAAAATTGTGACCTTGGGTTCTACTTTTTCACCTGCCTGGTATCTATTGAATTCATTTAAGTTCTATTGACTATTCACTAAAATTTGCCCTTCAGGAACTATATGAATTTTAGACCAACAGCTGTGGAACCTCTATGGGACTGGACTAGGCCCTCTACATAAGCAAGACAGTTGTGTAGCTTGATCTGCTTAAGGGGTCCCCTGGAAGTATGATCAGGATTCATCCCTGGTGCATGAGCTGGTTTTTGTAGCCCACTACCTATGGTGGGACACCTGGCACAGCCTTGATGCAGGGGGAGGGGCTTGAATCTGCCCCTACTGATTGTACCAGGCTCTGCTAACTCCCCATGGGATGCCTTACCTTGTTGGAGGAGGGAATGGTGGATGGGTTGTGGGGAAGGCTGGGAGGGCAGAAGGAGGGAAGAGAAGGGAATCTGTAGTTGGTATGTAAAATGAATAAAAAAATTCCTCAATGAAAAAAAGATATTTAAGACAAAGAACAATTTGCCCTTCAGAAGCTTAGAATGTGAACAGGTAACATTCAAAGAGGAAATTAATCTCAAATATATATATATATATATATATATATATATATATATATATATATATATTCAAGAATGTAACAAAGTCACTCCTCTTAGACACTGCTTCTTACTCTATACAACTCTGCTTTTCTTGTCCACGTACAGGTACAATCCTACCTCCTTGACCTCAGAAGTAAATAAGTTAATGGCTTAGACTGGCTAATGAGAGAATCCAAACTTCAGTAAAGTAACAAGAGACCTATGGATGACACATGCCCCACCCCAGATAACCAAGTCCTATGCTAGGTTGGTATACCTGCTGTGAATGAGAATTCCAAGACTGATAGTTAAAAGATGGGGTGTGGTGCCACATACCTTTAATACCAGCACTTAGAAGGCAGAGGCAGGCAGATATCTGTGAGTTTGAGGCCATCCTGGTCTTCATAGGGAGTTCCAGGACAGTTCCCATCTTGAAAAAGACAAACAACAACAATAGAAAAGATTGGGAACTAAAGGTACTAGAACAATACAGGCCTCCTGGGAACTGCTTTCCTCCCATGTTCAAATGCAGGGTTTTCTCATCTGAACTTAACATGGAGACCTTTGATCTAAAAACTGTTAGGAGAGACAGATCCCTGAAAACATTAGCAAGCCGCTATATTCAGGCAGCTCAACTAGTCATTTCCAATTACACCTTTGCTTCACTCCCATTTGTTTCTTTCATTGAAAACAAAACTGCCTCTCAAGGAACAAGATGAATTTGAGGGAGAGTTTTCCATCCCTAAAGTGTTGACTTTCTCTACATACTATTGGGGAGCAAGTACCTGTGTCTGGGGAGTACACATCCCTGGTTCCTTGGGGAAGCAGATAGTCAAAGAAAGGTTGTCCAAAATGGCACAAGAGGAAAGAGGTTGGAGATGAAGAAATTCATGAACAAAGCAGAAGCCTTTAGTACATTCACAAGAGTCACTGATATGAGCACACAATGCCCATAGAGAAATGAAGGAGAAAATGAAATCACAAGGAGGAGGAGGAGGAACATGATCAAGGAGAGTTTTGCCAGGTAGTCAAAGACTGTTATATAAGAAATAAAACCACCAAAGGCTCTGGAAGAAAAAAAATCCCACATCTTATGCTCTCTTCAAAAACAGTCCTGTATTGGGAGTAAAAAAAAGGAATTAGGAAAGATGAGAGCAAAAAGGAGCTTTGGACCTGGTAACAGGCCAGGTGGGAAGGGTTCAGGATATAAGGAGAGGACCTAGACGGAGAGGCTCAAAAGGGTATTTCATGAGTCACATAAGGTGGTTAGGTGACTGATGTTAAGCCTTTAGAATAGTAATGTCTTTCGATATTCGGTCTTATAAGGGAATCATAATCTGGTAAAGTTTCATA
This sequence comes from Peromyscus leucopus, assembly GCF_004664715.2. Taxonomy (NCBI): domain Eukaryota; kingdom Metazoa; phylum Chordata; class Mammalia; order Rodentia; family Cricetidae; genus Peromyscus; species Peromyscus leucopus. The sequence goes on from NC_051063.1 coordinate 7,982,305, forward strand.
GAAACAGTTTTTGATGGCTTCAAAACACAAGCTTGCAAAGTGGAACTAACCTTTGAGAAATGCTTAGAAATGATCCAAAACAAGCAGATGCACTAGGCTCACTCTAGTATCAGGAAGTGAAGGAATCTTAGTTCTAAGTTTTGACTTTGTAACACATTTTAAACTGCAGACAAATGAGCTGGCACAACCATAGAGTGAGTTGCAATATGAATGTTAAGTGATGCTTCCTCTGGGCCTTGGTGTAGTTGGACCTAATCTCAGGACAGCAACCAAATGTCAGTGCAGGCTCTCTCTCTCTCTCTCTCTCTCTCTCTCTCTCTCTCTCTCTCTCTCTCTCTCTCTCTCTCTCTCTCTCTCTCTCTCTCTTTCCCTCTCTCTCTCTCCCTCTCTCTCCCCCTCTCCCTCCTCCTCTCCTTCTTTCTCTCCCTCCAGACTTCCCTTGTACTCTGCACTACAATTAAATTTGTATCTAGACTTAGAAAAAAACTTTCTTTTCATAGTGGAAATAGTAGAAAAAACAAGAGAAACATTAGAAAATCTTTCCCTGGTTTCAGAAGTCAACAAAGTTTTACATTTTAACACTTATCTAGCAGTTACCATGCAGCAGGTACAAAACCAAACCTACTTTTCCACCCAAAGTAGCCAGGTCCTCTGAAGACACATTGCTCAGAATCTTGGAGAGCTGTGATTTTTTTTTCTAATTTATTAATTAGAAAGTTTCTCTTCTTGCTAGATTATACTTCTAATAAGACTACAAAAGTTAAAGCTGATTTTCTTTCCTGGATTAATGATATTATCCTTTAGATTCAAATAGGGAGTATAGAGACCTTCCAGAAATTTCCATAATCATTTTCCTCAGGAGTATAAATGATGATTTTTCCAATTGTAACCTCTTCGAGGAGGTCCTGGCACATTTTATCTGTCAGATGCATATCAATCATTGGTTACTCACATTTAGTAAACCAGAGCATTCAATAATCTGTGCTTGTGTCAGAGAAGAGAAGGCAAGTGGTTCCTGCAGGATGAAGGTCTTCAAAGATGAAAAGAGAGAGAAAGAGAGATGCTGTTGGTAGGCACAAATCAAGTGCAGCTATGACCCATCACCCAGACTACCTGAATACTTTTTAAATAAACTTATATTCAATAGCATTGAAAAAATTAGAATAAGTCAAATGTGGTCTCACAGACATTTAATCCCAGCACCCTGGAGGTGAAGACAGAGGCAGACAAATCTCTGTGAGTTCAAGCCCAGCCTGGTCTACATAGTGAGTTTCAGAACAGCCAGAGCTACATAGTGAGAGCCTGTCTCAAAACAAACAAAAAAATCAGAATAACATCTCCTCGTGTAAATGTCATATACTAATATTATTGCCATATGTAAATATCATATACTAATATTATTGCCATAAATAATATTACCACATATGTAATCTAGGATCTTAAATTATACTTAGTATTTTCTTCATCTTCAAAATGCAAAAAGGAAGAAAATGAATTCCTCTGATCATCTCCAATCCTCTCCTACAGACATACAGAGAAAGCAAAAAGGTTGAAGAGTGTAGGGGTAGCATGCCTGCTCCTCTGTTCAAGTTGGGGATAGGAATCTGGGATGCAAACAAAACAACATCATTTCATAACTTAAAGATGGAATATATAGTCCAAAGTGGACAAGGTCTCCTAAAAGCAGTGATTCTCAACCCTCCTACTGCTCTGAACTTTTAATACAGTTTCTTGTGTTGTGGTGACCCCAACCATGAAATTACTTTTGTTACTACTTTGCAACTGTAATTCTGTTACTGTTATGAATTGTAGTGTAAATATCTGTGTTTCCAATAGTCTTAGGTAATCCCTGAGAAAGGGTCATTTGACCTTCCATGGGGTGGCACCCACAGGTTGAGAACCACTGCCTTAAAGAGACCTAAGCCCTAGAACTCAGGACTAAAGAATTTGAACAAGGTTTGCTCATGAAAAGCTTATTAAGTCATCCCAGATTAATACACAGCTTAGAACTATTAAAAGTGATTCTCAATAAATATAATTTCTAAAGTCAATATTACATAGACCTATGTATTCATTAAAACATAGAAGGTGAAATCCAATTAGATCTAAACAGAGAATTCTCAACAGAAGAATCCTAAATCGCTGAAAGACATTTAAGGAATTGCTGAAAATCCTTAGTCATCAGGGAAATACAAATCAAAACAACTCTGAGATACCATCTTACAGATATCACAATGGCTAATATCAAAAACACTGATGACAGCTTATGTTGATGTGGAACAAGGGGAACACTCCTCCACTGTTGGTGGGAGTGCAAACTTGTACAGCCATTTTGGAAATTAGTATGGGGTTTCTCAGAAAATTGGGATTCAGTCTACCTCAAGACCCAATGATACCACTCTTAGGTATAGCTGGAGTTTTCTCCAGTCCCACTCGGGCCCACAGCCGCTCAGACCCAATTAAACACACAGAGACTTATATTACTTATAAACTGTATGGCCATGGCAGGCTTCTTGCTATCTAGTTTTTATATCTTAAATTAACCCATTTCTATAAATCTATACCTTGCCACGTGGCCAGTGTCTTTACATATTACTTCTCATGGCAGTGGTGGCTGGCAGTGTCTACTGACTCAGCTTTCCACTTCCCAGAATTTTCCTCTCTCGTATCTTGCCTATTTTACTTCCTGCCTGGCTACTGGCAACCAGTGTTTTATTTATCAACCAAATCAGAGCAACACATTCACAGCATACAGAAAGACATCCCCAGCACTTGGGCATATACCCTAGGAATGCTCAAGCATACCATAAGGACACTTTCTCAACTATGTTCATAGCAACATTATTCATAATAGCCAGACCTGGAAGCAACCTAGATGCCCTTCAACTGAAGAATGGATAAAGAAAATGTAGCACATATACACAATGCAGTGCTACTCAGCTCTAAAAACAATGACATCATGAAATTTGCAGGCAAATGGATGGAACTAGAAAATATCATCCTGAGTGAGGTAACCCAGACTCAGAAAGACAAACATGGTATGTACTCAACTCGTAAGTAAATACTAGATGTAAAGCAAAGGATAATCAGACTACAACCCACAGCTCCAGAGAAGCTAGGAAACAAGGAGGACCCTAAGAGGGATGTAAGAATCACCTTGAGATAGTGAAACAGAAAAGATCCCAATGAGTAAATTAGGGGTGAGTGCGTGCAATACAGGGTAGGGGATGGGAGATGAGAACATGAGGGAATGGGATGGTCAAGCTGGGGAGGGACGGAGTGGGAGAGCAATGAAAGAGATATCTTGATAGAGGGAGACATTATGGGGTAAGGGAGAAACCTGATGCTGGGGAAGTTCTCAGAAATCCACAAGGATGACCCCAGATTTGACTACTAGCAATGGTGGTGAGGGTGCCTGAACTGGCCTACCCTGGTAATCAGATTAGTGGCTATCCTGTCAACATAGAGCCTTCATCCAGCAACTGATGGAAGCAGATGCAGAGATCCACAACCATGTACCAAGCTGAGCTCGGGAGTCCAGTCAAAGACAGGGAAGAGGGATTACATGAACAAGGGGGTCAAGATCATGATGGGGAAAGAAACTCACAAACTTTAGACCAACAGCTGTGGAACCTGCATGGGATCGGACTGCACCCTCTGCATATAGGAGACAGTTGTGTAGCTGGGTGTTTGAGGGGCCCCTGGCAGTGTGATCAGGATCTTTCCCTGGTGCATGTGCTGGCTTTCTGAACCCCATTACCTATGGGCAGATACCTTGCTCACCCTGATAAAGTGGGGAGGGGCCTGGTCCTGCCTCAACTGAATGTACCAGGCTTAGTTGTCCCTCCATGGGAGAACTTACCCTGTTGGAGGAGGGGATGGAGGGGGAAAGTATGGGGGTAGTAGAAAGAAGAATGAGAGTGGAATCTGTGATTGGTATGTAAAATTAATTTAAAAAATTAAAAAAAAAACATTGAAGGCACATTCTAGTCAATCGAGAACAGCCAAAAACATTAAATAATGCAAAAAGGAGCTTCCTTAAGGACCACAGAGGAAAGCCAGATTCCAAGGAAAGCCATTTATTCTGACTCTCTCCTCCTTCATATTCCTCGGACCTTTTTGGCCAATTAATTCCTAATAATAAATTCAATTAAACATCCATGAATCCGATCTTAAAAATGAGTGTTCTCCTATAATTTCCATCTCAGACTTGACAAGCAACTAAGGATTCATTAAAAGAGAATGGGAAAGAGGGATCTGTTTTGCTTATTAAGGTTTCTCTTTCATTAGCAGAAGAAGCTGAGTGGAGTATGTTTTCCACATCTGCTTAACCTTGAGGACTCTGAGTTTTGTTCACTCTTCTACTGCGAGTTTTAAATGGCAAAAACATCCCTGGTTTCATTTGCAGTCTGAAGGAGTAATTCAATGATAACAGTGACATTTGAAATATCTGTGGCTTTGCGCAGCATTTCCTCTGAGAATTATAAATAAGCCAAAAACATTGAATAATGCAAAGAGGACCTTCCTTGAGGGCCACAGAGGAAAGCCAGATCCCAGGGAAAGCCGTTTATTCTGGCCGTGTCTCCTTGTTTCTATTCCTCAATTTTTTTTTCTTTTTGGCCGATTAATTCACTAATAATAAACTCAATTAGCATCTATGAATCAGCTTCTAGATCTTGATTTCTGAGCTAATGTTCAGCTGAGCAATAGTAAAATTCAAGGTTTTTTTCTTTTTCTAAAGAAATTAAGATTTTCATGGGTTCCAGCGCATACACACACGCACGTGTGAGCACACACACATACACACACACACACACACACACACACACACACACAAATACAAAATAGCATGTACATATTTTTTATTGTCCCCTTTATCAAACTACATTTTAGAATGGGAGCTGGAGGTGCTAGAAAGCACTCTAGTTGGAAGCAATTCTTATCCAAACTACACATATGCACTCATGCTTTGTGTTATTCAATTCTGAAGGCACATACACAGTATTAGTTGAGTCCCCAAACTGTATATTTTTAAAAGAAAATTAGTCAGACCATAACCATTAACCATAATATCAAAATACTTTAAGAGAGACTTAATAAAAAATAGTAGTCTTACATTGTCTCCCTTACTTCTAGCTACATGAAATAAACAAAGGAAAAACAAAAACAAACAAACAAAAAAAGGACATTTCTCCCAAGCCAACATACAGTGGAAGACTTCAGAAATCCAAGAAAAAAATGATCTACATTTTAAAAATAATACTAGATTTCAAATTAAATTCTTAACTAGCAGCAGTCCTGAAACTCAGTGTACTCTGCTTTAGGAAAAGCAGAAGAACCCCAAAACAGTAGGCACACAACGCATCATGGTAACAGAAATCTTGTACTTTTCTGCAAGAGGAGATGATCTGAGGTTTTCCCTCTATCTGTAGAGCTTCTCCAGAGAGAGGTACATTATAGGGCAGGGGAGCAAAAAGGAGGCATGTAGAAAATGTAGGGGTCAAGTTCTCATTCCCTACTCCCTCAGAGGAGGTCAAAGGCCAGAGCGGGCATATTCTCCCTGGGTAAAATGGGAAAAGTGTTCTGGCCAAATTCCACCAACAGCCAGAGTATGCCCAGGAGATACTTCCAACGCATCCTCAATGTATTGCTTTCTGTTGCATTTTTACTATTTTCTCCACAGCATGGAGAAAACACAGGGAAAGACCTACAAAGCCTCCCACTGGTCCTCACCATTATGGGGAGCAGATGGATAAGAGAGAGGTGGCTTCCACGCTTGAGGAATACTGAGTCACTAACTCCTTCCCCTCTCCACATTCTTGACATCCAAAAATAAACGAAACGAGAAGGCAGTGGGAGCCATCTGGGGAACTCATTTTCTGTTCCTTAACTTCTACTGGACTCACTCACACCTTACGCCATCCAGAAAAACAGGATTGCTCTGTGCATGTGTCTGACTACAGGCGCAAGGGGCCCTGATGAGAGGAAAGTCCAGAGAGGCCGTAACTACAGCTCCAGATGACATGATTACAGGTGTTACTTCCCCAAGCATCAGGGGCTTCTTGTCCCCCATCTGCTATGTAAGCAGTGCTGTGTAGGAGTACAGGCACATCCGCTGCACCCTGCCAGCCGACAGCTTCCCTACCATAGAACATTTCATCAAGTATACTGCTTTAGTAAAGAGAGTTGTGTCCATTCCCCTTGAAAACAAATTTTGACAAAATGACCATCTGTTTTTCTTTTCCACTTAATGACAAAAAGAATTGTACTTAAAACCAACCAAAATACCCTGGGACCAGTTAGGATTAGGACATCCTGGTTTGCTCTACACAGACTTAACATTTGTTCACATGGCCGCCTGGGATGGCCTTGGGATGAGCACTGCTGCAACTAGGAAGACATGTGCTCCATTACGCAGTGGGAACACAAGGATGGGATCCCCAACCTTTGCTTGGCACAGTGATTCTCAAGCTGTGGGTCACAACCCCTTTGGGGTTGAATGACCTTTTCATTTGAGTTGCATAACAGATAATCCTGCATATCAGCTGTTTACATTACGATTCATAACAGTAGCAGAATTACAGTTATGAAGTCGCAATGAAAATAATTTTATGGTTGAGGATCACCACAATGTGAAGAACTGTATTAAACAGTCACAGCAATTAGGAAGGTTGAGAATCACTGGCTTGGCACCTCATCCCAGCAAGGGGCAATGGCTCAAATGGCAACACCTCACTTCAGCTGCTACTGGGCAACCACCTCCACTCAGGTTAGAGTTTCCAGCAGAGGAATTTGTTTATCTTTAAAATTAGACATACTTGAATCCCAACCTAGAGAAATGTATCCTTGAAGTGAGAACGAAAGCACAAAGATCCAGAAGCTAGAAGATTAGATACAAATCCCTGGTAAGTCTTCACAGTTGAAGGTCAGGGCCCGAGCTCATACAAGCTCTCTGGGTTCCAGTCTTTACCTCTGTAAATAGGGAGAGTTGTATCAAGTCTCCTTTCCATGTAAACTGACCGGGAAAGTTCCGTAAGATAAAGCTTGATAGCAAAATATATAGTATTTTACAAATGTAAAGAATTAATAAGTTCACCAACAAAATAAGGTCTCAGAAGACCATGGAGGACACATATATTTCATGAGTAAAACATACTTTGGAATAATTGTTCTATGTGGCCCTCTTTTGTTAAAGCAGAGGAGTGCTCTGCTTCCAGAAGGCCGTGGAAATGGCCCTGCTGTATCAGAGAGGTCATGACCTCAGAGTAGGTTCTCTCTGTATAGATAAGTTTTGCCAGAGGAAAAGGTGGACTCTGATCCTTAGCTGCTTAGATTGCAAATTCTCCTGAGGAGGTTCCGGTCTCTGTTCTACTGACTATTGTGGAAGCCACTGCCACACATGCCTAATTAATAGTCAACCAATTAAGAGGAACTAATATTATCAAAAGTTTTGTTATTTCACTGAAGTATGTAACAGGCCCAAGTGGCTAATGGCCACCAGGTAGACAGCACGGACAGACAGTTTCCTGTGAGAGATGGTTTTACCAAACATGTAACAAAGTAAAACTTGATGGGACTAGAAGTATGGGAATGAAGAGGATGCACACTTTCACATTCAAGACTGACTGAAATTCCCTAAGACTCCATTTCTTCATCCGTAAGTGAGGCTGTGGTAGTTACAAAGACCAAGATGGATGGGAAAAGGAAGCTCCTAGCACTCTAATCACCCAGTGAATGCTATTTATTACGCTGTTTCATCGTCTGAGATGAGAACTTTTCACATTTGAACATATCTCAGGTTCATATGTAATTTCTAATCAGTGCCAAAAGAAACTTGGCAGTGGAGTAAGTTGTGACAGGGAAGTCAATGCCGGCACATGGCACATTTGCCATTCAGTCTGTATGTGGAAGGTTAAGGAGTCGTGTGAGTCTCACCTAAGCAGAGACACCCACCTTGCCAGCAAGGCATGACTCTGAACCTCATTTTAAATAGGGATCATAACTGCCATTTGAAACAGCTTTAAGAAGGCTATATTAAAATGAACTGGAAAACAAATGATCATTGTCTTTGTAGAATATTGCCACACTCTACATTGTGTGGTTAAAAGTAGCAGAAATGGCTAAATCTCTGGTCATGTGCTTCTCAAAACTGAGAAGGTTTGATGATGCATATTATTTTTTTCTCTTTTTAATGGTTAATTGACACAATAATTGCACATATTTATGGAAATGAAAAAGACCTTTCAATACATGTGTAAATGATCAACTCAGGTAACTAACATACATCTCATGAAACCTTTATCATTTCTTTGCATGGAGAATAGTCACAATCCTCTCTAATTGCTCATTTATAGTATGAAGTAGCTAGCATAGTCACCTTATTGTGCCTTAAGGCCTTTGGAGTTTCTCCTGTGTGTCTGTCTATTCTTGAGTCTCAGATGGCTTTCACTGCTCTATCATCATTAATCCATCAGAAACCCCCAGCTGACTTTTTGTTATTGAAAATAACTTTTTCATACAATATATTCTGATCATAGTTTCCCATCCCTTATCTCCTCCCAGATCCTCTCCACCCATCCAACTCCACACCTCATGTTTTAGGGTTTCTATCGCTGCAGTAAAACACTATGACCAAAAAGCAAGTTGGGAAGGAAAGGGTTTATTCATCTTACACTTCACCAAAAGAAAGTCAGGACAGGAACTCAAGCAGGGCAGGAGCCTGGAGGCAGGAGCTGATGCAGAGACCATGGAGGAATGCTGCTTACTGGCTTGCCTCTCCTGACTTGCTTAGACTGCATTCTTATAGAACCCAAGACCACTAGTCCAGGGATGGCGTCTTCACAATGGGCTGGGCTCTTCCCCATTGATCAGCTAGATCTCATGGAGCCTACTCCCTCTCTGATGACTCTAGCTTGTGTCAAGTTGATACAAAACCAACCAGTACACCTTGTTTCTCTCTCTCTTTAGGAAAAAAATGCAAAATAATAGTAATAAAAAGAAGGGGAGAAAAACAGAATTTTAAAAACAGAAAAAGAAAGAAAAAGCACAAGAAAGCCATACACATGCAGACACACACACAACCATATAAACACAATATCAAAAATCATAATATATAAGCAAAAGATCAATAAGGTAAGAATATGCCCAGAACAAATAAAAATAACATTGATTTCATTTTGTGTCAACTACTGTGGAGCATGAGGCAGGTGCTTAAGTGACATTTGTATATCCAGTGAGACTTTATTGAAGAAAACTAATTTTTTCTTTGTGAATGTTTGACACTTGGTGATAGTCTCTGGGCTAGGCATGGGGCTCATGGCCACTTCTTCCCTTCTCAACACTGGGACCCCATTGGGCTTGGACCTGTGTAGGCCTGATACATGGTGCCATAGTCTGTGTGAGCACATATGTGTATCAGTCCTCCGACTGTTTCCATTGGCTTCTATCCCCACTGGCTCTCAATTTTTCTGCCTCTTCTTCTGCAGATTTCCTGAGCCCTGAGGAGAGGGGTTTGATGAAGACATCCCATTTAGACTGAGTGTTCCAAGGCCTCTCACTCTCAGCACATTGTCCAGTTGTGGGACTCTATACGTTAATTCCCATCTACTACAGGAGGAAACTTCTCTGATAATGGATTAGTGAGACACTAATCTCTGGATATAGCAATGTTGTTAGGAGTCATTTTATTGCTATTTTCCTTTGGCAGGATGACAGTATTTGATTTTCCCCTAGAACAATGACCTAGCTAGTCTTGGGTTCTTGTCCACCTGAGCAGTGTCAGGCACAGGGTCCACCACATGGGATGGGCCTTAAATACAATCAGATAGTAGTTAATTACTTCCACAACTTTGGTGCTACTTTTACATCATCATATCTTGTAGGCAAGTCACCACTGTAGATTGAAGAGTTTGTAGCTATGCGGGTGTTTACCTTTCTCCTCTGATAGCATGCAGAATGTTTTCCTGTACCATGAACACTAGTTGGTAGGGATGAAGGCTCTAGTTAGACACCATAATGATTTCTCTGTGTCCAATGAGATATGTCGATGTTGTTTTCCTAGCTGATTCTTTTTTTGTTTTGTTTTGTTTTGTTTTTCGAGACAGGGTTTCTCTGTGTAGCTTTGCACCTTTCCTGGAACTCACTTGGTAGTCCAGGCTAGCCTCGAACTCACTGGCTCTGCCTCCCAAGTGCTGGGATTAAAGGCGTGCGCTGCCACCACCACCCGGCCCCAGCTGATTCTTAAAAACTGTTCAATGTCCATCAAAAGGAAATTCAATTAAGGAAGGGGAAAATGAAGTAAAGCTTTAAAACTAGAGCAACTGATGATAAGGCTGGAATACTGTGTATGCTTTGAAATTGTTCTTTTACTCCTTATGCGATAAAGAGAAGCCAATTATTAAACAGGTTTGCAGTGAAAGGCTCCATGATGCAACAGAGGGGTCCAAGTAGACCCAAGACAACATCTGGGTTCTAGATGCATAAAAGCTTGTGCTAAGTCAAACTGTTAAATGAAGGATATGTAACTATCAGGGGGAAATAGTCACTGTATAGTTGTTTCATTTTTCAGCAAAGTTATTACTAAGTTCATGGTGTAGCTCAAATGAATGTGTCTAATATCCAGGAAATGTAGGACTGTCAACAAGAAAGGATATATGTGAGAAAAGATGGGTCCTCCAGTCTCTTAACTCAGCACAGTAAGATGAAATTTCTTTATGTCCCACACTTTTTTAGTTGTTTCCACATTATTGTTATCAACATATTCCATTACATCTGATAACTTAGTTGTAAAACACATGATTACTTTAACTATCACCAAGATTAAGAAAAGAAGACTAACAAAATGCATTTATGTTTTTCATTTTGTATTCACTGGAATTACTTGTTGCATCTTATTTTTATAGACTTCTGTATATTTACAAAATTAAAACCCATTAGCAAAAAAATAGCCTGGCTTAAAGTGCTACAAAAAATCTTCACATGAAAGAATCCAAGGCCTTTTCCAAATTCACAAAAACACCACACCTGAGTACCCCAGGAAATATTAGCAAGGATTGAAGAAGCTCCTTCAGTAAGTCAGGATCAAGGGAACCGGAGTCCAAGTGGAAGTGGGCAAGGTGTTCTTAAATAATGGAGGAAGCCAAATCTGCCCACCCCAAAACTGCCAAAGGCTTCCAATTGCACAATCCTGTGGAAATCCAAGTTTCTCCTACACAAGCCACTCCACCATTTGGATATTAGTTTTGAAATATATAGCTCCTTTCTAAATATGGATTTTTTTCTGCCTTTGAAAAATATTCTTGTTCATTGTAAAGAATTTAGAAAAAAAAAACAAGATAAAGAAATCTAAATACAAGTGTCCCAAAATCTCTTGTTGCTAGTGATTTGATAAATTCACTTCTAGTCTTTTTTTCCATTCATTCTTTAAGCTAATATTGCTCAATTACAATTTCTTAAAGCTCAGGAAACAGTTTACCAAAAACAAACAAACAAAAAACAGTAGGATCACTTTTATATTCAAAGTCATGATTTCCATACTATTTTGTTGGGAAATGATACATAGATAGATAGATAGATAGATAGATAGATAGATAGATAGATAGATAGATAGATATAGATAAGAGAGATACACAGAGAGAGAGAGACAGACAGACAGACAGACAGACAGACAGACAGACAGACAGACAGACAGAATGCCAGTTTTAACTGTGAAGATTTTTTCCGAGGGGCTGATTGCCAGTTGGCCAGGGTTGACACAAACACTTCTTCTATCTTTCCAGAGAACATTAGGAAACAGTTCTTCAGACATTTTTGGTTTACTGTCTTGAATACTGAGGGCCTAGCTATGGTTAACATAATATTGAAGGGCTAGCTTTGGGTAATGTAATATTTAGGGCCTAGCTATGGATAGTGTAATATTGAGGGCCTAGCTATGAGTAGTGTAATATTGAGGGGCTAGCTATGGGTAGTGTAATACTAAGGGGCTAACTATGGTTAGTGTAATACTGAGGGGCTAGCTATGGTCAGTGTAATACTGAGGGGCTAGCTATGGGTAGTGGTCAAGTTATTAATGAATTGATTTTCCACCTCATTCTGTTTCCATGTCTTTCTGCACAAGCAATCACTTTTTTCTTTGTTTTTAACTTGAATTGATTTTTTAAATATTTTTATCATCTCTTATATATATTGAATGTATTGCGATCCTATCCAGTCCTCTCTCACTCCCCTCCCACTCCTGATGACTCCCTTCTTCTTCCCACCTAATCCCTATCCTACTTTTATGTCTTATTGTGTGGGTGCAAGGCTTGTGCAGGTAGCTATAGTCTATGATTGCAATCACCATGTCATATACAGAAGACAGTATTTCACAGCATCTTCCACATTCTTTGACTATTACATTCTTTCTACCTAACCCTAGTAGCCAGCCAGGAAGCATCATCCCTCGTGGTTCCTACTGTACTTCTTTGGCTGTGTTGAGTCCCTTGGTCAGAGGCAACACATCATGCAACAGCAAGCAGGACTGCCTTCAAGTTCAGGCTTGAGTTTCTGCCCTAACATCTCAATGATGGACTGTGACCTGGAAGTATAAGCCAAATAAATCCTTTCTGCTAAGTTGCTACTGGTCAGTGTGTTATCACAGCAATAGAAAGAAATCTAGAACACATCCCTTTTTCTAAAATGTTCCTTTGGCCTTGAAGGGAGAACATAGATGTCCCGGTTTGGGCTGAGCACTCAGTAGTCACTTATTCTCAGCACTTGGATCACCTAGGAGTTTTTGTGTTAATCGTCACTCACTGCAGAAAGAAACTTCTCTTAGGATTGAGAGTATCACCAGGCAATTACTTCTTTCAGTAAAGGAGTACAGCAAGCATTTGGGGAAAGCAAAATGACAAACTAAACACATGCAGTAGCAGCAAGGCATATAACTCAGTGAAGTGACAACATAAATATCCAAGACAAGCATGCACATGCTGAGCAAGGACAGCAGTGTCACCGCTTCCCCCTGAGAAATTCCTTAATGCCTTTGATGATAGGAGATAGCATTATTGCAATTTGCAAAATACAATATTATTTTAAAAATCCATGACTGTCAGCCCAGCAAGGTACCAAATGCACATAATCTAATACTTAGGAGGCTCAGGACAAGAAAAGGATCTAGAGTCTGCCTGACCTACAGTGTGAAACCCTGCCTAAAAAGACAAAAAAAAAAAAAAAAGGCAAGTGAGTTGAGCTAAGGATATGATTCAGTTGCTAAATTGCCTGCTGCACAAGCAGGAAGGGCTGAGTCTTTAATCCCCAACACCCATGTAAATGCCAGGCACAGCTGCAAACAACTGGAATCCCAGCCTGGGGTCAGGGTTCAGGGAGGATGGGTAGATCTCTGAAATCCATTGGCCAGCCAGCATAGACAACTTGATAAACTCTAGATTGAGTGACAGAACAAATCTCATTTAAAAAATAAATGATAGATAGATAGATAGATAGATAGATAGATAGATAGATAGATAGATAAGAGAGGAGGGGCTGAAGAGATGGCTCAGCAGTTTAGACCATATACAGTGCTTTCAGAGGACCTGAGTTTGGTTCCCAGCATCAAGTCAGCTGGCCTGCAACCACCTGTCACTCCAGTTGCAGGTTATCCAGCCCCTTCTCCATGGCCATCTGCACTCTTGTGGACATTGTGCACATATCCACACAGAAACACACGTTATAATCAGTAATAATAATAATACATACTTATAAAAATAAAGGAGGAAAGCATCTAAAGTCATCTTATGGCCTACACATATATGCATAAAGTCAACCTATGAGAACCATAAAGGATGTGGTAAGTCATTACCAAAGGATCCAATCAGCGAACTTCAGACTACAGGAAACTGGGTCAAACAAACCAGCTTCTTCACTTCAAATGAATTATAAAGGAGAAGAGAGAAATGGCTGATTAAAAGTGACTTCAAAGACATTTTTGAAATGTGTCAATCTTAATGCATTGAGATATCCATGAGGCAACTTAAAATTTGGATACTGATTAAAAATTTAAACATATTTGGGTTCTGACATTTCAGGTGTGCTAATGGTACTGCAGGGCTGAGGCTGCTGAAGTGTGGTTGTCTTTCAGGGAGGCATGTAACAGTGTTTAACAGAAATCAGGGTGTGAAATGTGAGGTTTGCTTCAAAAGACTGTTGGAAAGAAGAGGTGGATAGAGGGATGGTTACCAGGTTTGGCTTCTAGAAAGGCCCAGATTACTCTGCCTCCTGGTTTCCTGTCACTTCCCCTATGGTATGGGTAAGAATGAAAGGGGTATTTTTTTGTTGTTGTTTTCTGGGGATTAGAATATAACAAGGATATGGGGTGTCATCTTTTCCACACTATGGCATCCCCTTTTATTCTCTTTCTTGGAACACTTTGAAGAAACAAGCTGCACAGAGCTGCCCCTATGAAAAAGATCAGAAGGCGATCTGTGCCGATTCCTTATGAGAAACTGAGGGCTGCCCAGATCTACAGGGTCAGCTTGCAAACCAGCAATTCACAATACCTTGAGATAACTGTAGCCTTGTGAGAACCAATGCCATAGAATGTTAAGAAGCCCAGTTCACATGTTTGAGAGCTGCTCCCAAACAATTTTACTCCCACAAATAACAAATGTTGTATAGGACAAGACTGGTCATGGTTTTATGATTCTTGGGGTTGGGTGCCAAGTACACAACAGTTCATTTACTATTCTAGCCACTTTGTGGGTACATTTGAGATTCTTCCATGATAAAGATGTCTTTTAAAGGAATCAGTGAAACTGCCAATAACAATCCCTGGCTTTCCCTGTCCTCCTTCCTTTAATGAAAGCTTTGCCTGATGTTTATTTCCACCTGTTTCGTGCTCAGCTTTCCTAATGCTGCTCCTAAAGCTGCAACAGTCACTGAGTATGGACCCACTGTAAATGAAGAACGGCCCAATACACAAACTTAAGAGCGGAACACTGAGGAGAAAGCCCTTGTGTATTACTTTCGCTGTCCTTTGGGGAAAGGGCAACGGGACAGATACAGCAACAGGACTCATAATAAAGAGGATGCAGAAGAAAGGAAGGAGGAAAAGATGTTTGAGCTTGCACTAAAAAAATACAGACAAGCCAGAATTTGTTCACTCATTTTCCAGACTATAGATTCATTGAAGACTGTTTTCTTTCTGTTTTGTTCAATTTTATTATTAGCCACTTTGCTATTTTTTAAAAAAACTTTTCCTGGCAGAGAAATAGGAAACCTGTAACACAGGAGTCTGCTGTTCCTCCTATCAACACATGTGGAACATGTGAGAGGTCATGGATGCAGATAGCAGAATCCAAGCACTATGGTGACACAGAGTGAGTAGTGAGTGGGACTTCGCATTGCTGCTGAGCATGAAGCTCACCCATGCCCCAGAGGCCCAAGTTTATAAGGTCACGGCTCGATAAAATTTAACAAGTATTTTAGGAGAGCTATAAAATGTTTTTTTAATCAAACCCACATGTAATTTTCTTATCTTCTTTTGACAGGGATGATTTTAAATTAGCTATTTGCCACTTTGTTCTCAAAAAAAAAAATGATTATAAGATGTGACTCACAGGGGCTTAAGTTATGTAGAAATGCTAGAATAAAGTGTGTTGAGTGTCAGCTGTGGAGGACAAACAATAATTCACCTCCAGGAGCTGGCTTCTTTCTGTTGTGGTCCAGCCTACTGCATGTAAGTAATTCACCACACAGGCTCCAGGTGGGGCTACCTGGGTGCAAATTTGAGCTCTGCCACTACACAAAGGAATAAACTCTCACAAAAACATTTTCCATGCTCCCAGCTGTACTGTGTTCACCTACAAGTGAGTAGGATGATAATGTTGTTAACTACTCCTTTTGTTAAGACTCAAAAGGAATACCACACATAAGTGACTTAACATGGAGCAAAGTCCCTCAGCAAGTAAGTAATCCCTCTCTGCCTATCACTGTTCTGATTACCAAATTACCTGAATCAATTCTCTTCAGATACATGAATGTGAATTACAGCATACGGTGAGATAAACATCCCACTCTTTTTCAGTTGATATTTTAACATTAAAACCAAGGAAGTAGAATCAGGAAGATGTATGTAAAAATATGATTGGCTTCTATAGGATCTTAATGTCCCCTTGGTTTCTCAACAGAGAACAACGGTCCTGAGGAAATGATTGGCATCTGGAAACATATTGATTGTCATACCTAAGGAGATGTTATTCATATCTAATGGGGAGATATCAGAGAGGCTGTTAAACCCCCTACCATGCACAGGACCTGCCTGGCAACAAAGAGTTATCTAGTAGGAAATTCAAGAGTGCCAAGATTGAAAAATTATTTTAGTTACAGGCAAGAACAGAATTCTTCCTTTAGCAGTCTTTTAACAGTCTGGGGCAAGCATCTATTTACCAAAAACCAAGTCTACTCTCAAACTCTCTTCATGGAACTAAAGTTTTCCTAATCAGACTAAGCAAGACTCCAGAGGACTTCTCCAGGCCTCTGTCAACTAGAAGATGTCACTCTAAGGAGAAGGGGGGGGGGGGAGAACCAGTGTGCAGTGAGTAAAGAGATCATAACACAGTTCTTTTATACTGTGCCGTGGGAAATGTTCTATATTTCATAAATGTGAAACCGCTTAATACACAGGTACTACAGTTTATAGTTCCCCGTGCCTAGAGCTAGCTCATCTGTGCCCACTGGATCCAACCCCACTGGATGTCTAGAGTGAGTGGGAGAGGACCAGAGTGAGACAGTTAAAATACTTTCAGTAGCTTTGCACAGGTCCCGCTTCCATGCCAGTCAAAACACTAGGAACTGTTTCTTTGGCTATTTCTCTAGGAACGGCCACAGCAGAACTCCTCCCCCACCACACACACACCACTAACTACCATAAATTTCTCAACCCCTATTATTTGAAGAGCTTGAAACCGGAAGCCCTGTTTTTCCACACTGAAAATATTTGAATGGGCTGTTTGACAGCCTCTCAGAAGTGCACCCATCCAACAGCAACAAACCCTGTGCAAACAAATCAAGTGATGCAGAAATCCTCTGCACTAGAGGATGGGGGAGGCCTCCACACTGACACTGTAGGCGAGCCAAGTTTTCATGTACTTGGATGGCTGACCTCCAACTTCTGACATATTCATTATATTCCAGCATGTCGGCTGCAGATTGTATTGAAGCGATGACAGCTACAAGACAGCCAACGAGGAATGTGGCCATTCTGGCAACAGGTGGCCTTTCAGTTGTACTGGGAAAGTTAATCTAGTTTATCATCAAAGTGTATTATGCTCAAAGAGTGTCAGTTTTGAGAGCTCCAGTGACAGATCAAATAGAGAAAGCACTCTTCCATGGAACCTGACATTTTGGGGAGACCAACTCTTTCATACCGCTCCATTGTTTACACTTGATTCAGAGCTGTTAAGTTGCTCAGTTCTTTCAAGGTTTACATTTCAGGTTCCAAATTACAGTTCATGTCCTTTGTCAAATGCTGATGGAGGCAACCACAATCTCACTTTCCACAATCAAGTATGTCTACTGTTAGGGAATTTTCATTGTTCATAATTTGTCAGCAGAAAAACGTTCTAAGGAAAAGGCCAACACAAAATTGTGTTTGTATCCATGTAAACTGACTCACATTCTTTGATGACTTCTAAATCACACAAGTCCAAAGTGGCTCTGCTTAAACACATTCAAAATATGATTTTTAAAAATGATTAACACAATTTGAGCTCACAATGGGGAGCACTGACTTCTGGAAGGTGATGACTTCTTGCTAGGTTTAACCTTAGACGTTGCCAAGACATCCTTCTTCAGTCTTTCTCACATTCCCCGAAGTCTGGGATGCACAGTGCTGGGTGGTAATGTTTACTCACTCATCTCATTGAGTGGCTGCCTTCCAAACAGACGGATTATGTTTTGCTGTACTTTGGACTTCATTTAAAGATCTCTTAATACTTCTAAAATATAGGAAAGCAATTAAAACACCCATTTGCCTTATATGAAATTACTTTTGTTTGCTTAGAAGCCTTCTAGCCTATTGGCTCACTCTTTATGTAAAGAATCTTGGTGTAGAAGGAACAGAACAGTGGTGTGATGTGTTCATATCTTTGTGAGCTCCCCTTTCCTAGGGAGAATCTAAGGCATCTAATTCATCTCTATAAGGCACAATTTATTTTCTGCCCTTGAAGATGCAACCAAATATTGAAAGAGAAGGACACCTCTCCACGGTATTTCAGTTCTGGTCTGGACGGTACTGAAGAATCTTAGAAGCATCAATGGACTCTGCTCGCTGCTAATGGTTCTGAAGCAAATGTTGAGCTTTCACCTCACAATCCCACAAGTACCACTTTGGGCAATGGTCAAGCTGAGGACCCTTCAGGTTCCCATACAGTCATAGAGTCCTTCGGTCATACAGTCCTCTGGTTATTGAGCACTTCAGGGAGAAAGAAATATTGACACGGGTAAGGAAACAAAGTTGACATGTCTGTCTTCCCCTATATCTGCTCCCTCCACTTTTTGCTTAAAATGTAATGCTAATCACTGAGCCAGCAAAATGGCTCAGCAGGTAAATATTCTTGTTCATCGAGGGTACCAGATACACATGTGCTGCACAGACATACAGACAAGCAAAACACCCATACAAGAAAATTAAAAATAAATCTTTTGTAAAAATATTAAAGAGAAAAAATTCCATGAAGCTGTCATCTGACTTCCACATAAATGCAGTGCATGCATAAGGCATGTGCATTCACACACACACACACACACAAATAATAATAATAATAATTAAAAATGAAAAATAAAAATTCAAAGAAATCATTTATATAGTAATGCATATTGCCAGACACTATTCTTAGTACTTTCCATATATATTAAGATGTTGATTCTCAAAAATGAACTAGTTGCTATCATTGTATCTTTTATACAAATGAGAAAAAAGATTGTAAATTCTGATTCTGAAGCATTTGGAGATTAACTTCATTAAATTAGTAAGATCTTGAATGTTTAAAAATATTCAAAGCAAATTTACTTATGTTAGAGAACTAAGAAAAGTGAAGCTTTACACAAAGGTAAATTACATTGCCTTTAAGAATTCCAGTGTTTATAATTACTATAAAAATAATTTAAAAGTGAGATATTGGGTTCCGAAAGTGTGACCAATTCTACTATGTAGCTATTTTCTCCAAATTGAAATATTCCTTTCTGGAAGGAGGGAGAGGCTCATAAGACTCAGAAAGAAAATAAACCTAGTAAGTCTCAGGAAGTTGCTGAAACTTAGGAGACTCACAGATCCACCCCCAATGCTACATAAGAAGTAACAGTTTACTGAGAAAAATAGACTCTGATCTGCCCAGTTGCCATCAAGGAGGTCCAGGGATTCAGCTTTCAGGAGTTGTTCACCATGTTTATGTGTTTTCCATGATGCTGCTGCCTTTATGACCTGTGCTCTTATAAGTAACTCCTCACCTTTAGTCCTATAAGTAACACTAATGAACTCAGTGATTCATTAAGGTAGACTTTAGTGGAGCTATTTCTTTGCTTTGCTGTGTTTGCCCTATGTAAGGTAAATAGACATTTGCTTATGAAGCCCCAGGAAAAGTCACGTAGCAGATACAAAAAAAAACAAACAAACAAAAACAAAAACCAAAAAAACCTCATGCTAACAAATGCTGCATTTCAACAAGAAGAATGCAGAAGTTACAGGAACAAAGAAACACAAGTAAAAAATTGATGTTAAAAATATTAAATTTCTGGAGCTGGGGAGATAGCTCTGTCAGTAAAGAGCTTGTTTAGCAGACATAAAAATCTGAGTTTAATCCCCAGAACACATGTAAAATGTCAGATGAAGTGGCATACACTTGTAATCCCACTGCTGGGGAGACATAAATAGAATGATTTTGGGGGCTCACTGAAGAGTCACTCTGACTTAATTGGTGAGCACCAAGCCAATGAGAGACTCAATCTCAAAGGAGACAAATGACATTCCAGAGGAGGGTATACCTGCACATACACACATGCACAAACATGTGTGGTGATATATTGTGTACCTTAATAAACTTGCCTGAGGATCAGAGGATGAAGCCAACCACTATATTAGACATAGAGCCAAGCAGTGGTGGCACATACCTTTAACCCCAGCACTTGAGATCTCATGCCTTTGCTTGGGAAACACACATGCCTTTAATCCCAGCAAGTAATATGGCAGGGCAGAGAAAGGTCTATAAGGCATAAGGAAACAGGAACTCACTCTCTTTAGGCTGAGGATTTCGTAGAGGTAAGAACTAGTGGCTGACTATTCTGCTTCTCTGATCTTTCAGCTTTCATCCTGATATCTGGCTCTGGGTTTCTTATTAAAAGATCATCTAAGATTCGAACAACAAACATGAGCATATACACACAAGTTTTTAAAGACAATATATTCTGGATTATTATGCCATAATTTAAAATTGTGTTTATAAGACTCTTATGGCTGGGAGTAATAACAATTTATATCATGAAAATGCCCAATAGTCTGTATATTGGTTACATTCCTTCTTATAACTATTTATTTTGTAATAAAGATGCATGGAAATTTCAAGCGGAAAATGAACTAAAGTATACCTTTGAAGGTTAGTGTTAAAAATAGTCTCTTTCCTCCTCCATATTATATAAAACAGTGGTTCTTCAAACTGTGCTTTGCCATAAGTGTCTCCATTTTACAAGCAGATTTTGATTCCATTTTGAGGATGAAGGATGATTGCAGTCTCTGAGTGGACCCAGAAACTGCACCATCTGTCAAGAACTATCCATCCAGCATTGTCTGACAAGTGTCTTATCCCTGTGAGTAGAAAGAGAGGCATCCTCTAAGTGTATTGGGAAAACTGAAACCATGGGGCCACATGGACATATCAAAACAAATCAGGGAAACTGGGCCCAAGAACTTATTGAGCCCCCCAGACCAAAGAAAGGATGTTGTCTTAGTTAGTGTTTTATTGCTGTGAATAGACACTATGACCACACAACTCTTCTAAAGGCAAGCATTTAATTTGGTCTGGCTTATATAGTTCAAAGGTTTAGTCCATTATCAGCATGGTGCTTGAGAGGAACTTGAAAGAACTGAGAGTTCTACATCTGGAAGCATAGGCAGCAGGAAGAAAGAGTGATACTGGGCTTGGCTTGAGCTTCTAAAACCACAAAGCCCACCCTCTGAGATACACTTCCTCCAAGAAGGCCACACCTCCAATGTAGCCACTCCCTAGGAGGCTATGGGGGCCATGTTCATTCCTTTCTTTCCTTTTCTTTCCTTTTTTTGTTTTTTGTTTTTTGAGGCAGGGTTTCACTCTGTAGTCCTGCTATCCTGGATCTCACTCTACAAACCAGGCTGGCCTTGAACTCATAGAGATCCACCTGCCTCTGCCTCCCAAGTGCTGAGACTAAAGGCATGTGCCACCATATCGTACATGGGGGCCATTTTAATTCAAATCACCAGTTGTCACTACCCCACCTGGACCACACAAAATGATGGACACTTAAGACTGCAACTGCATGGCCCCAGAAAAATCTATCTTCTGATATCTGGCATGTGTGTCAAGGCTCAAGTACTCCCCTACTGGTCTCAGTCCCCTGCTATTAATGTCTATCCACCTGGTTGCCCATATGGACCTGGACCTGACCCACCATTTTCTGACCCTGGACCATTTTCTGCTCCAGACCTCATTTGACCTTATCCCTTACAGCTGAACTCTGCAGCTTGTGCTCTTACATCTGACACCAGCAGCTCTCTCCTAGCACTGGTCTAGTTCACTATCTTAACTATATAGGGTCTTTCTCAACCCATATCTAAAACCTCTTGAACTCTGCTACAACTACTTTAATTTACATTAATTCTGGAGTCTGTATCTTCTTATATAGACATATTCACTGTGTGCTATGTGATATGGGAGTTAATATTAGCAATTAAGATTGGAATAAAGAATTTGCATTTGCCTCAGCCAGACTACTAGTTGCTATCACCAAAACTATAAGCCTTGTGAATGTGTTACTATTCAATAAATTCTACATTGTGCAAAGACACAAACATATTTGAGTATATTTGTGTATAGTACGTTCATAACAGCATTGCAATTATTAATTTTCTTTCTTTTTTCTCTTTGTATTTTTAATTTTTTCTCTATATTACTTTCTTACTATTATGAAAACTAACAGCCCCATGCTGCACATGTGCCCATTTCAGGCTATGTATTTATGAAGACAATGCTTTTGCAGCCCAGGACTCTACATTCCTAGAGTTAGGTTCCTCAAGTGAAATGGACCCACCTAGAGAGCTGTTAGAAAACCATTTTCCAGAAAACTAAGGAAGCCAATAGTAAATGCAACATGGTTGTATGTGGGAGCATGATATAGAATCTACCTTGGGATGTGTGGGGTGCAGAAACCAGGGTCTACATCCTGGAAGAGCAGAAAAGAAGAGTTAGTGCAGAGTAAGTTCAGAAAGGACTGTGCATCCTGAGAATTGTTGTGGCATGTGCCCAAGATGATCACATTAGCTTAAGGGGGGC
Organism: Peromyscus leucopus; assembly: GCF_004664715.2. Lineage (NCBI taxonomy): Eukaryota > Metazoa > Chordata > Mammalia > Rodentia > Cricetidae > Peromyscus > Peromyscus leucopus. The sequence continues at coordinate 8,004,858 of NC_051063.1, forward strand.
ATGCAAGATTGGGCCTGATTGATTCTAGCTTCCTAATAAAACCATGTGAACCAGTTACACAGCAGGAAAATGTTAGTTCTTAGTCAGGGGATAATATTTTAAGGTGTGTTACTTTTGTGTATGTTGCATTTGTTTAACTCTGTGAAGCTGTGTTACTTTGCCTGTCTAAAACACCTGATGTTCTAATAAAGAGCTGAATGGCCAATAGTGAGGCAGGAGAGAGAAATAGGTGGGGCTGGCAGGCAGAGAGGATAAATAGAAAGAGAAATCTGGGAGAAGAAAGAAGAATAGCCAGAGAAGGAGGAGAACCCAGGAGCCAGTCATCCAGGTATACAACAAACCACAGAGTAAGAAACAAAGAAAGGTATACAGGAATAGAAAAGGAAAAGCCTAGAGGCAAAAGACAGAAGGGTTAATTTCAAGTTAAGAAAAGCTGGCTAGAAATAAGCCAAGCTAAAGCCAGGCATTTATAAGTAAAAATAAGCCTTCATGTGTGATTAATTTGTTAGTTGGGTGGCAGGCCCCCAAAAGAGAAAAAAACAGCCAACAACACAGCTAGCGTAAGATAACCTGTGAAACTGCCTATTTCTTGTCATATTATTAAAATTATGATCCCTCAACATTCCAAGGACCACATAGACCCAGATACCCAGCCAGAACAAGATTGAGGAGCTTAATGTCCAGAGTTACTGTCAGAAAGCTAAAATGTTCAAGCCTGGTGGTGCAGTCCTATCATTCCAGCTACTTGGAAACTGAGGCAGTCATATTATAAATTCAAGGCCTGCCTGGATTATAGAGTAAATTCAAAGATCAACCCAGTCAACTTAGCAATAACTGTTTCAAATGAAGGCTATAAAGAGAAAGGAAGGAACAGAGAGAAGAAGAGAGGGAGAGAAGAAGAGAGGGAGGGAGGGAGGGAGGGAGGGAGGGAAGGAGGGAGGGAGGGAGGGAGGGAGGCAAGCTAGCATGTGCCACTCCTGAGTAGTTATCCACAGCACTTCAAAGTCAACACATCACAGAGACATTTATCCATGCTATGCTTATTGTAGTGCTATCCACAGTAGCTAAGTTATGCAGTCAACTAAGTCCAACAACAAAAGATTGGATGAAGAAAGTGTGGGACATATACAAAACAGAATTTCTTCAGACATAAAGATGAACAAAGATATGCATTTCCTTGTTTCGGGTAAATGGATGCAACTGGAGATAATACTAATCAAATTAAGTCAGTCTCAAAAAGACATATCCCATGTTTTCTGTCATACATAGTTCCTAGAGATCATATAGATATGTAAAATCATATATGTACACATAACATGAAGATAGAAGGGAATCTTCCCTGGGACCCAAGGAGTCCAATGGGAGTAGAGAGGGATGGGGTATGATCCATACATAATATATGTTTGTATGAAATGTCCTTATGTAGTACTGTGTATAGTCCATCCATACAGAGAAAAAGGATGTAATTTAAAATAAAAAAAAAATGATGATCCAGGTGTGGTAGTGCACAATACTAATAGTTAGGAAAATGAGACAGGAAGATCATTATACAGCTGAGGCCACTCTGGGACACAGAGTAAGACTCCGCTCTAGATAGATAGATAGATAGATAGATAGATAGATAGATAGATAGATAGATAGATAGTTAGATAGATAGATAGATAGATAAAATAACAACAGCAATGCCAACAACAGAAAATTAGAATATTTCAGTTTTCCTGAAATAATTTTTATATTATTCCGTATTCTTTTTGTTGTTGTTTTGTTTTACTTTGTTTTGTTTGAGACGGAGTTTGTCTATGTAGCTCTGGCTGTCCTGGAATTCACTTTATAAACCAGGCTAGCTTTGAACTCAGAGATCCACCTGCCTCTGCCTCCCCAGTGCTGGGATTAAAGGTGTGTGCCACACTGCCAGCTTATGTTATTTTATATTCTACTAATTCAGTAAATAAAGAACATATGCCCTATTAGGCTTATTTCTTCTCTGAAATACATACTTAGAGCAGGCAAAGAGATAATCTATTGTTGGAGTTCAGAAGTCTTACAATATCATTCAAGGAGAAACATTTTCATCAAGTAGGGTATTTTGCAAAGAAAAACCATGGGGGCTGAGGACTATAGTTCATTGGTAGAGCACTTTCCTAGCACATATGAAACCCTAGGTTCAATCCCCAGTATCATATACACACATGTGTGTGCACATGGGCATGCTAACTGTGAATTTCATGGCAAGTTAAAAGAGAAAAGCAAATCTTGACAGATTCAGAAATTGCAATAAATGAATAAGCAAAAGCCCATATGGTGAGTCATGAATTTCCTGGAGATTACCCAATCTAGCCAGGTTCAATGAAACACCTGTCAAGAACCAGGCAAGATGTGAAGATTCTCCCATACTCTGGATAATTAAAGACACTGTGCTTGCCCAGGAATAACCTTGGCTACACCAACATCCCAGTGTTTCTCCATTTCTCCAGACTGCATCCCCTGTCAGCCTGCAATCCTTCAACTCACCTTCAGTTCTTCTTTGCTCCTGATTTATTTCTTGACTGCTGTGTTTAAAGTATGTGGACTATAGATTAGGACTAGAAGTGTCAATTCTTTTAATTTGTTAAGATTTATTTTACAGTCCAGTATAAGGACGAAACCTTTAAATGTTGCATTCATATGTAAAAACATGACTTAGAAGAATTTATATTTTTATATTACCTAAAACTTAACTACAGCATTATAATCCAGTCTTGTCTACTTTGTCAATCCATTTGTGGGGAAGCATATTACAATCCACATTAAACTATTAAATTGCCCCCCACACTCTTTGAAATTAGAACATTTTTCTTTATTCTCCATCCAACTTCAAATTTTTCTCACCCACACCTATTTCTACCGGGGTTTTCCCACCTCAATCACTGACTGATCAATTCTAATCACTGCATCAGAGCCAGGCAAGTCTTTTAAAACAAAAGTCATATCATGTCTGTTCTAATTTATGCCTCGGTTCCTGTGCTAAAACATTCTAACCAGATGCAGCTTGTGGAGAAAAGGATCTATTTTAGCTCACACTTCCAGGGAACAGTCAGCCAGTTAGTCACTGAAGAAAGCCAGGGCAGGAACTCACAGGAGGAACCTGGAAGCAGGAACAGAAGCAGAGAACATTATAGAGATGTAGCGCCATTTAATGACTTGCTGTCTCTGGCTCATGCTCAGCCTGCTTTCTTTTGCAACCCAGGACACCTGTCCAGAGGTGGCACTGCCCACAGTGAGCTGAAACCTCCTAGATCAATTATCAATCTAAATTTCTCACAAATGTGCCTACAGGGCAATCTGATTGAGGCAATCCCTAAATTGAGGGTCGCTCTTCCCAGATAACTCTAGTTTGTGTCAAGTTGACAGTAAAGCCAAACCAGTATGATGCCTAAAACTTGTTCTCACGCCTCACATCTTATTTTAAAAAATCTGAAAAATGCACACCAAGATCTACATGATCTGACCCAGGATGTTTCTGATATCCTGTCTTGTCATTTTCAACACCACATGTGCTATTCCTAACACATTGTTCTGTAAACACACCGAGAATCCTCTAACCTCACGGTCTTTACCCAGGATGGTTCCTTTGCTGGGAAAGTTCCTGCTACACATACCCACTTTGCTTTCTCCTTCTCTTCCTTTGGACCTCATATCAAAAGTCACTTTATTTTTTAAAATTTCCTCTCATTGGTCCATCAAAACTAGTAACTCTTATTGTCATTCTCTCATTGCAGTATTTAGTTACTTTTCAAAGCAAATGTTTTCCTTTGCTTGGCGCCTATTCATCTTTCTCCTCTTTATCCCCCCAATTAGAAGAAAACATTCATTTTTGTTGGTTTGCAGGTCACTGTGTTCCCTGACTGTGGTGATATTTTATTTGTGCTGAAATACGGTGATATTTTACTTGTTTGTTAATAAATAAAGTTTGCCTGTAGATCAAAGGGAATAGCAAGCCATTTTAAGGTAAACACAAAAGTCAGGCAGTGGTAGCACACACCCTTAATCCAATTACATGGCAGGCAGAGTCTCTGTGTGTTTAAGGCACACTAGGGAACACAGCCAAGCATGGTGACACATGCCTTTAATCCCAGTACCAACCATAGAGACCTGGAGGTCTGTACAGACAGGCAGTGACAAGGAAGTGAGGTAGCTGGGCTAAGAGCCAATGAGAGGGCAGAACAGCAAGGCAATAAAAGCCTGGGTAGACAGGAAATAGCTCTCTTGGGAAGCTACAGCAGTGTGGTGAGTTAAGGCTAGCTGGTGTCTCTCACTATTTCCCTGATCTCTAAGGCTTTCACCCCTATATTTGGCTCTATGTTTTTTATTTAATAAGACCGTTTAGAAATTTGTCTACACCTGACTAAGTTGACATAGGGTCTGACACAAAATGATTTTCTACTAATATTGAGTAAATGAATGTGTAAAATATGTGGCACTCTGTTTTATGTAAATAAAATTTAAAAGTATAGAATTCCTAGTGCTGTGTATTACAAATCAGCATTGCAAATCTCCATTCCATAAAAAAAAACCTGAATGAATTTTGACAAAAGCAAGCACTCCATCTATTGCAGCAAGGAGTTTAATCAGTGTCTACTCCTACTGTCTCAACACCGAAACCTCACAGAAGAGCACCCATGTGCAAAAGAAAGAAACTGAATTCCTATCTACATATACAAAGTTAACCCAAAGTGAATGAAAGACTTAAACTATAAATCTACCAGAAGAAAATGTGGAAGATAGACAAATCAGATCACATCAAAATAAAAACCATTTTCACATCCAAGGAAACAACAGTGAAAAACAACATGTGGACTGGGAGGAAATATTTGCAGGACATACATATGATAAAAGATTAATATGCAAAATAAAAAAAAGAAACTCAAATAACTTTATAGAAAAATAATCCATTAAGAAATGGAAAGTGGGCCTTGCCAGGCAGGCACAGTGGAAGTCAGCCATGATGATGAACAAATACATGATGGAGAGGTGGGAAAGATAGAAAAACGGGGCAGTATTTGCACTATGGAGGGAGAACAGCAGCGACAGGTATGAGAGAGGGTTGAGGTTGACGATGAAACATGTCGTTACCCAATAGGGTCAGTGGGGTGTTGTGCAGCAGCCTGGAGCTTATGCAGTTGCAGACTCAGCCCCCAAACACTCCACCCATCTGCAATATCACCCTGGCTCTGGGCAACGACAGAGGTGCAATATGAGTAACGGTTCACGCTCTGGATCACACCTCCTCGAAGGACCACTATGGTCCATGATGCCACCAGAGGACATGTTCATGTATGTGGTCCATGCTGCTGCCCGAGGTCATGATGAAGCTTAAGATCCATGTGGACATACTCAGTCTATGCAGTAGACTGAAGCCTTGGTGATGTCCTCCGGCTTTGCTGCCTCAGGGAGCCATGTTGATGTGAATGACTTTTGTAGCCACATGAGGCCATGTTGAGGCCTGTGGTCCATCCTGCTGCTGAGGGCCAAGTCTGCATTCCTGGTCCTAGTGCAGTCCAGGTCTATGTTGATATCCCTGGCCTGTATTACATCAAAAAGCCATGTGGATGTCCATGGTCTGTGTGCCACCTGAAGCTATGTTGATGTCTGTGGGCCATGATGCTGCTGGGGATCATGCTGATCTGAGTGTCCTGAGCTGCTACCTGAGGCCATGATGATGTCTGGGTCCTCTCTGATGCTGAGGGCCATGTCTGGGTCCAAGATCCTACTGCAGCTGAGTGCTGTGTTCGTAGTCTGTGGTGTTGTCAGAAATCATGTGGAACCCCATGGCCCATGCTTCCACTGACTGTGAAAGGCAAGGAGGCTACTTTTGTTGTGGTATCAATGACTGCAGATGCACAGTTGAGAGGGAGGGACATGGGAGGTTTCTGTAGCAACCCCTATCCCCACCCTACCCCCCAAAATGTAGGAGCCTAGACAGGAAGCCATTCAAGATAATCTTAAAATATTGATAGGAATGATGAAATGTAGCTCTCCACAGTTTATGGCTTCTGGTAGGTGCAGGAGGTAAAGGACTCATTTTCATTTAAGAGTTAGGCCACTGAGAGTTTGACTACACTCCAGAGAGTATATAGATAACACAAATTGAACTTTCCACCCCTTTTCTTATTTTTATTCTTATTTTTATGTTTACTTTTGGGGGCAAAGGTCACAAGGATGGGGGGCTAACATAGAAGGCCTTGGAAGTGAGTGTGACCGGGGTGCATGAGGTAAAACTCCCAGAGAATCAATTAAAACGTTACGTTGAAAAAAAAGAAAGATGTGGAAAGGGGACATGAATAATAATGTCTCAAAGATACACAAACAGTTGACAAATACCTGTAAAATATCTGTGCAAACACACATAAACATGTTCACTGTCAGTGATAATGGGGAGATACAGATCAGAACCCCATTGTGCCGTCATCATTCCTGGTTGAATGGATTTTGTCGAGAAGATACAAGACAGGAAGGAGTTACTGGTGTGGACGTGAAGAAGATAACCTTTGTACATTGTTGGTGGGGATGTAAATTAGTGTCACCTTTGCAGAAAATTATAAGGAAGCTCCTTTAAAAAATAGAAATCGTATGATCCAGCAATCTCATTTCTAGGTATTTGCCAGAAATCCTTAAAATAAAAATGTTAAGGATGAAGCAGAAATATACACATCCTCCTTTTAGTGAATAAAGCAGCAACAAACACAAGGGAAAAAATGGAACCAACCTAGCTTTCCACCAACAGACAAATGGATAATGAAAATCTGGTCCATATGGAAAATGGAATACTATCAAGCTCCAAGTAAAAATAAAATCACAAAATTTTCAAAATGGATGAACTTAGAATGTATAATAATGTGAGGTCACACAACCTCAGAAAGAAAAAAAACTGCAATTCTCCCTCATATACAGATCATATATTTTACATGTGTGATTTTAAAAAATGTACATGTGGATGTAATACAGTGTAGAAAGGAGAAAAAAGGATACTTATGAGGGGATGGGGAAGGACTGAATGCAGGTAATGGACACTTACCTGCTGTAAAAGACCATACAAAGCAAATTCTTTTTCTAGTTCTCTGTCATGGAATTTTGAGGTTTGGATGGTGAATAAGCACACTGGCACTCAGGAGGCAGAGGCAGACAAATCTCTGTGAGTTTGAGGTCAGCCTGAGCTACAGAGTGAGTTCCAGGAATGGCACCAAAGCTGCACAGAGAAACCCTGTCTCAAAAAACTATGTAAATATTTGATGGTGAAAATGTGAAATCCAATTTTTAGTTCCACACCTTCAGAATGGATATTCCAACTGTACTGAAGTGCATTTAAGATGTATATATTTGAGTTCAGGTTAATTTTACCATGTGATTTACTTTTGCAAGTTCCTTACAATAATATATGTGTATGTATATATATATATATATATATATATATATATATATATATATATATATATAAAACACTAAAGAGATAGACATCTGAACTCCCATCTTCATTGCAGTGCTATTCCAAGAGCCACATCATGGAATCAGCCTACATGCTCATTAAAAGATTAATAAATGGGATGATTTGCATTGATTGGCCACATAACAGAATCTGGGATAACCTTGAATCCAAAACTCTGAGCATGCCTGTGCGGGATTATCTAAATTAGGTTAATTGAGATGGGAAGACTAATGCTAAATGTGCCTGGAGTTCTGGCCTGTGTAGAAAGAGAAGGTAGCCCACCAAAGCATCCCTCTGTCTGCTTCTTGACCCAGGCACTTGCCACCATGTTGTTGCTGCCCTGCCTTCCTCACCATGGAAGACTTTTTCTTGAATTGGAAGCCAAAATCAACCTATTCCTTTAAGTTGCTTGGATGAGGTGTTTTTTCCCAACCATGAGGAAAATAACTAATACAGTTTACAAGAGAAGATTGCTCAGCTTTTGGGAAAAAAAAAAAAAAAAAAAGCTTGGTCATCTGTAAGAGCGTAGATGGAGCCAGGGAATATAGAAAATGTAAAATCAGCCAAACACAAGTACTCTATAATCTCACTCATGTAGGGATGCTAACTGAAGCTGCAAAAGCACAGAGAATAGTGATTGCCAAAGATTTGGGGATGGAGGTTATAATCAAAGAATATTAAGTTTTAGTTAGATAGGAAAAATAAATTTGATTTTTTTATATAAATGACCCATAATAATAAAGCTAATAATTAACTACTTTACATTTTAAAGTTGCTGAGAACAAATTCCAATGTTGCTATCACAAAAAATGTTAAATAGTAAGGTGACTGAGATGCAAATTAGCTTTATTTAGTCATTTCACTCAGTATTAAAAATCAGATCATCACTTTGGACTCCAAAATATATAAAACTACAATTCATCAATCTATAAATAAATAGATAAGTTATGAAAGCATAAAATCAATTGGCCATGATTTCTGAAAGTGGCTATATAAAAAACTAACATCAAGTATAAAGATGTCAATCATGATGGAATGGTAGAGCTATCCCTCAAGATGCCTAGTCTGGATATTTATTTTGTCTAAGTAAAGTAAGCTATACTGGCCTATTTTGAATTAACAATTTTATGTTTCTTTTTTTTATTTTTTTTATTTATGTGTACTGATGTCTTGCTTGCATGCATGTCTGTATGAAGGTGTTGGATCCACTGGAACTTGAGTTACAGAGAGTTGTGAACTGCCATGTGGGTACTGGGAATTGAACCTGGGTCCTCTGGAACAGCAGTCAGTGCTCTCAACTGCTGAGTCATCTCTCCAGCACTGTATTTCTTTTTCTATTCAACTTTCCCAAACTTGTATGTTATAAATGTCATTTGTAAGAAACATATACCTACTTCTGTACTTACTTAGGTTTTTGTTTTTTTTTTTTTTTTGTTTTTTTTTTTTGTTTTTTTTTGTTTTTTTTTTTTTTTTGAGACAGGGTTTCTCTGTGTAACCCTGGCTGTCCTGGAACTCACTCTGTAGACCCAGTTGGTCTCAACCTCAGAAATCTGCATGCTTCTGCCTCCTGAGTACTGGGATAAAAAGCATGTGCCCCCACAGCTCAGCTAAGCCATTGACTTCTAACTGCCAAATTTAGGACACATACCTATATTTATTGTGTTATTTCTTATTTTATCCTTGCTATTTCTAACATTTTTATGTCTTTTACTGGTACATACAAGAAGCTTGTTGCCTGAGCATCCTTCCTTTTTAGAAACCAAATCTTTGCTTCCTGGTTCCTTTGAGGTTCTTTTCCTGTCTCATAAAGTGTAATAGTGTGGAATATATTTTAGTCATCTTATAGTTATTTGAAGTTGACTTTATTTCCTCAAGTTCCTGAGGCTTTTAAAATTCAGTTGTTTGTTGACCCTACTAATTATTTGTCTGGACATTTTTTCCTAGTATATTTTATAATTGTGGACTATAAACCCATGTTCACTTGCACTTTATAGTAAGTGTGATAGCTAATCTCGGTTGTCAAGTTGACTACACCTGGAATCAACTAAAACCCAAGCAGCTGGGCAGGCCTGTGATGGATTTTCTTGAGTGGATCATTTAAGGTGGGAAGACTTGTCCTAAACCTGGGCCATACCTTCTGGTGTCAGTCTACATAAAAGAACATGGAAGATGAAAGAAGCTTTTTGTTTTTTGCTTGCTTGCCCTCACTCTTGTTGGCAAATTCATCTATCCTGTTCACTGGTATTCAAACCAACTTCTTTGGGGACTGAAGATTAGAAATTCTGTAGGACTTCTCTGGACTCCAGCACTAGATTGGGGCTGCTGTGACATGCAGTGTGTGTGTGTGTGTGTGTGTGTGTGTGTGTGTGTGTGTGTGTGTGTTTGCACATGTATTCATGTTATCAGTTCTGTTCCTTTAGATAATCCTGACTAACACAGTGAGATTACAGAAGAGAGAGTGTGATACTGTGTTCTACTATAAGAATTTTATGTCTGGGGAGAGATGGCTCAGCATTTAAGGGCACTGGCTGCTCTTGCAGAAGACCCAGATCCAGTACCAGCATTATGGCAACAACCATCTGTAATTTCAGTCTCAGGGGATCTAATGCCCTCTTCTGATCTCCATGGGCACCAAAAAGTCATGTAATGCACATACATACATGCAGACAAAATATTCATATACATAAAAATAGAATAAATAAATCTAAAAAATAAAATAATTTTATGTTTACTGTTCTTTTGGCCACCAAGAGATATTGACAAGTACTAATCAATTTTATCATATTCTTGATTCACAGATTATAAGTTATAAAAATATTATAATAAGCCCATTTGAAGACACTTATAATCATAAGGTCTTGCTTCTTCCATTTGGAATCCAAGTCAAAATCACAGATACAAAGTTTTTATCAAACCTTTGTAGGCTGACAGATGGCTTGGTTTGCATTTCCTTATGATTGTTTTCTTTACCCAATACTGCTTTTTATTTGGGCCATTCCTTCCAGGTGCCTACATGCGAAGATAGATACTCAGTTGATTTTTCATATCCTCTCCTTTCATGGTTAAGATTCAGCTTTGATATTAAAATATATATCCAGTGACTTCAGAACCAATGTCATACCTCCAGGCCAAGTAGACAAGTTACTTTCTCCACTTAGGAAGTCACTTCTCCTACCTTCCTCGGTGATCTCCTCATCAGACCCCAGTGTTTCTTTTTCTTGAATGTTCACAACTCCATTTACAAATATGTTTATTGCATTTTGTTAAGAATGTTCTTCTACTTTATAGCCCCCAAGCTGCCATGGGGCAAAGATCCCAAGGACCACTCAATAAAACCAGACTCTGAAGTTGAGAGACTTAATTAAGCCAGCCAACAACTGCCTGTACAGAAACAGTTCTCACAAGATAGCCCCAAGTGCCTTCTGTATAGATCTTTTAAAGGCAAAAATCATATTCTTGGTTGGCAGTTGCCAGGGGAAATAGAGCAAGCAAGCAGTTTAACAGAAGCAGAAAGTAGCAGTTAGCTGAGGCAGCTTGAGCTCAAGACTCTGAGACAGGGTTGGGTAATTTTCTTAGAGACCTTCCCATAAGAAGGGGTTTGGGGTCAGTTCTGAGTCAGACCTTAGATGGCTGCAGCAGGGACAAGATGGAGGAAACCTAGCCATGTCACAAAGTTATTATTACCATTCTTATGTCATTCAGCCTTCCATGTTTTGCCAGAAGTTGAAATCCCACTCAATTTTCTTTAAAAGCTAATATATTAGTCTCCCTTATACATTTTTTGCTGTTGCAAATTTAAGTACTGTTCCTATGTAGTTTGTTTTCACTCCTGATAGAAATGCCCTTCTTGTTTGTGGTTGCAGTGGTCCAGTAACTCACATTTTCTCTATATGCTGCTGTGCAACACCTGGTCTTCTTTCCTCGCTGCCTTCCTCTGTAAGTGGCAAGCCTCAGCCTGAACTGGCTCTCTATCAAATCTCTTCTCTAGCCTGTTTTTCTTCCATGGACTGTTCCCCAGAGTAGTCTCTGATATAGCTAAGTCTACATCTCTACTCAAGCGACATGAAATGTGCCTTTTATAGCTACATGTTTGTGTCATGCATGGCATGGCACCTCTGCTGAAATTACAGAAACTGCTCTCCGATTTTGTGTTTCTAGAAAGGTGTTACTATCCATTCACCAGGAACTGTATACTCTGAACTCTGATATAAAGAACTTACAGATTGTGAAATACTTGTGATTAATACCATTATTGTGAGATTCTTGAATGTGTAGAAACTCCTTGCAGAATTACCAAACTAGAGTAGCCTTCTGGGAGCCTGTATGACTGTATATGTGAGAAGGGCAGAGCAGTGCAACTTCTCCATGGAAGAAAGCTTTGAACTGCATGTTCCTTCCTGAGTCCTCCACCTTAACTACCAAGGGAAGCTGGGAAAGAATGCTGCCATGCTTTCCTTTCAGGGATACCAGCACTCTGGAGTCCACAACCAAAACAAGACATTTTCTTAAATATAGTCTTTGGGATGATTCTCTCCAAACTTTACCAAGTTATGTCTCATGGTGAAATTTTAAAATGTTTTCATAATTATAAAGTATTACTTATAAATTCACATGACCCATTTCTCCATTAAGTTGAGGTCTGGATACATTTCATTGTTACCACCTTTGTCTCCATCTATCTTTATCCTTTGTATACAGTGGGAACTCACTTATTTCTTTGTCCCCACAATACTGGCAATCATGAAATATATGGTGAGAAGTAGTGCTGCACACCCAGGACTTGAGAAGAAGAGACAGGCAGATCTCTATGAGTTTGAAGCCATCCTGATCTACACAGTAAATTTCAGGACAGCCAGGGCTACATAGTAAGACTCTGTCTCAAAATAAAATAAAATAATAATAATAATAATAGTAATACATAATAAGAAGAAACATAAAAATTACTCACTTTCCCTCTTGATGTCTCCAAATATAAATTGCTTTAAAAAGAAATGCATGAGAATTAACCATTTTATTAGATATGCTCAAAGATAAAAAACAAATCTGAAATAATAATTCTTTTATTTTATAAATGATTCAAAGTATAATTTAAATTTACTTTTATATAAATTGATTTATATTTTCGTGTTATCCATAAGTATTATCTTTTGTGGGGAAAATGTAATATCTATTAGTTTATATGTAATTCAGAAAATATGCACAATAAGTAATCACATAATTATATTCATTTCTTGATGTTAAATCATTTCAATATTAAACTGCCATACTAGCTAATTGACTAATTTTAAATTGAGAGAATGAACTTTAAATTGAATAAACAAGAACTTAAATCTCATCAGCATGCTCGAATACAGACAAATAAAATACAAAAATAGGAAGGTATAGGGAATAGAGAGTGTTCATTAACCTTTAGTATTATAATGAAACAAATGTTTGTTAGGTTTTTAAAAACACAACACCACCAAAAAAGGCATACATTTTCAAAATTCAACAAAATAAAAAGAAGATTAAGGAACTACATGGAAATCTCTTTTTATAATCTTCAGATTAGGAAACCACATGCCAAGATGCTCTTAGCAGTCTTACTTAGAGTATTTTAGTTAAGTTCAATCTAAATATTAGCTATCGTTGCACTGTTTAGCAAATTGTTTAACATAGATGGGATGAGATGAGGTCTATGGTAATGATACTAGTTATATTGTAACATATAAAATACTTATCATTAATCTTCTGAATATTCATGGATTCTCTTTTCAAAATTTCCAGGCTAGGCCGAATTCTAGAATTCCTCATGACTTAGTAAAATGAGAAGGGATTTAAGCAAGACACCTTTCATGATCTATCACTGTAAGGGAGCTTCATTCCCTATGTTCCTGGATGTGTCCTTTCCATAGGATCAAAATCAGACTTATGGTTTATCATTGGATAAGATAAAAATATTCAGTAGGGAAGGAAAAATTTTCAAGACCATAAGAGAAGTTTCAAAGTTTAAATAAATTTAAACTATACTTCAGAGCCCACAGAGATCAGCAGAGTTGTGTTACAAAGGTGGGGACCTTAGACATCCAAGGAGCAGAGAGACTGGAAAATGGACAGAGTATGAGTTCTCTGGTGCCTTCATTTTTAATTGAAAAATAGCCTATTTTTCAAAACACAGAAAATGGGATGGGAGAGTCTTGAGTGCAGCAGGAGTACATAAGGAAATCAGCACTGACTTGTGGAAAGGGAAGGAGAGAAGGACAATGTCAATAGAAGGATTTTATAATATACTAAATATTATATATAATATACAAAAATACTAAAATAGTTGGTTTGTTGATATTTGCCTTTGGTTCTAAGATTGACAAGACTGAGTAGAGACTAAATGTTTATTGACTCTTGGGAAAAGCACCACTCAGAAAGTTTGGTAGGGTCTATACATATATCCAGATCAAAATTGTGGAATTCGCTTTTTGAGCTTTTTTTTTTATAATGTCTCCCTTCCACCTCATCTCCCCACCTCATGCCTTGGTAATGAGGTTTCTTGTAGTACAAGGCAACTGACACACCAGACAGCCTTCATTCTGCCCATGACCACTCTGTCAAGGAGCTGCAAGAGAGAAAATATCTAGCCCATAGAGAAGGCTTTGTTTCCATGGCAACTGATAGATATTTGGCCACACCCTTAGAGATGATAAAGGTGTCCGTTTATGAAAAGTTATGGGTAGCTGTGTGTTAAGAAGGATCTAACAGTGGTTGCTTATCAAATTTACAAGAATAGTCAATGTTATTACCCCTCCATATTTCCAGAGTAGCTAGAATTAATTCTGAAGAACCAAGGGGGTCAGAAGAGTACTCAAATGAAAAGTACCAACAAATGTAAGATTCACACTGTGCTCAATGACTTTATATTGAAATTAAATAACAAGCATATTTACTCAAAAATCTACTATGTTTCCCCAAATAATGGAAGCATTTTTCACATGTGCTTCCTCAATAAACACACACCTCCCTCTTTTCTTTTGTGTGATGTCAACTACTGAACCTCATGCTCAATGACCCTCGAAATCAGGGAATCCTTAATGAAATGTGTGTGCAGCCAATATTTTGTACCCATGCATTCCACATGCAAAGATCCAACCAAATTCCAAATGAAAATATTTGAGGAAAACAATTATATCCACAGGACACATGCAGATGGTTTTCCTTGTCATGGTTCCTAAACAATACAGTCTAACAACCATTTGTGTTGCAGAATAATCATAGTAGGCATTTCGAGTAATCTAAAGATGATGTAAGGGCTGGAGGGCTGGGTGTCAGTCACAAGCAAGGCATTTTGGTATCTAGGGACTGTGTGTCCTGGAACCAATCAGCCCAAGGCACCAAGGGACAGCTGTTTATCTTTATTGGCGTGTATAACTAAATGATTAATCAGGCCATTTCCCCTTAATTCTGAATCCAGCACAATCTGGAGTTTGGATATACAGCAGCAGAGCTCAGTAAGACTTTGTGGAAGATGAACTACTGCTTCTCCCCTCATTTTCACACTTAAGAGAGATAAACATTAAAACAAATGGAGTAGAATGATGGGAGGGATTTACAGACCTTTAATTTCTTTGTAGACAGAATGTTCTACAAGACATTGTAAGGAAAAAGAACAAAATTGGGGTGGGGATACAGTTCTGTTTATTTACATCTAAATTTAAAAGTCCTTACTAGGGAGGCAGAGAAGAAAGCATACCTAGAAAACATGCTATTGCTTTGGGCTTTAGGACTCTAGTCGATCCTTTCATCTTACTTTCACTCTTCTGTTTACTCCTAATCTCCTTCAAATCATCAAGTGTTAAAAACTCTTTATGTGTTTGCAAAGTTTTGATAAATACTTATTTGAGAACTACCTTGTGAAGTGATTTAAATAGACATCAAATTTCAAACATATTTTCCTTTCTTAATAAGGAATATAAGTTTTTACTTCAATTTCCTAAGTTGTTTCCAAGAAAATGGGAAAGATTTTTCCTCTTAGAATGAACCTCCTTCCTGTATTCTCCACCCAGGGTGGAATGCACTGAGGCTTGTGGCTTGCTTCTTGTTGTCTTTTTCGATTTTGCTTTATGAAGTTATTATTATTATTATTATTATTATTATTATTATTATGTGGGTTTAGCTCACATGTTCCACACAAGTTCAACCTTAGAAAGAATCCAGTCTTCATGAAGCACAGCCCCTTCCTTTTGAAATGTTCTAGTTCTTTTTCCCTAAATGCCAAGAGAAAGGCAGAATTAACACAGACACAGCAGGGCCCAGAGTGCGGCATCCACATTTCTTCACTTTGCAGAGAGGGACTTCAAATTATTTTAAGTCACTTTGTTTAACTTTCCACAAATTTCAAAAACAAAGTTTTAGTGCAATATTTTTAAGAAGAATCATCATAAAAATAAGTAGACACTGAGACTAAACATGATAATCCTATATTGTCCGTGAGAGATGGTTCCAGAACCCCACACAGATACCAAAATGTGAGAATGCTCAAATCCTTCACTTAGATTGCCAGTGTTTGCAAACCACCTTTAAGTTTCTTATAATACCTGATAACAATGTGAACGCCATGTAAGTAGTTATCCGGAAGTATTGTTTAACAAATGATGGTCAGAAAATAACTGAACATGTAGACAGTGTATTTGTTGTTCTCATATTTGCAACTTAGGACCAAAGCAAAGAAATCAAGGATGTCCCCTAATCACATAAACGCTCTGGTCTTGCCTCGGTCCCCCATCAGGCCATGCATGGAGCTTTTGCCACTTTCCACTCCAGCAGCCTCCCACTCTTCCAGCTGCCTGTGCATCTCTCCCCAACCAAGTGAATGGCTGTTTCTCTTGGCCACAGCAAGCTCTGCAGTGCTGTGCCCTGGCTGACTTTTGTTTATTTCCATGCCATAGAAGAACAGAGGAAATCCTGTGATCAAATTGTAGAAGAATTCATAAAAGACAAAGTAATTTGGAAATTGAAAAGACATATGAGATGTTTACCTAAATAAAGACTACAGGGTAAGCAGCTCTCTTAAACATGAGGGAACCCTCCTGGGACAATCACCATCCCAGCTCTTTTGTTGTTGTTAATATGGGCTTGAACCTAGAGCCTTGAGTCAGATAGGCTAGTGTGGTACTGCTGAGCTGTGTCCCTGAATTGTTTTAAGTAGCTGTTCTCCTACAGACCTCTCCATTTTTTGTTCAGCATTTAATACTTTTAGCAAGCACTTCTAATGTATAAATAATTATACATTTGCAGAATTTTAAAACTTTAAAGTCTAAGATAAAGTGAGATAAACTTGCAAGAAATCTATAAACCGTCCGTCTTGCTATGAGTGCGAATCTGTGTGTCAAAGGGTTTCTTGGTTATCTCCAAGTTTTCTGTCCCCAAATTCAATGACTGATTTTTTTATTCTTTTTATCTCTGAGATGACTAAACATGAACTCATTTGGGGATAGATAAAATGTCAGGTTTTGACATCTCAGTCCATTTGTTACTAAGTGCAGCTGCAAACCAGGTACAGTTATTTGGAAAATTATCTGAAATGTCAGCTGTGAAAAGTAGAATGTCAAACGCAAACAAATGGGCAGTCTTCCATCATCACCCCTTTTGGTAAAACATTGGATTAAGACTGCCAGTGCTTACCAGTGAGCTACTCTTTAGTAACCGATTCATTTATTTCAGATATTGTATTATCATATTAATAAAATAGAAGTTCTACTATTATTTGCCCAGTCTCTAATAGATCCTTCCATCGAGATATGCTTTGGAGACTAGACAACCTGTGATGTTGGATCCTTTACTTCAGGAAACAAAATACCTTTTACCTTTTCCTAAAGGTGGGCAGGACATAAGGGGGGAAAACATGTCTCTTTATTTATATTTCTTTATTTGAAACTCACAATGAGTAAGGAACTGTGTCAGATCTTTTCTGATTCTTGACCTTCTGGTCTGAAGGAAGTGATGAGGAGCAAGTAAAGGCACAGAGCATATATTCAAATACTTTCCCACTCTCCCTACTTTTATTCTTTGAAAGGTAGAAGTTGCAGAGCTCATTACATTTGGATATTTAGTTCATGCCAAATCAAACTTTTTTAAATTAATTTATTTTTTACATGTGAGTGCTCTGTCTTCATGTCTTCACACCAGAAGAGGGCATCAAATCCCATTACAGATGGTTGTGAGCCACCATGTGCTTGCTGGGAATTGAACTCAGGACCTCTGGAAGAGCAGACAGTGCTCTTAGCCACTGAACCATCTCACCAGCCCCTCATGCCAAATCACCACCATGTTTTATAAAAATTATGGATCCTAAATGGTTTGAAAACAAAACAAAACAACAACAGCAAAAACACATTAGCTGTTGCTCATGTCACCCAAGAGTAGGCATGTTAGCAAGGTTTGCTAATTTATGTAAGTTCAAATCTCTCAAGTATTGACTGCCACTGACTACATGTTTTTAGCAGCCATGTTGGCAAAAATCTTCATTATTCATTGGTGACCTAAATGTCCCTTCACCATGTCTCAGGTAAATACAGAATTAAACATCAGCATCACAGCCATTTTAGAGGCATTTGTGTTTATGTCCATCTCTGGAGATCACTGAACTTGAAGAAAAAAAAATCAAACCCTGTCATCTACTTTCTTCCCTGATGTATTTGTAACAGTCCCATCATCATTATCTCCCTCTGCTAACAAAGTCCATTTGCTTTTTGGCTATTATCTTTTCCTTGTCAGTCATAACTAATGGCACAGAATCTTGTTTAATTTTTTTCCTATCTATTATATTCCTGTCATGCTTTCATTTCCCCCTACATACAGGTTTTAAAATAAGTCAAAGAAACTAGTTCATTAAAAAATTATTTGAATGCTTCTCACAGCACACAGGCCTTCATTTTGGTGTCACTTCAGATTCTCCACCTCATTTTTATTCTCCCGATCAGTTCTTTCTCCTAGCACAGAAGGAAAGTCTTGAAAACAATCTTTCTGAAAGTCTGATATCCAATGCTATGATCTGTAAAGCCAATTTGTATGACAGTCAGCTTCAAGTTAGCCATGGTAACTGGGGAGCTATTGGCCTGTTATAATTAACTGAGCACTCTCAAAAGGAGCCAGAATTTAAGTAGGGGATGGCTCTTTGCCCTCCACAAAAACACACCTTTAATATGCTTATAAATACTTGCAACCAAGCGGTGTCATTCTGAACTTGTTCATCGGGTAAGCATTTTCTATTTTCTGGTAGGCATACTAATAAACATGAAGCCAATTGCAAAGAAGTCAGAACCAACAACAATAAATGAGAATGGACCACCAATCCCTGATTGTAAAGGGGTTTCTTCCAGAAAGGGTGTGTGTGGCTAACCAGCGAACAACAAGGTAAAGAAGCTATTCAGCTTTGGTGTTCCATTCTATATCAATGAAATACTTTGCAAAAAAAAATTCTATAATTTATAATACTATGAAAACAGTTGAAGATATATAAAAAATAAGAACAGTTAATTACTTATATAACTAATGGCATTAAACTATATGTAAGTCATTAGCCATTTCAATATAGATCAGACTGCTCTGTGTTAACAGTGACTATCAAGTGCATGGGACACACGTGACAGCAAGTCATCATGAGCAGCCTGGCAAGGGACAGCGGAGTTGTAGCTGGAGATAGAAAAACAAAGTTAAAATAATTGGAATTTACTGAGGCAAAATTTTGTGCTTTGGGCACTTTTCTATAGGTCCGGACTGTTTGAGACTCACCACTGAAGATGCTTCGCATTGTCACCCAGAGACACAGGTCATTGCCGGGACTTCCTCCCTTTCCCAAAGGAAACAGACATGTTTTTGGAGCATGCCTAGTAGGGATGGGCTGTTGCTAGTATTGAGGACACCCTGTGCATCGTGGAGTCAGACAGAGAAGTTCTGTAGACAATCAATATAATTAACCCATACCACAGGAGACATTTTATCCTTCCTTCCTTCCTTCTCTGCCCCCCACCCCCCACCACCTCCCTCTCTCTAGACCCATCTTCACTACATAGCCCAGACTGACACTGAACTGGAGTTCATTCTGCCTTGGCCTCTCACTGCTTAGGTTATGCGCATGCCTCAGCATGTCCAGATCTTTCCTGGGAGATTTTTACAAAGTAAATTTAAGTGAAGGAGATACTGGTGAGAAGGGAAGGAACACTTTCCTATTGGTAACAGAATTTTTAGAAAGTCTTCTGAAGTCATACTTGGGCACAGTCTCCAGACCAAATGCTTTGTTGCACATATTTTTTGAGTTAAAATAAAACAAATGAAGCCTAAGTCAGAAGTTCTGCGATGAGAGAGGGAGGCACGTCTCCTTCTGTCAAAAAGCGGGCTTCTGGCAATCCTGTGAATTCATCTTTAATGTGACACCTTCATTTTGATTGAGTGACAAATAACAGTTTATGAATTAAAGCAGAATTTATGTATGTGCTTCCAGAATTAAATTGCTAAGAGTAAAACATTCCAGAAAGAAAAAAAAAATTGGATATCTCAGCCTCAACCTCAGGCAGCTAATAGCGTTCTGAGCTTGGTAGAATGTGCCTTCATAGTCTTAGGTAACAGGGAAAATTACACAGAGGAGTCAGGAGGTGATGGAGAAATATTCAGCTGCTCTGATAGATATGAAATAGAAATAGGACTGATTTATAAAAAAAATTAAAATGGTACCTATTTAAATGAGTTGCCTAAAGAACAGCCACAATTGGGTCAGTATTTACAATGGGAGTGACTAGGAAGCACTGGGCAAATGTGACACTTGCCAGTTATCTCATGGTTGAGAGCCTCTTGAGGAGTGAAAATGTCTGGTCCGTGTTACCAGCAGCTGCAGCAGGCTTGGCCCATGCCTTTGTCCTCTTTTCTGGTAAGTCAATACGTCCATGGGCATTTCATTTGATCCTTATACATAAACCTGTAAGACAGATCGTATGTTAATTTTAAAGATAAATACAAAAAAAAACTGAAGAAATTAAAGAGCTGTATCTAGTTAATTAAGTGGGATAAACATGAGAAAGACTCCTTAAGTACAGGCAGGTTTCCCTTCCCTGACCCTTGGCAATATCTGAAGCAGATTCAATAGTTTCCCAGTCACTTTTAGGCATTAGAAGAGTCTCATTTTCAGATGTTGGGTCCAATCTGGTCCAAATCAAACCTTCAATTTTTCAACCAATACAGAACTCCCCTTCTGTTCCTGTGACAAACTCGGGTGTACACCCATGGGGAGGAGAGGAGTCTTGGAAAGGAGAGGGTCATAGGACTGTGGGGAGGGGACATATGACTTTGAAGAGGGGTGGGGGCATATGATTGTGGGGAGGGTCGAAGATATTGTCTCTTCCTTTCCTCTGCTTAACCCAAGTCCTGCCACTCATTCAGAGGATTCCTAATCCTCCAGGATCAAGAATGGCAGGTAGCCTGATGGTAAAAGGAAACAACTCTTGAAATTCTTAAAAGAGTCAAGCTTCTTGGTTGTGAGTCTTAGTCTGCTCCATATGCCTAATGGATCTTGGACAGCAGCCACTCAGATCCTGACTCCACACTATGTTTTCCAAGCACGTCTTCAGTGACTTCCCAGTTCATTCTTTCTCAGTTATTGGCCTTTGTTTGTGTGCCCCATGGAATCACCTTTTCCTCATTGACCCATCACCCCAGAAGATGCTCCTTCAGTACTGAGCTGTCCCAACAGAGATCAAATCCTGGGTGCCTTCCTCCCTGTGAATGTCTCCTCCAGCACAACACTGTGACAGCGTGTCCAGGCAAATAATTGAAGTTCAGGTCTTTCCTGGTATAGCTTGTGTTCTCTAAAAGTATGGAGTAGGCCAGAGGCTTACTGGCCTGTACTTGGAGCTGTGATCCCAAGACCAGGCAAAGCAAAAACAAAGTGCTTCAGGAAGCTGGCTCCCCTGAAGGCCAGAGAAGGAATCCCTCATGTTGTGTTACAGGCCTTTATGAAATGCAAACCTGAGCTGCAGTAAATGGAGTAGAGGGAAGAGACAGGAAAGCAGAAGCACCCTCCCCACCCCCATCTCTCATCTCCAGTTGGCCCTGTGGCTGATCCAAAGTTCTTACCATTTCAAACTGAGTAGGAATGATCCCAAGGTCACTGCCAAGGAACTGTAGCCAGGAAATGACAGCTTCACTGTACGGGTCTAGGTAAGGACTTCTCATGGTACTGGTAGGAAGTAACAGTAGCAACTGTTTTGGCAGATAGGTACAGAAGAGGTGGCCAGCACACTGTCCCCCATGGCCTCTATCCTTTCCCAGAGGCTCCAGGGTAATTGATGTTCAAAGTACAAAATCATAATTCTCATGAACACAAAATCATCAGCCATCCAACTTATCTTTAACTCGCTGTGTGATACGGGAACAAATACAACGCTAAAGCAAGCTCAAATGAGAATCCCTAGTGCAGGTGGCTGGCAAGATGGCTCAGTGGGTAAAAGCACTTGCAGAGCAAGCCTGACAACCTGAATTCAGTTGCCAGAACCTGCATCGAGGCAGGAGAGAACAAACTTGTAAACCTCTGACTTCCACAGGAACCAGTAGTACATGTGTGTGTACACGCATGTACACACACACACACACCACCACCACCACCACCACCACCACCACCATACATACAATAATAAATGAAATAAAGCAAAAGCAGAATAATTCAAAGGTGGAATCCCAAGTACAGATACACATACAGGGCCTTGGCAATGGCAGAATAAAAAGGCATGGCTTACTAGACACAGAAGAGATTAGGGCAGAACCAATTACCTCTCCAGTAGACAATGGTTGCTTGTATGTCTGTGGACAAGAATAACTGAATGACTATCAGTTTTCCTGTAGTTTATAAGATATAAAGATGTAATTTATTGAAAATGAAAGATGCAGATTGTAGAGAATTATATAATCTATATAGTCATCTAGACTAGTGTTTAGTTTTCCATTTAAAAAAAAAAAACAATAGTTGGTGTAGTAGCACACACTTATAGTCCCAGCACTCAGAATGCTGAGGCACGAGGATCACAATCTGAGGCAGGCTGGGTGATACAAGAAGACCCTATCTTAAAAATGTCACCACCAGGTACAACAAAAGATCTACTTCCTTCTTCCTGGTTTTAAATTTTTTCAGGGCCAGGCGGTGGGGGTGCACGCCTTTAATCCCAGCACATGGGAGGCAGAGGCAGGTTGATCTCTGTGAGTTTGAGGCCAGCCTGAGCTACAGAGTGAGTTTCAGGAAAAGCGCCAAAGCTACACAAAGAAATCCTGTCTTGAAAAAACAAAACAAACAAAAAATGTTTTCACAGTTCCTTAACAAGGCTGTCCTGAAATATTCTAGTCTTTTTTTTTTTTTTTTTTCTCAAGTGGTCATCAGCCATTCAGGAATTCATTTGTAGTTTAACCTAAAAAAAAAAAAAAAAAAAAAAAAAACCTAAGGTAAATCTGTTGGTCGAAGACCAGAAAAGTGTAGCCCTGTGCCAAATCTTACCAGTGTGATTTTTTTTAACATAAAATTTAATTTGAATAGTTATATCTGCAACTACTTTCACTCAGCAGCAGGAGAGCTCAGAGGTTGTAACAAAGACCCATGGCTCAAAATAGATGAACTATTTGGGCTCTACAGAAAACATCTTTAGGTTCTGCTTTGGTCATCGAGGAGGAGCAGCAGTGAGGGATGCTCCCCTTCAGACTTTCGGGCGTTTAACATGCATGTTAACGAGTCTTCAATGAAACTCCAAGATTGCACCCTCCATCAGTGTCCACAGCACAGATGCTTAGGCGCTGAGAGTCAAAGCCAGGCCTGCATAGTTCAAAGCTTGCCTGGATATCAGAATGGGCATGACTCACAAGTTCAGAGACAGCGCCTCCTCCACCGTTGTCCTGGCTTCATGGGCTTGAGTTATCTCTTTCAAAGCCATTTGCTGCTATTTTAAAAGATGTTAGATAGGAGAAGAGTACTAGAGTGAGAAAGAATGTTTGGGGCAGAATGCTTGACACCTCCTTGCTGCTTCCCCAGCGTCCAGATGGAAGAGGAAACAGGGTCGGCTTCCACACCAGCCTGGCAGAGGAAACAGGCATCTGCCTCAGGACGGTATTTCTTACCACAGATAGCAGCCAGCAGTGTTTTCAGATCCAAAAGAAAAATGTGCCTCTGCTAAGAAATGTGAGATTAGAACCCAACCAGATTGAACTCAGCTTTGAATTCTCTCTGTCTCTCTGTCTCTCTGTCTCTCTGTCTCTCTCTCTGTGTCTCTGTCTCTGTCTCTGTCTCTCTCTCTCTGTCTCTCTCTCTCTCTCTCTCTCTCTGTCTCTCTCTCTCTCTCTCCTTGCCCTTCCTTCCCCTCCCCATCTCTCCTTTTCTCCCCCAAAACAACAACAAAATCTTCACATTGCTAAATTGTCAAGTAAGACGCTTTCACGTGAGTCCTGTGATGAGGTGGAATTACAAGAGGGGAGAAGGATGACCTGAAGGGTAGGATCTGTCGCTCATTCATCACAGTCCTTCCTGGAAAAGCACAGAAAGACCAGCACAATGATTTCCCCCTTCCTTTGGCTACCTTAGGAGGAATAAGGGACTCGAATTCTGAAGTGATTAACTTTCAGTGTGAATGGGGATTCTCAAGCTGAAGAGTCCAGTTTCTTGGATACTTTGAAGTGCTCTCCTCACTTTCCTTGAAAGTATTTCCCCTGGTTATTTTTATTTGGAAGGTCACACTTGTAGCAATCATGGGGTTACCTTAGCATGTTCTTTCTTGGGGTGCTGTTAAACAAAAGAAGCAATGACACTGTGCAGAATATGATGTGCACAGTATACAGGGAGAAGACCAGCTTTGGGGCACAAATGAGGGTTCAAATCCTGGCTCTGCCTCTGACTAGCTGAGTGACTTAAAGCTTACATTTTCTCATATGTGAATCAGGAATTGTGTTGTGTTGAGGTTTAAGTGAGAACTGTCATGGATACTGGACAGCATTTCTATCAGTGTTTGCCCATCTTCTCTCTGCTATAATCAGCAGTACATTCGAGTGAGCAACTTTGAAATTGCCACTGACCAAAGCTACACTCCACTCTCCTGTTAGTTTCTCCTGTTTTCTCTTTCAAGCTCCCGTCACAGATACTCGTTTTCTTTTCCTGCTCAGACTAGATGACAACTTCTTGATAAAGTCAATCAAAAGGGAATTCAAGCTAGCTAACAAGGGACCTCAGGCTAACAAGCCCACTGTCAGAGTTAGGACTGACCTAGTAACTACCTGAAAGCGCAGGTACCAAAAGGTACCTCGGGGGAGAGAGGGACCCAGTGGAGCCATGATGACGATACGGTGTGTATATAAATGACTATATTAACGGGGTATAAGAAGGGGATGCTGAACTTTACAAAGTCCAATGTTTTTCTGTGTAGCAGGCCTCCAGCTGCTTTCATGAGAGGTAACTTCAGAACAAAAGCCCTGACGGTGTCTTAAATTTAAAAAAAAAAAAAAAAAAGAATGCTAAACAGCATGGTCACAAAAATTACCCAGACATTTAGGCCATGGTTCAGGAGATGCCACCTTTTTCTTTTTCTTTTTGGTTTTCATGGACTTGTCTTGAAGGATAATCATATTGTCTGAATATATAAGTGATAGCCCTGGTAAGTTACGGTTTTAGGTTAATTTTTAAATCCCTCGATGGATAAAAAATAAAAGCTATATGGAAATTTAAAATGTGCTTTCTTGTGTATTTCCAAACCAAATAATTTTGCAAACTGCACTACAAGTGGAATTTGATGGATGCAAAGAAGGTCCTTCTGTACAACCCAAAGATGGCATAGTCTGTACCCAACATAAATAACACCAAAGGCTTTTGGCTTCATGAATGATCTTAAGATATTCCCCCAGTTATTGCTCTGGGAAGCTTTACTCACACTAGCAAATAATTCCAGTCCAAGCAGAAGTCAGCCAAGATACCCCCAAGGTCCAGGAGCCCGCTTGCAATGATCCCATTACAGCAACTTCTGGGAGCCTCAAAGACCCAGTGCAACAAAGGGGTGCTTCCTGGTTCTTTCCTCTTGGCAACACCTGCCTTGAGCAGGTTTTCTCCCACCAATAGCTGCCATCTTAGAGAACATTCTAAATGCATCTGACCCAATGTCATATGTGGAAAATTATTTTCAAGGGGAAAATTATTTTCTCATCAATTGTGTTATCCCAATTCCATGTGGAAACAGACACTCCCTCCAGGTTAAGAGGGGCAGGAAATAGCGCTCGCTACAGTAGGTCTCAAGCAGTTGCTCATTCTTTGCTAAACATTCATCATCTTCAGAACACATATTTTATGTTAATCTACATTTCTACAATAATATTTTTAATTGCTTCAGTGATTATTGCCAGTTGGAAATAAAATTCACAAGCATAAAACCATGAAATAGGCTGCAATTGTATCCATAACTCTTTATTTTATTTTAAAATTTTGTTTGTTTTTGCCCTGCTGGGAATCGAACTCAGTGCCTTGCACATACTGAACAAGTGCTGTACCACCAAGCCACACTCCCAGGCACAAGGTATTTTAAAATACACACATTTGTGATAAATCTTATAAAAGGAATTTAAGGCAATTTGTATATGTAAGTTTCTGAGTAGTCATTAATTCTGGAAGATAGGAAGGTGGATGGGGTTTCACATAGATAGATACAAAAGTATTTGTAAAGCCGAGGAAGGGTATCTTGAACTCTTAGAGTGCATGGCACTCAGAAGGAGTAAAAAATGTTTGCAGAGTCAATGACTGTCCACAGGAAATATGTTAATCCAAGGAGAGATGTAGATCATCCAGAGAGGGAGAAGGAAGGAGAAGCAGAGGACATATAGGAAGGAAAAGGAAAGGAAGGAAGAAACTGGACCTTGGAAGTCACCACAGAAACGATAATCAAGGGATAGACAGAACAAAATGAGGTTACAAATAAGACCATATGGGAGAAGCCAGTGAGACAGAGAAGGCCCTGAAAAACAAGACACCCTGGCACCATAAATATTAGACAGTTTGGGAGCAGGGGGCTACTATTATCCCTTCCCACTGGTCTTCCTCTGCTTCCTTCTTCATGAGCAGATACATTCTTTTTTTTTTTTTTAACCTCAGCCTTCATTCGGATCCTTTGTATAAAATTTTCATTTGCTATTCTGGCTCTAATAATAATATAAGTAAAAGAACAAAATAAAACTGGGGGAGATGGGGAATCACGTAAATGCTTGGCTCATCCTTGATCATGTAGAAGTCTTTCCTACAGAAAGCACCTAAGTAAGGCAAGTGTGCTCCTGTAACAGGGCAGATGCTGCCTCACCCAACATGCCTCCTTACAGCATCTCTTCAACACGATCTCACGGGGCTTTCTGAAGCTCCAAGTGGAGTCTAAGGTTCCCAATTGTCTTTTGCTACAGGCTGGACTCCTGCTGCCTTTCCTTATGACCCTAAATTCTCCAATCGCCACAGTTTCTTGCTCAGCTCGTTTCTTGTTTCTTTAGCAACCTCAATGTAATTCTTTTTCTAACTGCAGAAAGAACACTTCCTTTCCACATACACAGACACTGGAGGAAAATAATGCCTTGGACCTGAGGTTCTCCTCCTAAGCAGAGAAGGCCCGACTTCTCCCATCCCCGCTCCTAACAGAACAGCCCATTGTTTCCTTAGAGCCACTTACGATTAAACACATTTTGTCCCCATGAAGCTTCATGTTGAGTTGTGCTGCCAGTGTAAGTGTGTGGAGAGATGATGGAGACTCCGGGGGACATTTGATGTCACAGGGGATCTGCCTTCATACGTGGATCAATGCTTCTCAGTTGTCAGAATCTGGCCCCCTTTCTTTTCATCGACAAGTGCTCACTTGCCTTCTATTTTCTGGCCTGTGTTGAAGCAGCATACAGCTCCAAACCCAAAGCGGAATAGACATTGGCATGACGCCCTTGGACTTCCAGAAAGATAAACCAAAAATACTGTGTTATGGAGACACAAAATAGTCTAAGGTAGTACCTAATTGTGTAGTTCTTGTAGCTGTCCTTACGAAACTATACTGCAAATGTTTTGTACCTTCTCAGTCTCCCCAGTTAAATTCTGATTAGCTCTTGAAAAGAAGGTGTCTCCCTCTTCCTTGCAAACCCTATTCTAGTCCTAGTCAGTCACTTCTGTCTTGACAATCATGCTACACTGCAGAAGTCCTAGCCTGGACACATGAACCTCGGGTTCCTACTCAGGTCCTGAAGGTTGCCAACAGGACGACACGGGCTCAGTCATTATTTTCTCAACACTGACATGATCAGCCTGTGCCACACAGGTGTACGTGAAGAATCAGCTCAGACTACAAGCTGTGAAAATAAAAGGCACTGTTTTCAAATATTTGTTTCTAAAACTGCATAGATAATTATCCTTTACTAGTAAAACTTGTAAAAATTTCATACTTCGTATTAAATATTCCCTCTGCTCCATCAATATACCATATCTGATACACTACTATCTTTAAATATTTAGGGTCATACATCTAAGCTGTACAAAATATAACTATTAAAATGCACATTTTAATGAGCCAAGTAAGGTTTTAAAACAGATATATTGAGTGGTTTCTCAACCCAGCATTTTAATTCAGAGCAGAAATAAAAGGAAAAGAAAAAACCTAAAGAAATACAGGAAAACTTCCCAAGGAGCACAGAGCAAACAGGAAGGACACAGTGGCTTCCTATGTTCTTAAGAAACATGCAGTATCCTTGGAAGTTTGCTTGGCTCTTTATGTGTGGATAATCTTAAAAGCATTTGTCAAATAAAAATCATCAGCCCCCATCATCACATACTCTTGTTTTTCAAAGAAACTTAACAATTCACCCTCAAGCCAATGAATATTTGCTGCTTCAGAAGTAATAAAGTCAAGGCAGGAGACTAGCTTGTTTTCTTCTTTCATATCTCATTATTTTCTTGAAACAAACACTCACATATCATAAAAACTGAGTTACTTCACTTAACAAAAGTATACTTGATATTCTGAATATCCCAAAATATCTTGGAATATTCTACATTATTTACAGAAGT
This sequence comes from Peromyscus leucopus, assembly GCF_004664715.2. Classification (NCBI taxonomy): domain Eukaryota; kingdom Metazoa; phylum Chordata; class Mammalia; order Rodentia; family Cricetidae; genus Peromyscus; species Peromyscus leucopus. The sequence goes on from NC_051063.1 coordinate 8,033,375, forward strand.
GTTTAACTCAAAAATATGAGTCAAATACATTGTTTACATTCCTTATCTCCAATGACTAGAAATCTTAATCTTAGATTAAAACATAATTAAGAAAAATGGTTTAATAATTATGTGGAACTAAGTTTTACTTAAGATTTTTCTGACCACCCTTACTTTTAGCATAGGAAGCTATGCTCTTCATACTAGCATATATCTCGACTTCTAAAGGAACCAGCTAAGAACGAGTTCACTGTCTCTAAAACTGGTTTGGATCAGGAGTCTCTACCATCCTCCCAGCAAGCCAAGGAGCTAAGAGCATCAGCACTGATACAGATGATTACACAGATCAGAACCCTGACCGGAGCTACATCCTGCTTGGCTTCTTCCTGCTGTTCCTTGAGTCTTTTCCTGCCAGTCCTCCACCCTATCTTACTGTTTGGCTCTGGACTTCTTTCTTCCAGTCTCTTCCCTTTCCAGACCGCATCCTTCCCTCTCATCTCCTCTAACTATATCCTGATGGTTTTAGAGATAACATTTATAGTTTGGACTTTTCGGAACCATGAAGTGTTGAAAGGTGAAGAAATGTGTCATGTCACTAAAGCAAGAATCTTCATATGCATTATAAGGCTGTTGTGAGAACATAGGTCACTTTAATAAGGGTATGTACCCATTAACTTCCTTCCATGATGTATTATACAGGCAAGATTTTGGTCCTCAAAATAAAACTCAAGATCATTGCTAGTAATACAAGTACAGAGAACATGAAGATATAATGGTTCTTAGCAAATAAATAAATAAATAAATAAATAAATAAATAAATAAAAGTTCACCAAGTAGTACACGGGCTAGATTGTCCTCATTACTCTGTTTCTAAGTTTTTCTTGTGTAACTTGCATGGTCTCCCGTAGTGAATGAAGCTATCTCTCTGTCCTCTTACTTTGGGATCAGCCATATAGTCAGTAAAAAAAAAAAAAAAAAAAATGCATACAGTTGAAATTTTAGCAAATAAAAAACACAGGGTCCCCAGATGGAAATATGGTATGCTCAGTGCAAGCCTAGACCTCAAGAATCGCAGCATGTTTCTGCTCACCTTTGCTCCTCTCCCTGTTTGTGCAGAAAAGGAAACAGAGCCAGAGAGTCAGCCTAAGTACATCTGTATCAGTCCAAATCTACCCAATCCTCATTCACATGAGGGAACCCAGCCAGATCCACAGAGCTATCTCTTTGACCCTGAAGCATGAGCATCGGACATAATTTCTTATATCCCATCGAATCTGTGGTTGCATGAGATATGCATTACTCTCTTGAAAGGTAGTAAGTACAGCCTTTTAGGGAAAGTATGTTACTGTAAAACACAGAAGCATGCTGATTACAGAAAGAATCCCAGGATTGCCTCTCAATGTCTTTGAAATGTATTCTCCCTCTGTTGTCCTGCATGTAGAAACACAAGGAGTGGGGAAGGTTTCTGTTGTATATTGTTGCTCTCAACAAAGAGAGCTGAAACCCTCTAACATGTCTGTTGCCCTCCATATCACTACCTCCAAGAACTATGTAGACATATCAGCATTATTTTAGGGTTCCTAATGAAGGACGGATTTACTCTCTGTGGTTTCAGGAGATGGCAGGCCCAGGGAGCTCATTTAATATTCCAGGGAAGGGACAGATTAAAGTTGCATAACTAATCAGATTTGCTCACTGCAGCATGTGAGGAGTGAATGACTTCTGTCTCAGCTTCAACTGGGTCCAGAGAACTGATGCAGCATATGAAGATGAGTACCTTCACCTTCACGTGTGCTGCATAGAGGAGAGCTCAACCACTCAGAAGGAGGAGCAGCTGGCGAGGCCTCCAGTTAAAACCCACTTCAGGAATCTTTTTTTTGTTTTGTTTTGTTTTGTTTTTGTTTTTCGAGACAGGGTTTCTCTATGTGCTTCTCCTGCTGTGCAGTGTTTCTCAGCTTCTGTTGAACTCCTTCTCCTTGTCCACTACTCCTGCCAGGCTGGCCTCGAACTCACAGAGATCCGCCTGCCTCTGCCTCCCGAGTGCTGGGATTAAAGGCGTGCGCCAGCACCACCCGGCCAGGAATCTTGAGCCTTGCAGACACATAACAAATGAGAAAGATCAGGAAAAAAATGGGGGCAAATTGGCAGGTTTGTCTGTTGTTACCTTAAGGAGATGCTGTTGCACTGGATGCTTTGCTCTACAAAGGCTGAAGAATGATCAATGACAGCCATGCTTCCTGTTCCAAATGAGTAAATTTACTATGTTTAAAACAAGCAACATCAAGAGGGCGAGGAGTGGGGAATGAGAACACTGGGAAATGGGAGGGTCCAGCTGGAACAGGGACAGAGCGGGAGGGCAGGGAGGGAGATACCATGATAGATGAGGATATCATGGGAAAAGGAAGAGACAGGGTGCTGGGGAGGCTCTCAGGAACCCACAAGGATGACCCCACCTTGGACTGCTGGCAGTGGTCCAGAGGGTGCCTGGAATAGTCTACTCTGGTTACAGGTCTAGCGAATACCCTAACTATCATCATAGAACCTTTGTCCAGTGACTGATGGAGGCAGATGCAGAGATCCATGGCCAGGCACCAGGCTGAGCTCTGGGAATCCCATCTATGAGAAAGAGGAGGGATTCTGCAGGCAGGGAACATTGAGATCATGATGGGAGGATGTGAAGAGATGACCGGCCACACTTTGGAAGCCCATGAACTGTAGGTTAGTGGCTGTAGAGCCCCCATGAGAATGGACTAGGCCCTCTGAATACAAAAGGTTGTTTGGCTCGAACTGTTTGGGGGGCACCCAGGCAGGGGGATCAGGATCCATCCCTGGTGTATGAGTAGGCTTTTGGGAATCCAGTACCTGTGGTGTGGCGCCTTGTGCAGCCTTGGTACAGTGGGAAGGGGCTTGGACCTCCCTTGGCTCAGTGTGTCAGAGACTCTGCTGACTCCCCATAGGAGACCTTGATTTGGGGGATGTGGGGTGGCTTGGGAGGGAGGGCTGGGAGATGGGAGGAGGGAGGAGGTGGGATCTGTGGATGGTATGTAGAGTGAGTAGAAAATTTCTTAATAAAGAAAAATGAAGAAAAAAAACAAGCAACAGCAAAAAGAATAAGAAGTAAGTAGCCGAGAATCAACAGACAGATGACAGAACAGCCACCAAAAACCACTGGATAGCCTGACTGAGAAGGCAAACAAAGGTAACACCATCAAACCAGGGTGTTGTGGGATCTTTGTTTACACTGTGTCAAGATGTGTTGCTGTGATTGATTTAATGAAAAGCTGAATGGCCAATAGATAGGCAGGAGAGGTTAGGTGGGACTTCCAGGCAAAGAGAGGAACTGGAGGAGGGGTGATGGGGTAGATGAACTGGACATACCAGCAAAGTATGAAACAAGTTGGACATATAGAATGGGAGAGAGGTAAAAACCACGTGGTAGAACATATATTAATAGAAACAGGTTAATTTAAGTTACAAGAGCTAGTGAGACAAGCCTAAGCTGAAGGCTAAGATTTCATAATTAATGAGAAGCCTCTGTGGTGGTAATCTAATTGTACTGAAATGTGACTTTAATTGTATGTTAATAAATAAAGTTGCCCGGGGGTCAGAGCTATTAGAGCCATAGCAAGAGTGTGGCGGTGGTGGCACACGCCTTTAATCCCATAGATATCTGTGTGTTCAGGGATATAGCCAGCATTGGAGACATATGCCTTTAAGACCTAGGGGGCTGTACATTCAGACAGTGACGAGGCAGTCACGTGTTTGGGTTTAAAACCAATGAGAAGGCAGAACAAAATACTTTAAATAGACGAACAGACAGGAAATAGAGCCCTCATTCGGGAAGCTGGGACACCGCAGGCGGAAGGGTGAGATTTTAGCTCTGAGCTCTGACCTCTCGGCTTTCTCTTTTGCATTATTTCTGTGTTTCTTATTTAATAAGACGGTTGGTTACATCAATAAGCCTCTGTGTCATTACTTAAGCTGGTGGCCCAAAAGAAAGTCCTACAATACCATGGGCTTACAAACAGCAAGTAAAAAACTAGAGAAGCAGTCCCACTGGAGATGCCCAGGCAGGGATCTTTACTGGCCTCTTCATGGACCAGCTTCCAACTTCCTCTTCCCACTGCAGACAATTTTACACGAGGAGATAAAGAGTAGCAACATCTGTTGGAAACCTAGCAGATCTCAAAGATACATTGTTTTTTAATAACCTCAGCTGCTTGCTTAGCCCTTCTTCCTAACAGAGTGGGGAGGGGGTTGGGTGTTGGGCCACCTGCGCTAGAATAAGGTGTTTTAGAGAACAGTTGAAATCTAAGTGGATTGGAAGAACTCGGGAACAATGGTCTCCACTGCCCCACCTACCTGAGTGAGCAGTGTTGGGTGACTCTGGCCACCTCCCAAAGCCCCATATCCTCCCAATGGCCTCTTTGAGTCTTCATAAATGGAGGAGAAACCCTTCCTGGGGCTAGTACACTTTGTCTCCATTTATATATTTTAAGACTTGTACAAGAATATTCCAGTGTGTGTGTGTAGAGGGGGGGAGCTGATCTGAGAAAGTACAGATGAAGGCAATTAGCATCACGGTCCAGATAGGGAATGCTGAATACCTCAGCTGGTGGAAGTTACAGATGTGCCACATTCCCTAGGTCCTAAACCAGATGTCCCAAAATAAAAAACATTTCAGCAGGAGAGAAGAATCTCTGTTCATTTTTCCATTAGACTCTGCTCTTAGATGTACAAAAGTCATCATAATTGTTATTTTTAAAAAGCCAATACAAGCTTTGCCTTGGGGCTCTAAGACTAAGCCCCAACCTGAAGATATTAAAGGAATTTCCATTGCTTATATTACCCTGTCTTTTCCTGGCACCACACAGGTGACATCCTGCCCTGGAGAGAGAGGTCAGTACTGCATTCCAGAGGAAGCCTCACAGAGGGGAGAGAGGCTATAGGAGAGAGGCCCTATTGGAGCCCAGAACACGCTCTTGTCCCTGACAAAGCAAGCTTTGCTGGGAGTAAAGCAGAGCGATGGTGAGAAAAACTAGGCAGCTGAGAAAAACTAGGCAGCTCAGTTCAACTTTGGGAAAGCAAGAAGGATTAAAAAGGAAAAAACAACAAGAATGATCAGTAGCTCTGGGAAGAAGCAGACATGGGTTGGTTTGGTTTGCATACTCACCCTCCCTCAAAGAGCTCTCTTAATCCACTACATGATCTGCACCCTTGCAAAAAACACTTCATGCTCTCGGTCCAACCTGGATGATGGGAGATTTTTAAGCCACTTCAATTCAACAAGAAGTTATTAAGCATCCACTTTGTACAGGGCACTGTGCCAGGTGATATGGAGGCAATAATGATGAACAGAACATGGATTCTGCCCTCGGGGAGCTTTCGGCCAAGGTAAGACATGAACAGAAGTAATAAAGGTAACTACGAGATACTTTGGCGTGTGTGTGCTTTCACACAGGAAGCACAAAGAGAAAAAAGATTAAAGGTAGCTGACATGGAAGCAAACAGGATGCCAGGAAGCCCCAAAGACCCAGTGGCATCGGAGATGCACACTGAGGGGTGTAAAGGAACTCAAGACGAGAGGAGAGAGGGAAGTAGGACCACAAAGCCTGGTCAGGCTGCCTAAGAAGAACTGATATACTAACATTTCTGCCTTCATCCAACTAAGCCATCTGAAGAAGCCAAAAGAACACAATATGTTGTCATGAGGGTCACAGGCTAAAAGCAGGATAAAGAATGAGGCCCTGCTCATTTCCCACCTGCTTTTTCCAGTTGTCATGGATGACTATTTCCTTGGCTTATAAAGGAGTGAGTTCAGCATGGTCCAGGGTAGTTCTCTTGTAGCCCTTATTACTAAACAAACATAACAAAAGAAGCAGGGTGGCAATGGTTGGAATTAACAGACAGAATTTTGAACTGCTTGCCTTACTCAATTTCATCTTTCCTCCAGACCCTTTCCAATTCCCTTCACTCCAATTTTTAAGCTATCTGCCAGTATCTGACAATAGTCTACTTTATCATCACAATAAAGATTCTGACATGCTTTGGTAATTACATCATGTCTCTAGTAGCTTCCAGCTCCAGGCATCTTACCCTGCATACTGCCAGTTCAATTTGAAGCAGATTCTTCTAGGTTCAAAGAGACCTAAAATGCATCATAAAAGCTGCTCTTATCCATATATATATATATATATTAACAATGGCCAATGGAGCAATTGGGCATTTAATTGCATTTAAAAATCTTATTTTGTTTATTTTAAGGTAACCATCCCAGCAGACAAAATAAAACACAGAATTTGTTGCACAAATGTATTCAAACTGAATACACTGAAGGGACCCCTTTTAAAAATTCTTCAGAGAAGTGCATGTTGATTTTCTTGCTTTAAAAAGAAAGAAGACCTGGCCACCCAGGTGTGTTCTGTGTAAGTACTATCCAGGCCACAGGCTGCCTGGCATGCAGGAGCCAAATATCAGTAAGGCTCCCTGTTGCACTCACCCATCAACTGGATTGCCCATCTTATTCAAAATAAGCATGCTAATTGCTTAGTGAACAACTGGTTTTAGCTAGATCATTTAGCAAAAATTCGGTGGCAAATGCTATTTTCTAGGCAGCAGCTACAAAAAAAATGAAACAACTCCTAAGTATCAGAAGGTTATAAAGAAAACTACCTCTTTCTGCCTCAGTTTCTTCCTTGAGTAATGGGGATAAAAATAGTGGTTGCCTCACGGAGGTGCTGTGAGAAATGAGGGCCTTGAGTTTAGAGTGCTTCAAAAGCACCCCTGGGTGCTCAGTGAGCACACACAGGCCGTGTAGGATGAGTTATCAAAGGGCAGCCATCGATCTCTCTGAGGCAGCCTGGGGGTTGGACTTCATCCAAAGCATGCTGTTTGGGAAGCTGTTCTAAAGAAAGAATCCCTGGTTGGTAAAAGCCTCAGCCCCCACCACCACCACCCCACCACCACCCCCTCCAAGCTCACTCCTTCCAGCCCTTGAAGCTTTGACCACAAGCATAGTTTTGTGGCTTTTCAAATGACCACACACAGCAGGAATTCTGTCCATGGCTGTCTGGGCCACTCTCTTGCCTTTCAGTAGTCAGTAAGGAGCTAACAGCCGTTAGAAATTCAGACACTTCAGCTCTAGCCACTCTCCAAGGGTCTGTCACTTTAACCTGGAGCAGAGCACCTGAGAGTGGGATGTAGCATCACCCTGTCTGCTTTGAGGGAGTACAAGTTAGCAAGTCAATAAATGGGCTTCAGGAAGGAAAAACCAACTATACTCACACTTTGCAAATTGAAAATGTCTTGCCTCCTCTTTCCCGATTTCCTAGGAACTTGTGTGCAGATCTAGAGGTGAAAACACAGCTATCTGGCCCTGTAGAGGACTGCTGGGCAAGGCAGGGGAAGGGAAGAAGCTCACCAGGCCTGTACTGTACAGCAATCCCAGTTAGTGCTCCCCTAGTATTTAACTAAACACAGGAACACATAAATTAGAAAATGTCCAGGTTTCTATGCTGTTTTCCCTTTCTGCTTTCTCAAGCAACTCTGTCATATAGATCATGCATATGTCTGAAGGCTCATGGCTTCTATTGGCTCCTGCTGACTCAGCTGGCGGATTGTTTATCCATTTCGCACATAAACACACTGAGTCTCGATGAAGTTAAAACTTGAAGCAGTCACACTGTTACTCACGAGTAGGTGGTCAAATGTTCTTGCTTTCTAGTACATCACATTCCTTCTGTTCTACCTCCTGGAATCTATGGTCAAATGGAAACAAAACACAGAGGAGAAACTGGTCACCAGGGCTCACCTTGCAGTGGGATCTGTCTCTCAGACACTTAGGTGGGGTTCTGCTAGCCATCTTTGAAGTAGAGATTAGAATTGTTTTGAGTGTGTGTGTGTGTGTGTGTGTGTGTGTGTGTACATGCGCGTGCACTCTTGGAGACACATGGAGGAAGAGCAGGACCAGCACCACAGTGACTAGAACAAGGTGAGTGAGGCAAAGCTTCAAGAATGAATGAGAAGGGCTGTTTCCCTCCCCTAAGTGGAATCAACATTGAGAACCCCAAAAGAAAAGCAAGCAAACTCCTAAAGCCATCACTCCACTGGACACTTGGAGAGACCCAAGAGAGCTTTGGGTAGGTCCGAGCTCATTAATCTGGTCATAGAGTAAACCCACAGATTGAGGACTCAGTTCATGAGGAGCCCTGGGAAGGGAGCATCCTGCAGCCCATGGGTATAAAAGGTGTTTGTAGTGACATATGTCATCTGTATCCACGATGACTCTCGTTTGAATTTCTTTCTATAGATTCGTATTTGGAGTGCAGGTAAAAAAAAAAAAAAAAAAAAAAAAACTTGTCATCCCCATTTCTCCTGGGAATGGGAGAGCCCAAGAACTTGAACTGGGGTAAAACACTTTGGAGATGGTACTCAACACACCCTCAACTTTTGAACCTGGGGTGGATTAGACCCTTTCCAGCACCACACCCACACCCCTGCCTTGTAGCTGCAGCAAGCAGGGAGAGGCAATGGGGCTGCAGAGCTGAGGAGACAGACTGTAGAAGTGAGCTCTCCATAAATATGAGAGAAGAAAGACACTGCCTTCCAACACAGGAAGCTCTCCCAGCTTCTCCCGAAAGTGCACCCCCAAAGGACTCAGGATGCAAACCGAGCCCAGATGAAAGCCTGGCCTCCCAGTGGAGCCTCTTTTTCTACCCTTCATGCCATGAGAAGTTAAAGGTATTTACACGATGTCTGGCCTACTTCAGAAGCTGGAGGTCTTGCCTTAAGGGATCGTAATTATTTAGTTCCAACCTTCTGTGGTGTCATAGTGATGCCATAAGAAGCCAACATGCCTAGAGTTAAGACTTCTTAAAATGACATTAAAAATACACAAGACATAAAGCTATAAAGTACACAAGGCATGAACTCTGGAGTGGAGGAGGAAAGGATGTGTGCAAACTAAGCTAGCACGTGATAAGGGAGAAATACAGATGGCGTGACCTTGTGTGAACCGGAAATCCACCTCAACTCCTTTATTTTTTCCTTTAATAACATTTCTCTGTTGTTTTCTCGGATTACTCGTATTGACTACCTCTTTTTGCTTGTTTGGCTTTTTCTTTTGTGGTGGTAGGGAATGAAGTTGGGCTTCCAGCCTGCTAGGCAAACCCCCTACCACCAAGCTACATCCCCAGCCCACATTGACGATTCACGTCAATACAGTTACACGGTAAAATTCCATCTATTTTATTTGGACCTGGGATGGGCACTTGAGCCCACATAGCTCATTTTATGTAACAGATGGATTTTGTGAAAATTTGAAGTAAAAAAGAATTTGGGCATAGTGCTATAAATGTGTAAGGAAATGGCGCCATTTAAGAAACGAATTTCAGCAAATTATTAGGCATAAAGTAAATTATTCTGAAAAGGGTTCACACTTTTATAGAGGCATTCTCGTTCTAAATGTATCTGTATTTTCACACACCGAGGTTTCCTACAATGAAGAAAGGCTGGCCTTTATTGTCTTATTACCACTGATTGGCTTGATATCTTTAGAGTCTTGTACAATTTGTACTGCTCGTGTGAGACATAAGTATATGGGGCCTGACCCTCTAAGTGAAAAGAGAGCAATTGGAGGCCACTGGGGTACAGTTCCGTATATTAACTCACTCCTCATTTAAATTTCAGGCTAATAGAATGAAGTCACAGTTGGGTGGAGAGAAGACTAGTTTCCTGCCGGTCTGTGTAGCTGCTGAGTAAGTAGACAGAAAGGCTAGCAGCTCCCCAGTGAGTGATAATGTAAGACTGAGCATGGGCAAAATGGCTAAGCATTCCCAGCTCACATACATTCACACAGGCTCACGGGCACATCACCCCTACTGCATTAGTTAGAATGCAAGTTAGTGTAGATAACAAAGGTCCAAAATCACAGAGGTTTTACAGAGAGAGTTTCTTCCTCTCACATAAGCAGACAGTTAAGGACTATCAGCAGTTTCCAGTTTCGAGGAGAGTTTGAGATACTTCTAAGCTTTTTCTCCTCCATCACTGGGAAGGGCTTACCATTATCATGGTTCCAGGAAATGGTCCCAGATGGGCAACAGCAATCATTTCCCTTTCTACACTGTTATAGGAGAATGATTGTGAAGGGAGCTTCAGATTATTATGTTTGCTTCTCTTCACCCAACTAATGTAAGCCACTTGCAACATTTTAAAAATCACATTTCCAGTCTTTGTTTCAGTGTGAACTTTCAGCCAAACGGCTGTGAGAGAAAGAGATATGCATAACCTCCTGACAGTGTCATTAAAGGTGTTATCACTACTCTGCTACTCCCTGCCTTCCCACTATCATGAACCGTGACCTTACCCCCAATAACTAATAAAGACTTCTGTGGTGGGGCAGTGTTATAGCTCTTCAGATCTGCAGTTCTGGGAAATGTCTGCATAGACACCTACATACACATGTTGCACGAATTGGTCTTTTAATAAAATTTAAAAACAAAAACAAAACACCCCAGAGTCAGATATTGGGGTAAATGCTGAAAGATCAGAGAGACAAAGGAACAAGCCACTAGAGAAATTTCTTACCATGACAGACTCCTCAGGCCAAATGGAAGGCGAGACCGATCTTGTCTCCACGAATCCTCTGACTGAAAGCCTCTGAATCCTCAGCCGAAGGTGGCTAGTTCCTGTCTCCTCACGACTTACACGCCTTTCTCCACCCAGCCATTTCACTTCCTTCCTAGTGCTGGGATTAATGGCATGCATGCTTTCCCAATACTGGTAGTAAAGGCGTGAGATCTCAAGTGCTGGGATTAAAGGTGTGTGCCACCACTGCCTGGCCTTGATGTCTAATCTAGTGGCTAGCTCTGTCCTCTGATCCTCAGGCAAGCTTTATTTGATACACAATATATCACCACATACACATGTTTAATCCAATATACTTCTTATATTGGACTAGGAGGTCATTTTAAATACACAAAGCCCTAACACAAAGAACTATTTCACTTCTAACTTTCCATCATTTTTGTACAATTTTGACGTACAACGTAACAGATTTATTTATTTTCATACACGGTTGGTTTTTGTTGACCCTCCATCCACTCCTGCTCTGCCTCAACTCCCCACCCTCCATGCCCACCTAAATCTATCCAGCCCCTCATTCACCCTTGTACTTTTCTATCGCATGTGTTCTCCCACCCCCTCCCCATTGCCTGTAATGTCTCTTCTTCCTTCTGTCATGGGCCCTCTCTAGTTCCCTGGCATCTCTACTCCCCTACTGTAACACAAATTGCTAAATGGTCTTATTAATAAAAAAATAAATAAAAATAAAAATAAAAAACCCAGAGCCAGATATTGGGGCAAAAACCTGAGAGATCAGAGGAATAGGGAAAGCCACAGCCAAACTCCCCTTACACCTCAGTCTCCAAAGAGACCTACTTCCTGTATGTCTATGCCTATACGCCTTTCTGTTCTGCAATTTCACTTCCTCTCTCCACCCAGCTACATCACTTCCTGTCTCTCTGTACAGACCTCCAGACCTTTATGGTTAGTGCTGGGATTAAAGGCGTGTGTCACCACTATGCCTGACTCTGTTCCCCAGTGTGACCTTCAACTCACAGAGATCCAAGTGAATCTCTGCCTCCGGAATGCTAGGATAAAAGGTGTGTGCTACCATTGCCTGACTTCTGTGTTTAATATAGTGGCTGGCTTTCTCCTCTGATCCTCAGTTAAGCTTTATTGGTGTACACAGATAAAGTATCACCACACCCTACTTTAACGTAAGACATGAATACTTAAAAATTAGAAGCCATCTTTATCTACTTGGGACTCTAGTCTTTTTCCCTTTGTGCACATTTCTCCCACTATTCCCCACTTAAAATCGTATTTGGATCATTTCTCCTTATGATTTTATCATTTCTAATTTACCCTGAAGAAAAAAAAAAAAACATGTAGCCTGGCCAGACATTTACAGAATTAGTATACCAACTCTGAAGTCATATCACATGCTTTTTACTAAAAATACCCAGCTTTTATTATATCATTTGCAAAGGTAAGCCAATTTTCAAAATTACAGACTTACCAGGAAATTCATACATGAGATGAAATTTTTTAAATCAATGAGGCGTGTATGTGTTTTCAAATTATAATACCAAATCTGGATGATCACTCACCATGTGGGAGAAATCTGGCTTGCCTACTCACTTTAAGGCTTTCTAGAAAAGATGACAAGACATTCTTAGGCACCAGGAAGACTTGCCCCAGAGAAGTATCTAAATTCAGCTTAGAAGAGGACCTTGCCAGCCATAGCTTTGAAGGGCTGTGATTCTTCACATGATTTATAGTTACCTAACACTAGTTGATAAAATTAACAACTTTTAGATCATACTAGCTCCACAATCCAAGCTTATTTCTTGCCTACACCATCATCCACTGGATCTCAGTGGCCACCCTTCAAAATAGTCATTATACCCAGACTCCTAACATCTGTTATTTCCTCAGAGTAATTGCTCCACAGTTGGCCAAAAGACAAAGGTTGTGAGAAATATGAAATACAGCACTGTCATTTCATGGTCAAGCTTGGATATCATACAGCATGTCTACTCTGCCCCATTATCTAGAATACAGAGCCCTAACCTGAAACAAAGAGGAATATAGGTGATATGATCCTTCACTGTGTTCTAAACAAGGAAATGAGACTAGAAATCTAAGAGCTGGACTTCATATCCGAGGCCACAATGCTGATGCACATTTTTCCTACCCTGTTTTACTACATGGGCACAAGTGTATCATCACTAAAGATGAAGAGTCTGCGTCATCTGATAGATGTGGAGGAATGGGGAAACCTTGGCCATCGATTGCAGCCTCTAGTTGCTGTGTTGGACTGCTGCTGCTGTGTCTGCCAGCCTACCTACCCCTTACATCACTGCAACATACCTTTCATCAGTTCTGGGAAGGGAAGTGGTGAGCCTTTCCTCACCACAGATAACAGAGACAGCCCAAGAACACTTACCCTGATTAGAAGATTTTAGTTGGTATGCATTAGCTTTTCTTTGAAATAAAAGTATTCTATCTCCAGGAGGGACTCCTTCCCAAGACCATCAAGAAAGAAGCCTTTCAATGCAGCATATTTATTTATTTATTTTTTAATGTATCAGAGCTATGACAGCAAAAATGTCTAAACTGTGTTCTTCTGAAACTCGGAATAAAAGACACAATAGTGACCTCAACATTTCTCATATGCCAGTCATCCTGGCTGAGTCTTCATGCTTCCCCCCTCCCCACGCCACCGCTCCCTGTGATGATCTGGAAGTACAGTAAAAGTCAGAGCAGCTCTTTTCTCCAGCAGCTCTATTTGCCCAGGTCCTGCAGTGACCACAGTAGTCAAAAGCATGTAGTATGAGAGACAAATAAATTGTGCTTCCTTCATAAAGCCATTGAGAGTTTGAAGAATAACCTACTGCAACCAAATAGATAAGGTCCCATGTGACTGCTTCTCAAGCCAGTGTTTTTCCTGTGTATTGGCATTCTGTTATGAGAAACTTCATGTTTGTATGTTATATAACACATTTCTGAATTTTTAAACTATGTCCATATAGTCACACAATTTCAGAAATTTGCATAGAGCTGGGTGTGATGGCATATGCTTCTAGTCACAGCATTCAGGAAAGAGAGGCAAGTAGATCTCTGTAAGTTAAGGTCAGCCTGTCTACATAGCAAATTCCAGGTCAACCAAGGCTACACTGTGAAACCCTGTCTCAAATGGAGAAGAGGTAGAGATAGAAGGATGAATCAGTGCTGGTCGTAGTTTGGGTAACCATGGCAGTGATGAAACACCATGACCAAAGCAACTTGGGGAGGAAAGGGTTTACTTGGCTTACATTTCCACATCATTGTTTTTCATTAAAGAAAGCCAGGACAGGAACTCAAACAAGGCAGGAACCTGGAGGCAAGAGCTGATGCAGAGGCCATGGAAAGTACCGCACACTGGCTTGCTCCCCCTGGCTTGCTCAAACTGCTTTCTTATAGAACCCAGGACCACCTACCTGACCCATCAATCATTAAGATTACAGCCTTGCCTACAGCCCAGTCTTACAAAGGTGTTTTCTCGGTTGGGATTCCCTCCCCTCAGATGACTTTATCCTGTGTCAAGTTGACATAAAATTAGGCAGCACAGTATCTAAGAATGCATCCTGCCCTTGAAGAGAACCAGAGTTTGACTCTGGGCATCCACAACAGGCATCTCACAACCACCTCTAACCCTAACTCTCTGGGCAGGTTACATCTCCGTTCTCCGTGGGCTCTTAGACACACATACACAGACACACAAATATATAGTTAAAAACAATAAATTAAATCTTTTTTAAGTGGACATGGCCAGTTCCTTTAACGCCACTGTGTGACTCTCTGTCACTATTTGCTGATCTCTTCCCCTAAAGATAACCACTATCTCATTTTGAGTTAATAATAATAAATAATAGTCTGTTCACATTACTTATATTTCATCATATTGTCATTTATCTTCTTAGTTTATCGCATTGTTTAACATTATTCAGATGAAAATTTCTTGTTTCTGGAACTTGTTTTTTAAACATTTAAAAAACATTTTATGGGTATATGTGTGTCTGCATTTGTGTATGCCATAAGCATACTCAGCATATCTGTAGGTGTCCCTACAGTCGAGAAGTGGGTGTTAGATTTCCCTTGAGCTGGAGTTCCAGACAACTGGACTGCCACACATGGGGACTGAGACCAAACTTAGGTCCTCTAGAAAAGCAGCGAGTGCTCTTAACCCCTACATTATCTCTGTGGCCCCAGAAAACTTTCTTTCGAATCTAATACTACATTTTCAGTCATGCAAGCTGATTTGTATAGCTGGATTTAATTCATTTTTGCTGTTCTATGGATAAAGCAGCATGTAATTAGCTCCTCTATTACAGAGTAGCTTGTTTGGAGTTTCCGTTTGGGCATTTTGCTATTAGAAACTACATCAATGAAAAGATCCTTGTATCCATTCTAGTGTACCTATGCAATAATGCCCCAGTTATATAGTTAAGAAGGGCAAAAACAAAAAACTGTGCAGTATTCGTGAGTTCCACTCTGTGACATGAAATTGTTTTTATGGAGTTTCCACACCAAGTCACATTGCCACCAGCTTATAGGAAGCTTGTCTTTGAGGCACATCCTCACCAACACTTGATGCTATTGGGATTTATACACTCAGGCTGGCGGTATACAATGGGTTACATTGTGGTTTTAATTTGTGTTTCCTTTAGGCCATACTTTAATCACATATGAACTCAAGAAGCCAAACTGGGAAAGCAAAACAATTCACGCTGGCTCTCCTTAAGAACCAGGTAAACTTCGTAAACCAGCCTCTTTTTGGAGAAGAGAAAAAAAATGGGGGGTAAAGGAAGCCCTAATTATTCATTAGACTTTAGATGTTAGGAAACATCAGAGGCCTTAGGCTACTGTTTGTGCCGGAAGATAAACAGCAGTTCTTAAGCGGCTCCTTTTAGGAGATCACATTATTAGCCAAAGCCATGGGAAAAGCAAATACATTTCAGAGGAATCGTAAATATTTCTTTTATCTTTCCAGATAAAGACATTTAGTATGAGTCCTAATGCACAGGCTGAGCTATACACAATTTATGGCAGAAGAGGGTTTGAAACACTTTTTTGTAAACAAGCATAGATAGTTTTTAAAGGTTGCTAAAAGGCAGTGTGGTGGGATTTTTGTTTTGTTTTGTTTTTTTCTGGAAAGGGAGCCGCTCCCTGTGGGACCAGCTCTGGTCAGTGTCAGAGGCCGGTTTCTCACTGGCAACGCTGCTCCATTAAGCACCATTTCCATCTCTGCAGCCCTTACTTTCATGTAATGTTTACATCATTGACACCTCCTCTTAGTGAGTCCCTCGTATAAACAGAGGGGGTAATAAGCTGTAATGTATTTAACAAGATTTTAAAAGGCCTGACTCCGGGACAAGGCCAGCCAAACGGGAAGAGATTAAAGCAAAAGTTTTACAACATCTCAATCTCCTGTTACAAAAACAACTCCAAAATTTACGTCCAGGAGAGAGACAGTCTCCTTGTGTTTATTCGTAAATTAAAATCTGATGGACTCCAAATGTGCTCTGACCAGCCAAATTCGGCAACCTAGCCTTTTAGCGGGAAATTATAAACCCAGATTATAAACTTGGAAGAGAGATGTGAAAACAAACTTGCTTTAACTCCATAATATCAACATGCTAGTGGGAACTGTGAATTTCTCGAACTAAAGCAGTAATAGGCAGGGAGTAAAGTAAGTCTTTGAAATTCGCCATCTTGGTTTAAAAAAAAAAAAATCAAAGGTGAGTGGTAGAGACTAAAACTTTGCCTAATCCAGTTCAGCTGACGGGGGCACGTGTGTAGTAACTTTCTGACCAGTTTGGACGCAGAGGTGGCTTCTGGTTGACTGGCATTTCCTTGAGTGAGGCTGGACTGGGCAGAGTCTGAGTTCCAGGCAGCCTCAAGGGCCTTTGTGGGTCAGAAGTCCAGGGCACTGGAAAGGTACCATCCAGGTCAATGTTTCTCAGAGGAGGTCCGTGGACTGGGTGTGGCATCCACACTTGTCAGCCTCTGATAAGAAAGGTTACAAGTTCAAAAGACATGATTCAGGCTTACAGAAATTGGACTTAGCTGCCACAGGCCAGTGAACAAGCAAATCGTACTGGATCAGAAAGCTTTACAAAAGGATGGATCAGAGACAAAAATTTAAAAGATGAGGAAGAAAAGGAAATGGTATCTTGTTCCCTGTCTCCACAAAGAATCTGGAAAGCAGTAGACTGGAGTTCTTGTTAAAATGTAGGTATTTTTGCTTTTAATTGACAAAAAGAAAAGTGTATATTTATGGGGCACAGTGTTATGTTCAGATGTTTGTACTGTGAAATGATTAAAGCAGAGGAACTAACAACCTCACTTACGGATGTGCTGTTGTCAACATTTAAAATCTCCTCTGAGCAATTTTGAAATATGCACATATTCTGAACTCCGGGGAGCTGGCTGCAGAGCCCAGCTCTGCCTGAAACATGCAGCTGCTGACCAGCACGTCCTCAGCACTCCAGCCTCCCTGACCTCTGCTGACTATGACTCTGCTTGCTCCTACTTCTAATCAGCTTGTTTAGATTCCACAAAGATGTGAACTCACAGGATTCTCATCTGTCTGTGGCTGGCTTGCTTTTCCTTAAGAGAACGTCATCTAGCTTCATCCAAGTTGTCACAAAGGATGAAAAACGATTCTCTTGTTTTGAAGGCTGAACAGTATTGTGTGGTATACACCATGCTTTCCTTATCAATTTTAACACTGATGGGCACCAGGCTATTTATCCAGTTTGGCTGTTGTGGATGGGGAAGTGGATGTGAGAATGGTTGTGAATTTGCCTGTCAAAGTAGATTCGGTGCTGCTGCTGCTGCTGCTGCTGCTGCTGCTGCTGCTGCTGCTGGTGGTAGCCCTGACCACCCTGTGAGGAGCACAAGTCTATACTCAACAAACCTCAAGCCACTCCCCACCGTCTGGCTCTGCTAAGTAACTAAGCTGGATCTTTTCCTTTTGTGATCCTGGACCATAACACCTATAGGTATTATAATTGACAGCTCTGGCTTTGGGGAGAATGCGGGAGTAACATTTGTCATCCTTGGTGCTGGTTGTACAGGCTTTTCCACCTTTTCACCTTCTACTCTAACAATTAAGCCTGGCTCTATAGAGTTGCCTGCTCCCTGAAGGATCTGCCCATGTTTGTAGCACGGAATATGCTGAGGGTTATGACCCATGCAGGCAGTACTTTCAGGAACAGGTGTGGATTAGGACTGGCAGGAGCGAGGACTGACCTCTACTTTGAAAACATTCTCGTAAAAGGAGAAAGCCTTGGTGTCTGGCACAGAAGTCGGAGACTGCCTTCCTTCCAAAGAGGATCCGGGTAACTTCTGAGGAGTAACTTTGTTTCTCTGTTGTAGTTTCTAGAATACAAGCCAATTTGTGTTTTCTTCAAAATAAACAAAGCCTGCACACAGGATATTTGCAGCCTCTTACTGAGCACAGGTCACCTTTCCTTCTGTGGCTTTCTGGAAAAACAACAACAACAACAACAACAACAACAAGGCAGCCAGCCATTCCTGGTGGCTTCCAGACTGCCGTTCAACTCTCTGCTGTGAAAACAGTGGCGTTGCTCTGTGGCTGTCCACTGGGAGAGGTGGGCTTTCGGAGAGGTGGCCCTGCTCTTCTGAATGAGGTGGATGAGTTCCCAAGAGCAGCCCCTCTAACAAACCCTTTGCTCTGCCACAACTGTACCCTTGTCAGTGAGTTATCTAGTTTCAGCTGCTTTGCTTAGGAAAGATCTGCAGTGCTGAGAAGGGATACACAATTCAAACTGCACTGCTGTAGCAAAAACCGGGGCCAGCATCCTAAGAAGACAAAAACATTCTCAGGAGTCATAATGCTTGCAACCGAATCTCTAGACTGGGTGGTGGTGGCGCACACCTTTAATCCCACCACTCAGGAGGCAGAGGCAGGCAGATCTTTGTGAGTTCAAGGCCAGCTGATCTACAGAGGGTGTTCCAGAACAGAGAAACCCTGTTTCTCAAAAAAAAAAAAAAAAAAAAAAAAAAAAAGAGGAAGAAAATGAGTCTCCAAATTGAAGTTACTTAAAGATAGTGCCAAGAGACTAAATTAAAAATTCAAGAATATCTCATTGCAGAAATTCCTTTACTTTGACATAGCTGCTAATAAATATCTGTGCAAGTGTCTCTGTATCTCAGTTTCTCCTGTGTAAGATGGGATAACAATAGTACCCATTTCTAGGGTTGTGGTGAGGATTATATGAATTAATAAGTCCTGAGTCTCAAAAGTAGTTCCTGGTGTATAAAAAGTGCTGTTGGAGGTTTCCCGGTGACTCAGTACACTTCCACTCCACCCTACACCCACTCCTAGTCCAACAAAGGGACATTGTGCTGGTATACTAGAAAGGGCACTGACCAGCTCCCAACTCTATCCAACAGAAATATAGTGTGTATGTGGCACACACACACACACACACACACACACACACACAAGCCAGAAGAGGGGAACAGAGTCCCTGGAACTGGAGTTACAGGGAGATGTGAGTTAACAGATGTGGGTGCTGAGAACCAATCACTGGTCCTCTGCAAGAGCAGCAAGTGCTCTTAACCTCTGGGCCATCTCTCCAGCCCTAGTAAAAACATTTTAGCATTTAAAAATTTAACCCAATATATCCAAAATCTTAAACGTTTTAACAAGATAAAATTACTAGGGCATTTTACTGTTCTTCACTGTACTCCAAATGTGTCTGTAAGTTTTACACTTACAGTGCTTCACAGTGCAAATGCTGTTTTCACCAGAGATATTTCTGTTAGAATCAAAGGAAAGGGATCTTTATCAAGGTGGATTCACTCACGCCTGATTTAACACACACACCTGTGGCTTTTCCAGCACTCCCCTGGAGCTTTCCAATAACTAAACTGGGAATCCGTTTTTCAGTTAAAATTTAAGTGAAATTATAGCCAGGTGTGCTGGTGCATGCCTTTAATCCCAGCACTCAGGAGGCAGAGGCAGGCAGGCCTGAGTGTGAGGCTAACCTAGTCTACAGAGGGAGTTTCTATACAGAGAAGCTCGCTCTCTCTCTCTCTCTCTCTCTCTCTCTCTCTCTCTCTCTCTCTCACACACACACACACACACACACACACACACACACACACACACACACACACACACACACACACACAAAACCAAGTAAATGAATAAATAATTAAATAAAACTATAAACTCAGTTCTTTAGTCATGTTTCAAGTGCTCAAGAGTCACATGTAGTTCATAGGTTACCACAGTGGTAGATCCTGAAAATGGACAGACCTAACATTGAGTCTTGGTGAAGTTATTTGACCAAGTTCCTAATTTACAAGAGGAAAAAAAAAATATTAGTTTTTGTCTTTCAAACTAGAGGCAATATACCTGACACTGATCAATAAATTATAAAGGTGTTCAATAAATAGGAAGTAATTTTTACTTAATATTTTATTAAGGAAAGTCATCAAAACATTGATAAATCTAAAGACATATGAAGTGACTCCATATACCCACTACCTAGATACTCTAATAATTAACACTGACCTTATTTTCACTCTTTCAGATCTATGTTTTCGTTCATTAGCCCACCTAGCCTTTTTTACGTATTTCAAAGTTAAGGACATTAGTATACCTCGACCCTCAAAACTCCATCAGGAATGTAGGGTTAAGTTCAATATTTGGCATTCTTTCCGTGTGTCTCACTGTCTCTGCCTCTCTCTTTCCTGCCCCCTCCCTTTTTCTTCTTTTTTCCTTTCTTGCCTCTTTCCTTGTTCCCTCCCTTTCCACTCTTGCTTGTTTGCTCAGGGGTAAAATGCACACATAGAAACATTCACATGTATGAAGTAACCACTGAATGAGTGCTGACAGTGCATACGCCTGTCTGAGCCAGATCTCAGTCAAGATCTCTGTTATCCACCTCTCTCTCTTTAATCCCAGCTCTGCCCAGACCATCGCTGTTCTGGTTACCCTGCATAGATTAGTGCAGCCTAATCTAGAATTGTAAGTAAATGGAAACAGATAGTATTTGGCCTTCTGTAGATGGTTTTTTGTTTGTTTGTTTGTTTGTTTCTTTGTTTGTTTTTGAGATACACTTGTGTCACTGTATATTTGTTCTTTCTTTTTTTCTTTTTTTAATTACTGAGTAGAAACTATGTTTATTCATAATTTAGGGAACACGTGATCTAGCTGGTTCAAGGATTCTACTCCATTCTTTCACAGCTCAAAGCCTCCATCTTACAGTCAACATAATTTCAGCTTAGGTAACTATTCAGCTCCTTACTATTAATGAAATGAAGGTATTTTCATATAATAACATTTAAATTTTACCTATATTAAATTCTTCTGAATCTTCTATAGAGAAGGTAAAAAATCTTGACAGTTCCTTTACTCCTTTCTTATCCAATACTTCAAATTCTTTGAGTTCCTGGTGTTCTCCATTTGTATTCTCCGAGCACAGTCTAATTTATACTGACGTTTCTTCTTGGTCATTGAATATCTCCTATATTGCCTCATAAGCTCTGCTAGACAGCGTTGTGTCTGTTTTATGTACACCCAAACCTATTGCCCAGCAATTAGAAGACTATTATCAAACCTTTGTTGACAAATGTATATCCAAAGGGAAGAGCTCCTCAAGCACATTAAATGCTATCTCTATGCGTCTGGGGTGGTGGCCGATGTGGAAGGTGGGTAGACGCCAGAGTTAGACTCCAATGTAGTTTTCCTGAGATTCATCTGGAACTGTATCAGCGGAATGCAATGGCTTCCTCTCTGGCCAATAGTGCAGTCCTGAGTTGCCATCTCCAACTTTTTCCCAGTGAGCCAAGTGGAGCCAAAACTGGGATTTTCTTTTACATTTAAAATTGCTCAGAATTAGCTGGTCCATGGTCTTAGCCCCCAAACTGCTTTGGTTTCCAGAATTAAGCAGATATTTCTCTGCGTATACAAATCCAACTGTGTCACATAACGTTCTTCTTTGTCTTTGTCTTTTTTTTTTTTTTAATTCTTCTTTCTTTGTTCCCTTTCTTCTGAGCAGATAGTCAAGTATCTGTGTTTAGCACCCTGCTCTGGAGACTTTTGTGACCTATAACAGCAGAAGTTGCCTTCAAAGGAGTGGTCTGAGGGACGGACGTGTTTTGCAAAAGCACAGGATCCCTGAGGGAATTTCTGAAGGATGAAGCCCCAGGAGTGAAATGGGAGGGAACATTGCAGGAAACTCCAAAACGCAGAAACTGTCCTAGAACTGGGTAGGGGTTGGGTGTAGCCAGCTTGCTGCAACCCTCAGGAACTCTCCCACTTGGAAGGAGGCAGCACCTCAGAGGGATATGAATGCCACATCTGGGTGAGTGGACTTCAGTCCCAAGCTCCCAATAGCAGCACTGACTGAGAATCCCCAACCTTACAAGCCACAGGACTGCTTGGCGCTGAAGTTTGAAACACAGGGATTCAGGACCAGCTCCTGATTTCAGTTTAAGCTTTCTGATTCTTATGTGCCCCCCGCCCCCAAAAAAAGAAGAGGATTTCATTCTCACAGTGACAAAGAATGAAATGTCTTGCTCTGTGAGAGCAAGGTGAAGGCTCGAAGATGCATTTGATTTAATTTTTAAAAATAAAGAAGTAGTACACTTTTAAGCACTTGATGTAAGGACAAAGAAGAAAGAAGGGAGAATAGGAAAAATAATCCATATAGCAGAGGAACAAGAAAGTAAGGGAAGGGTGCAAAGTAAAGAAAAGTAAAAAATGTATGTTCACATTAAAATAAAGAATAACAAAATAAAAACGAGCTGAGAAGCCATAAGTAACAGCCATCTATCCCCTTCCTCACACAGCATGCGATTTCAAGATGATAAAATAAAAAAACTGTGCTTTGTGCTGTAGTTTTGCTTGACTGATATTCATCTACCTCTCCAAAACAACTTGGCTTAATTATATTGTACATGTCTGCTTGTCTGCCTGATTGGCCAGTGACAACTGTGAGCTGTAAAATAATTCTTATTCATTTACAAATATAGCCCATAAAATTTAATTTTCTTGCCTTTGTTTCAGCAACACTAATTATGTTGCAATCAACACTTTCACATATTTTATACTCAGTTAATAGCAATGCCAAAATAGGCATTTTTCTCCAAATATCAATGTTGTGGAGTTTTTTTTTTATATATCTAATTTTTATTTTGAGAGAACTTAGTTTGTTGATGCAGTACCAACTAGTCCTGTCAATAAAATTCTCTTACATACCATGTTCAAACATTGTATCGGGATTGCACATACTAGATGAAATTTACCACTGATGAAATGCATACTGTGTTCATCTCCATGTAAATTCAAAACGGACAGTTCAACCCATTCCACAAAAAATATCTAGATCTGTGTACCAAAAGCTGCAGCTTCTCATATCAGATGTGGGAGAATTTAGATTATTCAATAATGGAGAATGTTCCTCAGATTCCATGCAGCCGTGTTCCAAATGGTAGGTGACTTGTAAATACCTATGCAGCCACAAACATAAATAAGAAAACAGAGGCTTAGCACAACTGGGAATAGTGGATCTCACAAGACTCTCGTGCATCCATACTCTCTGAGCAAAATGATTTTACAAGCCAATCTGTGTTTTCGCTTACCTAAGCACTTCTGCCATTCAAATCTTCAAGCACTCCCAAGTGGGTACATCTCTGATGTAGCAGTTCCTAAATCTTCAAGACATTTGAGTAAAAGGTGAGGACTGAGAAGTAGTTCTCAGGCCTCAGCATGGTGTTCGTTACAGGGGTGTGGATTAGGGTTACTGTCCCAGCACTGATCACTGCATCTCAAGTCACAGGATGCCACATAGTCTTCAGTCAGTCCCTCTTGGTGTCTGTGGTAAGTAGCGCTCCCTAAGGTATGAGGTTTGAGAGGTTAGAGAATCCAAACTCACCTGGTCTTTGCTTAGGCTGAGAGGAAGCAGGGAAAACAGAGAGAAGGAAGGAGATTGGGTGGAAGAGAATAGATAGATGAGAAAGAACTGAGGCTACTTTCCACAGGCCAAAAAAATGAAAACTTCTGATATTAACAATCTGTCGAAAGATCTCTAAGCACTAAAATGATCATGAAAAACTAGAGTTGACCTGCATGCAGACAACTTCCACAATATTATATATATGTGTGTGTGTGTGTGTGTGTGTATAAGAAATCCTCATACATATATACATAGAGTTACACACACACACACACACACACACACACACACACACACACACACTGCTGCACACACGGACTCCCTTCTGCTTGCTTGTTTTTGTTTGTTTGTTCTGCAGCAAATCAGGTCATTTTCTTCTTTATAGTCTCTCCTGTTTTTACATTCCTATAACATCTCTACTAATGAGTCGGGTAATGCAGGTATAGGATAGTGAGACAGCAAACATCACATTTATAGTTGATCATTTGCACAGGAGGAGGGCAAATAGATCATTAAAACCAAATATTAACCATCTGCTGTCTCCATCAACTATAACAAAGACATTTCTAACATATACAGATGCCATCAAGCAGATGAAAGGCTCCTTTGAATTAGTTTACAAACCTTATTGCCTTTTTCACTCTTTTGCTTATTCATTTGCTGGCTACCACAACCTGATGCAAGCTTCCTTAGTCCCATGGCCCTGTCTTGATCGAACTTGAAGGATGGAGAATTTGCATGTGTTCAACCAAAGTTGAGCTAAGATCCTGAAAGACTGTGTACAGCAATTTTATAATCCAACAGGACACTTTCTTTTTAAAGTAAGTTATTGAGGAAGAAACAAAAACCTGACGGAAGGCTAGAAATCATTGACTGTTACTAATTTCATCAGCTTCAAAACATCTCTCCGGTGATGGTCCTGAAACACTAACCCATCGGGAAGTTTCTGGTTTTTCTAGACATTAAGCATAAGATAAACTCTGGTATGTCACTCTGAGTTGAACTGGAAAGGAGAAAGCAGGAAACACACTCCATTGCAGGAGTCTGAGGAATAGCACACGCTCTTGACCTCCAAGGGTCCAGGGCAAAGGTGCATGACAACAAACCCTTGGAGGAATGCAGAAGGATGTTTTGCTCCTGCAGATTGAAGAGCTCACAGGAGGCTGACAAATGGCTAGTAATTTCACTGTAAAGCAGGCCTGTTACATAGCTACCTTATATGGCCTCCAGAGAGCTGCCTGAGATGGCCAGCCACTGCTGTTCCCTCTACCATGAGCAGCATCTAAGCCACCTGCAAAGGCTTGTCAGACCCAGAGTCCCCCAAGACCATCAAGAGACCAAATCCTATGCAAAAGCAAAGAATCTTTTTATTTCCAGTTAACTTGGGTCTCTCCATCCATCTGACACAGCAGCAGAGCACGAAAGACCCTGAGTAGCAATGGGGCAGGGTTTTTAAAGCAAGGGAGGCTTGGGGTCTACAGACTACATAGGAACAGACTCGGGATTGGTTTATGTGAGTGGCAATCATGTTAGTAACTTTTAACTGGCTAGGGTTAGTTGGGGGTTACAATTATTCATTTGGGGGCAGGCCTAGACAAGTCCTAGGCTTTGTCCTTGAGCTGCCATGGAGGCTGACTGGCCTAGCACATTCTGACTGTGGGGGGTGATTCAGTGGCCCAGGCTTTCACATTGACCCATGCACATAGCTCTAAGTTGGTGAGGGGTCCAGAGAGTAAACAATTGGCTGAACCTTGAGCAGTCAGAGTATTTGCAGAAAGGGAGCTACTGCAAGGACTATGTCTTTTGTTCATTGCTCTCCCAGAAACTGCTTGCTCAAGTCTCAGGAAACTGAAATTGAGGCCTGATCTCTGAAAGAAGACTGAGCAGCCTGTTATGGCATCTGCCTGGTCCTTTCAGGCTCATTGGCCTTCCTCCACAATAAGGATCCTGCAGCAACTCAAAGGGCACCTTTCCTCATAGGAGGTGAAGATAAAGCCACTAACCCTGAGCAGTGAAGCTGGGGAGATAGATAATACAAAGGGATTTGTGACAGTCTCTTTGCTTTCCTAAACTTTGTTTTTCCCTGCTAACACTAATTACATAAAGTCAAATGTGGCTTCATAGTCAGAGTGTGTTCTGAGAGCCATATAGTTAGGTGACAGCCCAGTGGACCTACACAAACCAAAGTGGTACATTGTGTATGACAGTAAACGTGCCACCGTAGGGATTCAGTGAGAGGTTGATAGATGCAGTGACCTACTCAGCAAATGCTTTATTCATTTTATTCTCTCTCTCTCTCTTTTTTTTTTTCACCTTGGTTTTTCAAGACAGGGTTTCTTTGTAGCCTTGGCTGTCCTGGAACTCACTTTGTAGACCAGGCTGGCCTTGAACTCAGAGATCTGCCGCCTCTGCCTCCTAAGTACTGGAATTAAAGGTGTGCACCACTACCACCCAGAGAGTTAATTGGTCTTCTTTTGTTCATATTATCGAATTTTCTTTACCATTCATCTACTGGTGGCTATTTAGGTCAATTTCCTGTCTTGATCTTTGTAAATAGTGCAAATATTTCTTTGACACAGACTTCATTTCATCTGGGTACAGATGTAGTAGTGGGATGACAGACCTGCTCATCCAGCCATTCTACTTTTCCTATTGGGCAGAACCTGTGTACTGCTTTCCATAATGACTGCATTATTTTCTCTTCTCAAGTTATCTTCCTACCTGAATGTGATCATCCCCTCACACTGTGTATCTATACTATTATCCTCTCCAACTTGCTGCCGGCCTGTCGTCTTGGAAAATGACAACCACTGCTGCAAACTAGCTATGGGCAGCTCTAGGGCGATGTGACATTATGGAACCTCCCCCTCCCCCACAGAACCCAGAGACACTTGTGTGAGGCAGCCATGAGGATTTCTAGAAGCCTCTGGAAACATCCTAACTCGTCCTCAGAGAACGTTGGAGAGTGGCTATTCACTGGGCCTTTTTTCCTTCTGTCACTACTGCCTGGCTCCCAGCAGCCAATCTGTCCCATCAAATACACACTAGCTGCCCTCACACACATGCAAAACAATCAAACAGACGCTCCCCCTCTGTGGCATGAACCAAGTTCCTTCTATTTATAAGCAGCAGCCCAACAGACCCACTCCGTTCTGTAACTTGCAGCTCTCTGCAAGCTGTACCAGAATAGAGATGTGTTCGTACTTTCCAGTCACCCAGATTGCCACTTCAGAAAGAGAGTGATAGACAAATAAGCTGCAATCCGTTTAGAACATTTCCCCATGTTTAACTTCCAAATTTGAGAGTCTTAAGCACGGTTGCCAGAAGCAAGTTTTTCTAAATGCAGTATTTTTTTTTTCTTGGTCTCTTAGTAAATGGTAACTGAATATTTTCCCCCCTACTGTTTCTTTTCAGAGGCCAAGAGTTTTTTCACTCCTAGTCTGCAATACCCTGCCTGGGCTGTCGCCCAAGTGGCTTTCACACCTAAAGTGAGAAAGAATTAAGTGCTTCTGCATTTCAGAAATGGTTCTGTCTGCCTGGGAGCTGCAAAGCTCTCTTGACTGAACTATTCCTTTTAGACTCTGAAGCTAAGTGTACGAAGGAGCCTACAACGGTGCCAAGGAAGAGAAAGAAGCCCACTCCGTTGGAGCTCTTCCGGGGAAGTGCTCACAGCTGCCCACTGCTTTTCACCAAGTATGTCTTGTGCAACCTCTCCGCTTGTCATCTTTCTATTTTCCACAAAATGGATGGCGAAGTTGTTTGCTGACCCCATTTTCTTATTAATGATGTCACTCTGTCCCTAATTCAGTGTTGTGCTTGTCTTAATGGGAGGGGAAATGGGTCCATGCTTGCCTTCAATTATTCTCATCGGGAGGTGTCAATTTACATCTCAGAAGTGTATATCATACTATAATCTGTGAAAATAGATCTCAGACAAAGCAAGCTTGCCGAAGGTCAGAAATGGTTGAAAAAGTATCTTCAAACAGCTAAGTATCTTGCTATTTTTATAGAGAAGCTCTGCTATGTGGCAAGGCCGTCTTACACATTATAGCCCTTGTTTAAGGCCAGCCCTTCTGCTGTGAGTGACAGGCTCTGTTGCTGCTCGCAGGACTCTGCAGGCTTGTAAGACACCATAAATCACAGTTTCTGTTATCATGTTTTCCCTTTTTAAATGAACTGTAAATTTTCAACCATTGTTTCCTTTTAGTGTTTGTCCTTAGGTAATCAAAACAAGGCTAACAATGTCTTTCACAGGCAATTTGAGAGATTGGACAGGGAACAGTGAATATACTAAAAACTGTTAAAAACTAGAGCAATCTATATTTGAAGCTGAGAAAGGGACTGCCCTGAAAATCACAGGGCAGTCAGTCTATTTTCATACCTGGAAAGTACTAGAACAAATCATCAAAAAAAAAAAAAAATCAATTTGCAAACACCCATAGGATCACAGAATACCAGGTAATAATCAACATTGCTTTGTGAAGAACAGGCCTGTCAGAACATCTAATTTCCTTCTAAAACAGAGTGACAGGCCAGGTAGATCAGAGGGATGAAGCAGATGTAACAGAGCTTGAATTTTACAAAGCTCCTGACTCTCTCTTCCATGCTATGCTCATCAGCAGATGACTTCAGAGCAGATGAACTCTGCAGAGATAGATTTCAAAAAGGCACTACTTGCGTGTTTCTGCGCTGACTTGACAGCTAGGCCCTGGGGAGGAGGGGACTACATGTGAGCTTGGTATAGAAATGAGTGGTTTCTCAGGCCTCTTAGAAGGTTGTTGGCATCAAACAGAGTCCTAGCACATACTACCTGCTCAGTAAAACAATGAACAGAGCAGTGGTGGCTGGGAACATTGTCATAACTCTATAATGAATGGGTGAGCAAAGACCCCACACTGAAGGAGAAACTTGCCCCTCCTTTATGAAGAGCCAGCTCCCCAGGGAGCTGAAACTGTATTAGGTAGAGGCTCCACACTGTCTGACATAGATTTAGTTACAGATGATTTTGAGTGGTTTTATACATATGCAAATATAATGGTACACCATTTACGTGGGATTAGAGAGAAGCTACACAAGCTCAAGCTTTATAAACGCCAAAAGAATGTTATAGGAAACGCTAGCTAAGTCAGAGACGGGCCGTACTCTCCATACATCTTGGGACGAAACTTTTAAGAAGGGCTCAGTGATGCAGAGGAAGCAGTGTTTTGAAGGCAGGGCTTGACAGCTGGCTTGCTACTCTATATGCTCCTTGCCTGTGAGATATTAAACTCTGCTTGGTCATTCATTCCCCAATATGTACATGGGGTCTCCTAAGTCTTAAAGAGTTGAAATCAGAAGTCAGCGAGAACACACACACACACACACACACACACACACACACACACACACACACCACAAGCATGTGTGTTTATTTAGGTGACCATATACTAACCGGCACATTTGGGAGGTGAAAAATAATAGCAACTCCCTTCCATTCTTGTGTAGGTTAAGTCTACCCAGGAAAGTACCTTGACATAGCTTCAGGGACACACCTACCAAGTCCCTTTCTTATGGCAGTACTTCCAGTCACCCAGGGATATCTGTTGTCCATCCCATGTTTCTTATCTCCTATTATTTCTACATTTTAGATAAAAGCTTCATTTAGCAATTGGCTAAATGGTTGGGGGGCAGGGTAAAATGTTTGACTATAACCCTCTCTTCTTGCTTGTCTGCAGGACTCCTATGTTTTCCTCATCACACAGGCCACTCTCAGTTCATTTGAAGTGTACACCTGAGCCAAGACTGGACCATCACCACCATAGCATACTTACCGTCCACTGATGGCTGCCTTAGTGCATTTATTTTGCCACAACAAAGATGAGGTAATTTATAAAGAATCCAGATTTACTGCTATTGGGGACCTAGGCCTGGGAAATCAAAAGGCATTTGAGGAGAGCCTTCTTCTGTAGTATAACATAGGAGAGGGCATCTCATGGCAAGATAAAGCCAGCTGCTAACCCAAATCTCCTTTTCTCTTATAAAGCCACTGAAACCATTATGGGGATCTTATCCTTATGACTCCAACCAAATCCTAATTACTTTTCTAAGGCAGGCCCTACTTCCAAAGATATTTATATTATTTATTTATTATTGGTGCTGGGGATTGAACCTAAAACCCCACAAATGCTAGGTAAATGTTCTGTCACTGAGATATAGTCCCAACTTCTTTTCACTTTTTATTTTTAGACAGGATCTCACTCAATTGTTCAGACTGATCTTGAACTTACTCTCTAGCCCAGAGAGGCCTTGAACTTATGACTGGGTCTTCCTGCTTCCATTCTTCAGAGTAGCTGGGATTTAAGGTCTGTGGCAGGAAGTAAGATAAATTGCTCAATGATCTTATAAATAAAAAGCCTGGAGCCAGATATTGGGGTTAAAACCTGAGAGATCAGAGGAATAGGAAAAGCCACAGTCAACCTCACTTTACCAGCCCTCAGTCTCCAAAGAGACCTACTTCCTGTATACCCCTGCCTATATACCTTTCTGTCCTACAATCTCACTTCCTCTGTCCACTCAGCTATATCACTTCTGTCTGTCTGTACAGACCTCTAGACCTCCATGGTTAGTGCTGGGATTAAAGGCATATGTCACCATGCCTGGTTCTGTTCCCTAGTGTGGCCTTGAACTCACAAGAGATCCAGGTGGATCTCTGCCTCCTGAATGCTAGGATTAAAGGCGTGTGCTACCGTTGCCTGACTTCTATGTTTAATATAGTGGCTGGCTTTTTCCTCTGACCTTCAGATAAGCTTTATTGGTGTGCATAATACTTTTGGGGACACAATATATCACCACAAAGCCTGGTTCTCCAAACATCATTAGCATTTGAATCTGGGTTTAAGCATTTGATCCAATAACTTTTTGGAGAATGTATTTGACCTAAAGAGTCACCATCTGATCCAACCTTCCCTCCTTAATCTTTTTATGGAGTTATTTTCAACTAGAGCTGAAAGAATTTGTGAGTCAGCCTCTCTTTTGCTGATACTATCCACTAAACCAATATTTCCCACCATGAGGATTAGTCAATCTGTCTTAATGAAAGAATTCTGAGAGAGCAGTAGATAAGAAAAATGAGATAAATAAGATTAGTCATATTCAAGCCCCATTTCAAGTGTTCTGAGCCAGAACTTATATCCCTGCACTCTTGTAGTTCAGTTCTTCAGAACTCTATAATGCCAGCCAGTTAATTGTTATTTATAGCTAGATTTCAATTTTTTTAAATCAAATTTTTTTTTTCTAAAAATCTTTGATAGGTGTGATAACACAAACCTTTAGTCTCAGCATTCCAGAAGAAGAGGTAGGAGGAACTCTTGTGAGCTCAAAGCCATCCTGCTCTACACAGGGAGTTCCAGGTTATCCAGGGCTGCATAAACCTGACTCAAATAGACCCAATCTCAAAAAGCAGAGAAAACCAAACCAACCAACCAAACAAACAAACAAAAAATCTCCTTTGACTGCATATAATCTCAAATACATCACGACAAAGAGAAGCCACATTGTTGCATCAAATGTACATTCTTGGGATGGAAACACCCTCCCAGCAGTTGTTCAGAGTTTCACTCATTTTAATTCTCATTCATAGTACTTAGGAATGTCTAGTACTCATTCCTTTTAACAGTAAAAACATTTTCTCCCTGATTTGTAGGTGGAACAATACTTCCTTGAATTTGTGTTTCATTACAAATTCTGAAAGAAATTCTCACCTCGTTCCCCTTTGCATCCTTTGCCTAATTCTCCACTGGCACATTTTCCAATTGATTTGCAAAATCTGTTTTGTTTTTTGCTTGGTTGCTACGCCCTCCTACAAGAATAAATTAGAGATTGAATTAATAATTATGCCTATTTCTGATTTTTAGAAATGTTCTAAAGTTGTTTTTAGTGAATTCTTCAAAGCTATAATATCCACTAGTTCTTAAATATGTCATTAAATAATTTGATCAGAACACAACCAACTTTTTTTTTTCTTTTTTCTTATATGTGCATTGGTGTTTTGCCATGGGTGTCAGGTCCCTTGGAATTAGAGTTACAGACAGTTGTGAGCTGCCATGTGGGTGCTGAGAATTAAACCCGGGTCCTCTGGAAGAACAGTCTCTGCTCTTAACCACTGAGCCATCTCTCCAGCCCTTTTTTTGTTTTGTTTTTTCAAGAGAGAGTTTCTCTGTGTAGCTCTGGCTGTCCTGGAACTGGCTCTGTAGACCGGGCAGAACACAACTGACATTTTAAAGCTTTTTTTTAACCACTGAAAAACTCCAGATTTCACTTCCTGTCCCACCCTTTTGAGGAAAAGCAATAGAGTCACTCACTGAGTTGATTCCTTTGTCATGGAGCGAGAGCTCAGGTGACACCTTCCTAGATTTGGCAGATTTATTTCAGGAAAGATTTTCCAGGGACCGCTGAGGAATGGGATTGTTGGTCTGCAATGTTCCTAAAAGATGATGCCCAGTTCTCTTGGAAGCCAATTCTGCATTTGTCTAAATAGCCTACATCTTGCACCAGCCTTGCTGTCTTCACAGGAAAGCAATTCAGACAGTAACTGAGTTGAGTCAGTTCTGTGATGACATCTTAACTGAAACTGCCAAGTTCTATCTCTGTATTGCCAATGAGTTCCTTTCTTGAAGGCAGAGAGAATGAGATGGCTTTCTTTAACACAGGTGTGTGTGTCACGCTAAGCCCTGAGTGTGCCCAAACTTGAATCATAGGGGAAAACACCTTTGGGTATCAGAAGAGGGGCTCTCAGGTCTGCAAACAGCTGTGTCCTTAGACCTGATGGCCACCAGTCCTTTGAAAGTGGGGCACCTGCTGTCTCAGTGATATTTTAAAATGGCTATGAACAATTCTCTTAATTGCCATGGTGGTGTCTCCATGAGCTCATGAGCCAAAACCCACAAAAAGTCACAGAGAAGCTTCCCGGGTGTCCCATCTCTTGAATATGACTATTGTATGTAGCAACAATAACAAAAAAAAAAAAAAAAAAAAAAAAAAAAAAAAAAAAAACCAACCATACCAGAACAAAACACACTACTTGTCAAAAGACTAGTACAAAGTTTTAAAAGAAAAGCTACCACAATTTCGAATTTGGACAAAAAAGAGAACAAAACAAAGCACATTTCCTACCTGAAAATTTGATATTTTTTGATGTCATGTATTTTTTAATATTTTCATCAATATGAAAGTGTCTTTTTAACAATACTACATGCCTAGATATAGGCTTAGTCACATGCTTTGGTTTTTGTTATAGGCCCCTAAACCTCTGAAAGTGAAGACAGTACCTCCTAAAACCCAGAAGTCACTTTTTTTGTTTTTTTTAAGAAATATTCTAGCAGTCTTTTTGGTCACTGAGACCTGCAAGAACACACACAGACTAAAGCAGAGATGCTAATCAGTCTTATACAGGCAAATTTCCATTATTTTCTCTTGATCAAGCACTTAACCTCTGTAAATTTGGTACCTCCTCAGCAAAATAGTCTACAATTATTGTGGGATATTTGTACAGTGTGTGAAGATGTATTGCTGTGATTGGTGTAATAAAAAGCTGATCGTCCAATAGGTAGGTAGGAGAGTATAGATGGGACTTCTGGTTAGAGGGAGAACTCTGGGAAGAAGAAAGGAGGAATTGCCAGCCAGAGGTAGAGGAAGCAGGAAGGACAGTACGGAAATGAGGTAATGAGTCATGTAAAGGAATGCAGATTAAAAAATATTTTATTTTTTAATTAGGAACTAATTAGAAACAAGCCTAAGCTATGGCCAGGCTTTCATAATTAATGTCTCCGTGTTGTTATTGGTGGGCTGGTGGTCCCAATGAGAAAGTACTGCAACATAAAATCCATTCTCTTCAATTCCAAATTAAATATTGAAGGGTAACTGGAAGCTTTTCACAGTTGGGGACAAAAGTGACCAGCTCTGGAGCTGTAGGTTTCTATAGTCAGTGCATAGCATCCTGCTTTGCATGAGTACTTGGATGTCCTGTCTGTAGCAGGAATGTGCTTGCCTGTAGAGAGCTGCTGCCTGGGAGGCAATGCCAGATGCTGCATATTGTCTTCCTGTTTCTGTTTTGTTTTGTTTGAGAGAGACAGGGTATCTCATGTAACACACCCTGGCTTCCAACTCATGGTTAGCTGACATGGGATCAGAACTCCTGAGCTCCCTACCTCAACCTCCAAGTGCTGATTACAGGTATGTGCCATCAGACCTAAAGCAATCTGTACCTCTAAATACTTATGGGTCTAGAGATTTCAAAGCAGTTTGGGACCCTATTTCTTCACTTCACAGGATTAGAACTGAGATTTAAAAGATGGGACTAAAGCATCCTCAGTTGATGGGCACCATGGTAAGTTAGTGCCTCTTACTACTACTGAAAATAGTAACAATAGCCCAGGCACACAGCACAAAATCAGATAATTGTTATTTTGACTTTCTGCCAAAGGGACATTTCTAAGGTCTTTTAAAGGAAATTAAAGGCAGAGGACAGTTCAGTATAATTTGACTTTTTCCCCCCCTACGTTTAAGCTTTGGTTCTTCAAGAAGTATATACCAATTATACAGAAAATTTAATGCCATGGAACTTTTCACTTCTGGCAAAGGGTAGATGCCTGAGGTAAAAGATGTAACAAAACACTTACACTTAAAACAGGACTTTAAAAAATTAAAGAACTCTCCAGAAACTGAAGCAATAAATTTGCCTTATCATATTTTCCTCTGCAGGTCTGCGATGGGTTATGAGCTTATATTAGTTTTACTCATTTAATAGGACATAATAAGGTACAATAACAACGTCCTCTGGGAAGGGCTCTAGTAGGCCTGAGCATGGCAAACATGGCTTTGGCAGGTCTTGCCCTCCCCAATTCCCTCTTCCTTGATAAACTGTTAGATTACATTCCTAAAGCTAGCTACCAAGGACTATTCCCTTATTTGGCCACTGACTTTTCTTGAGACTAAACACCAAGGTTCAGCTATCAAAATTCATTATATGGGTAATATGTCCAATCAGGATTTACCAACTCACTCTCGCATAGACTCCCCTTTTTTCTCCATAAAAGCCTTCTCCTAAAAAGAATGCTTGCTTGCTTGCTGCTGCTTGATGTATGCTTTTGCAGCCCCCACCACCCTGTTTGCCCCTCTGGGGTAATATTCTCATTATAAACTGCCATTTGCCTGTGGGCCACATCTGTCTCCTCTCTATCCAGAGGCAGTCCTTTGTCCCTCCAGGGTAAATATCTCTTCTCCATCTCCCTTGCCCCTTTCCTGTTTGTTGGTTCTTTTTACTCTTTGGCTCTTTGCGGGGGCGCCACTAAGCTCCCAAACAAATCACACAGAGGATTACTCTTTCTTATGAATGCCTGGCCTTAGCTGGGATTATTTCCAACCAGCTTTTCTTTCTTTCTTTCTTTTTTTTTTTAAGATTTATTTATTTATTATGTATACAGAAGAGGGTGCCAGATCTCATGACAGATGGCTGTGAGCCACCATGTGGGTGCTGGGAATTGAACTCAGGACCTCTGGAAGAGCAGTTGGTGCTCTTAACCTCTGAGCCATCTCTCCAGCCCTCCAACCAGCTTTTCTTAACTTAAATTATCCCATCTATCTTTTGCCTCTGGGCCTTTACCTTCCTATATACCTTTCTTTATTTCTTACTTCATGGCTTGCTGTGTGGCTGTGTGGCTGGCCTCTGGAGTCCTTCTCTCCTCCTTTTCTTACTCCTTGATCTTCTCTTCCCAGATTTCTCCTCCTATTTATTTTCTCTGCCTGCCTGCCATGCCTATCCTTTCTCCATTCTAGCTATTGGATGTTCAGCTCTTTATTAGACCAATTAGGTGTTTTAGACAAGCAAAGTAACATAGCTTCACAGAGTTAAACAAATGCAACATAAAAGATTACAACACATCTTTGTATCATTAAACAAATGTTCCACAGCATAAACAAATATTATAAATATTATAAATGAATATCACACAACACTTTCCTCCTGTGATGGTTTGAAAGAAAATGGCCCACAAAGGGAGTGGCACTATTAGGAGGTGTGGCCTTGTTGAAGGAAGTATGTCACTGTGGGGGCTGGGCTTTGAGTTCTATGTTCAAGCTACTCCCAGTGTCAAAGTTCACTTCCTGTAGCCTGTATATCAAGATGTAGCCAGCACCGTGTGTGCCTGCATGCTGCCATGCTCCCCACCATGATAATGGACTGAACCTTTGAATATGTAAGTCACCCCAATTAAGTGTTTTTTTTTTTATGAGTTGCCATGGTAATGGTGTTTCTTCATAGCAATAGAAACCCTAACTAAGATACCTCCTTTCTCCCTTGTTACCTATCCCATCTTTGTCCCTCTAGGACAAACTCCTTTGTGCTGAGAAGCTGGTTTTGGTGTGTCCTGTGCTGAGTCTGGTCCTTTCATTGGTCTAGTGACTTGGATCAGTCTACAGGATGGGACGGACACACACACACACACACACACACACACACACACA
Source organism: Peromyscus leucopus (assembly GCF_004664715.2). NCBI lineage: Eukaryota > Metazoa > Chordata > Mammalia > Rodentia > Cricetidae > Peromyscus > Peromyscus leucopus. The sequence continues at coordinate 8,069,395 of NC_051063.1, forward strand.
CACACACACACACCAGTACTCACACATTCCAGACCATCCAGTGACTGCCTTTTTCATTCAATAGGCGCTAATTGATGAGTTTCCCCTTACACCCCTACATCCTACACTTCTAATAACTACATTTCATTCAGTCTGGTTTGGTTGGGAGATTCCCCTTTCACTTTTAGTGGTTGTACTGCTGGAATCTAGAGCCCCCTCTCTAAAAATCCTGTCTCCACTCTCCTTTGTTTCTTATCCCCCTTGTTCCTCTTGGGCAAATAAATCTCCTTAGTGCTGAGAACTTGGTCTTTGTGTGACCTGTGCCAACTCTAGTTCTTTTACTTTGGACCTTGTGTTTTTGTAGACTTATGTGGTGGCAGTGGGGGTGGGTGGGTGATGGTGGTGGTGGTAATAACATTCAAATGAACACAAGAATACAAAGTATTGTGAGGTGGAAATGTTACCAGAGTCCAGAAGCCTAGGTGGAGTGGTGTTAATGGATTCCACTAAAAGCTGAGGCTGCACAAAAATCAGATGTTCTGCTAAGCTCAGGCCACCTCAGAGAGCCTCCCCAAGTGCAAGTAAAGGTGACCCAACACATGGTAATCCACCCTTTGGGGGCTGCAGCAAAGTTCTTTCACTTCTGATCACCCAAGTTCCCACTAACATTTGTTGGGGAACTATGCACATGGTATCGGGGAGAGCATTGCTCAGAATAGAGCCAGTGAACCAAGGGCCTTGTTCCAGCAAGCTTCCCAACCATCCCACACTCAGAGGAATGTTCTTGTTCAGGAAAACCATGGTGCCAAAAATTGGCATGGAGACTGTCTATTATGGTGGAAACAATAACTAATTTTCCTGACTCAGCCACAAAAAGAATGGAAATCAGATTTCACTAATATGACTGTTTAGAGGAAGAATGAAAAACTATGAATACATGATAGATACTTGACAATAAGCTTGAAGAGCTGATTTTTCCAATGAACCCCTCAAAACTTTGCTTTCCTGGGGAAGAGTCCCCAGGCTTCTCCAGAATGTGCTTTTGTCACAGCTGTATCTGGCTTCTCCGTATTAAGATAAACTATATGGGTTAGAGGTATTTGCGGTTCTCAGATAATAGGAAGCTGTAACCTAAGGGACAATTCTCTGCTTACAGGATTCTAGTTCTGGCATCTTCCTCTGTTCCTTGTTTCCTGAGGGAATCTCTCATGGTCCCTGTTCTACTAGCCCATGATGGGGCAGGTCGCAAGCATCATGTCTCACATGATGAATTCCAACCACTAACTCAGTTTTAGAACTTTTAGGCCTCACAGGAAGAAAAATAAATAATCCTAGCTCAACTCATGGCCAAGTGTTTTCTAGAAGATACTACAACATTTAACCTATGGAAGGGTCACAACATGGATATTATAAAGGCAATCTGCTATCGATCAAAATTTTCAAGTTGCGTGACTTGGGTGAAATAGGGCAATGTACAATTAGGTGAAGTATCATGAATGTCCCTTCCCATTTCTTTTCCAGTTCTGTGCATAAGATGATTCTGGACTGGACTGCAAACCAGGAAACTGGGGGTCCACTTTAGCTGGCTCTCCAAACTCCCACTGGAGTTTTGTTAAGTATCTTTTCCCTTCAGAGCCTTTGTTTTCTTCTATGCAAACAGTATTGTAGCGTTTCCCCCCCCCCCCATTCCTTTCTGGGATTGCTGTGAGATCAAATGGGGTCCCTGTGCTCACAGTCCTTTAGACTAAGGCCAGTCCTGTGGGAATTATTATTCTCTGCAGGCAAACTATGAAGGTTCCAGCTGAGAATTCAGTACCTTAGAATGGCAAGCCCAGCTGTCCTGCAAACTAGCTGGGATGTACATTACATCACTACACCTATTGTCAAACACCCAATGATAACTGAACAGAAATGGCAGCTTATCAGGGAAGAAGAGTTCAGCCCTTGGCTCCATACTGTTTAAAAATTCTCATAAAATGCTCTCTGCTGTGCTCAGGTCACTGAAAATAAGCCATTCCCACTGCCAATTCATAGCTAGAACCCAAAGTGAAGAAATGCAATTGGCTCAAAAGAATAGAGACAGCTGTTGGCTCCTGCTCTACGGCAAATACCTTCAGAAGAACCTGATAAGTGGCAGGATCCAGGTCACAACTGAAACTCCTAAATTGTTCTGGAATGAAGCAGCCTCATGTATACCAGCATCGAGCTGAATAATTAACACCTTTTTTTTTGCACGGATTTTCGTAATTTTATAGTTGCTCATTCAATGTTAGACACTGAATCTCAGGACCAATTTTCTTACTGCTGCCAGAAATCAATCAACAAATAGCCTAGTCCAAGTTTTCAGGACAGTGCCAGTGCATGAAGGTCCACTGAGGCACCCCCAAAGCAGCCAACCCTCTGGCTGGTGGTCAGGCTGCACATCAGGTTGGTATGTACATCACATCTGTCCAGAATGCCATCTTCTGGCTGAGGACAACAATTTCCTTTGTTCTTGGCTGCCAAGAATTTTTTGATTGTGTAATATAGTTTGAAGTTAAGAGTTCAATGTCCAGCACTTTTAAGTGTTGCAGGCACATACAACATTCCAGGTATACCATCCCATGAAGCCATTTTGCCAAGTATCAAGTGTGAAGCTTTAACATCTTGAAGTCTGTCACTCTCCTTGGACCTACCAATCCTAGGAAGGTCTTTATGGCTCCTTTGATCTGGCTTTCCTTTCACTGCTTTCATGGTTATGCTTCAGTCAGTCTTCTACACTATTCCTTCCTCCTACTGGAACTAAGTTTGCTTAGGAAGATGCATCTTTATTGTTCTTCAGACTCTGCAAGAATCATACATAGAGCAAATTCTATGATAAAATCAACAACAGTTAGTAATTACCTCTTGGTGACAGCGATCCAATGGTCAGTACTTACCCTACCACAGAGCCACATTGTCAGCCCCTAAAAATTCCTTTTATAGTTTAACAATCATGGCAAAACTTCTGTGCACATTAAGCCAGGCCTCCAATTTATCTATACAAATTCTATACCCAATTCAGCAAATGACTTACAGCTTTACTCTGGAATGGCACCTTCAGGCTCTTGTTTTAAGAACTTATTTTCTGCTGGACAGTGGTGACACACGCCTTTAATCCCAGCACTTGGGAGGCAGAGCCAGGCAGATCTCTGTGAGTTCGAGAGGCCAGCCTGGTCTACAAAGCGAGATCCAGGACAAGCACCAAAACTACAGAGAGAAACCCTGTGTCGAAAAAAAAAAAAATGGGGGAAAAAAAAGAACTTATTTTCCAGCCAGTAGAATTATCTGGGGAGGTAGTGGAATTCTGAGGAGTGAGGCCTAGCAGTCAAGTCACTAGGGGAGGGTCTTCAGAAGTTATACTGTTCCTGATTCCAGTCTACGATCTATGCTCCCAGTCAGCACCATATAAGTCTCTGCTTCCTGTGCCTGCCATCGAAAATGGAGTCATTACTGTCACCTTGTCTTTTCTATTGAGCTGAAACATTTCTGAAACAGTGACACCTGCCCCCCCCCCAAAAAAAAAACCCAGAAAACCCCAAACCCTATCCTCTCTTAAATAATCCTACCAGGTACTTTGGAATAGAGAAAAAATAAGTAAATATATTCCTATAAGCCAAGTACCAGACTGGAGTAGGGGCAGTGTGTTGCATGTGAGGAAGTGGAAAGGGAAATTTCATTCTCAGCATTCTCTGGAGAGATCATTGCCACCAAGTCTGTTTACCAGCTGGTACCTCTCTGTGCCGTTCTAGTTAACTCCATCACACCTAAGAAGCTGTGTTTTCTGATGTGCAGAGTTGTTTTTCCCCTTTGACTGTCTACATTCTCAGAACCATACTGACAGGTAACTAACACAATGGAAGAGCAGCTCAAGACCTTAGGCAACATTCTTCCTTTCACCCTGCCTACAGTTGTATCTCCGTAGAGGGTCACTTGGTGTTTTCCAGGTTGTCCTTTCTTAGCAGCCTCAATGGATTTGCATACCATCCTGAGATGCAGCCAGCTCATGACACCTCATTGGACTTTTTGCTTTGGTCTACAAGGGTGAACATGGCTGGAATCCACTCACTCAGTACCTAGCTGGGTCTCCAGTGCAGACTTCCTGAGTGTGCCTAAATCCTGTCCTTCAAATTGGAACACTTTTAAGTCCTTCCTTACTTGAGTCTTTGCAAAAACATCCAACGCAAGATACTTCCAGAAGCTTCTGTGTCTTGGAGATTCCTCAAACCTTAACAGTTGGCAATGATCTAATCTGTCAAATTCTGAAAGCTGTGTTAGCTTCAGAGAGCATTCACAATAGTGTGAGAAACATTACAGAAATCAGCAAAGTGCAGTGCAATAGCTGTTTGCCTCCATGGGGCTACTAAGCACTTGCAATGTAGTTAATGTTACTGGCAAAGAAGATTTCTAGTATTAATTAGTTCTAAAAATTAAGTTTAAATAGCTGCAAGTAGTTGGTGTACTAGAATGACAGTATAATCTGAAATGGGTCAAGTTTTAAAAACGATGGACAACTTCTCAATAAAAGCATTTCAACAAAATGAAGAGGAGTTCAGTATTTGGTAACCACCTGCCTTCCATAATTTCTTTCATGCCTTCTGGGTTCTCTCAAAGGAAAAGGAAAAAAAAATAGTAACAATTAAAAACCCATAGTACTTAACAGTCTGACTTGAATATAACTAATGATTTTTAATATAGGGAGTGGCATAGACAAAGAAATTAGCAAAAAAAAATAGAAAAATAAGCATTCTAGAAGTTATTTATGTTTAATGCTTAAAAGTCTGAATGCACAAACAATCTACCATCATAGAAGTACTGGTGGCCAATACAATGCGTTAGAACTATGTACAATGCAGTTTAGTATCAAAATCTTTCTACACTGTAGAGTTTTATGAAACTGTTAATGACATCAAACACTAAGCACTTAAGACACCATTTTTTTTGCTACCACACGAAGAACGTCAATGACAGTCCATTTCAACTTGCAGCATCCATCCATTTCTAGTATGAAATTAAGTGATTTTCTACTTATACAATAAAGTTTATCTACACAGTTCTTTTGATTTTGATCCATAGCAGCAAAGGCACTGTACATCAGCAGATCCACAGACTTAAAAGATCTTTTTAAAGCATTCAAACAAAAAATAATAATAAAAAAGGAGTCACATGTTATAGTTTAACAGCAACGACAACAACATAAAAGATAACACAATGTTTCTGGCACAATGGCACAGCCTGTGTCCATTTCAGGGACATCCAACTAAGACATGGAAAGAACCAGAGGTAAAGAAAACAAGTCGTCATCCCAGGAGAGTCTCTTCTTTGTGGGTTTCAGAGGGTGGGCTCTGGAAAGCCTCCTCCGTTGGCCTCTTTTTGTGAAAGACTTGCTTTGCCCAGCGGGAGGCAGGCAGCACTCCTGCACCTGCAGCTCCTGAAGAGCACACCACAAAACAGCCTGCCACATCTCACAGCACCACAACTGCCCAGACACACAGCTCCCTCTGCCAGGAAATTTGGCAAAAGTACTTAGAAGAAATTAAGTTCTCTTTGAGGCCCAATTTAATTTGTTTATCTGTCTATAATACAATAAAAAAGGGAATTAAAAACATATTACAAAGATACTTGTCAACAAGTTAAAAAAAAGAAAAACATCCAATTATTTAATATAATCTAAAGTTATAGACATATTGGTTAGAGTTGCCCAAATAGACTCAAAGGAATAGTACTTGGCCTGTCATATTTTACTTGTTCAGCCAAATTTCCAAATGTTTTCAATATAAGTAGAAAACAAAACAACCTCATAACAATACAGCAACATATTGCTTCCATGTGTAATTATACATTTCATGTCTCTATACAGTCAATAGTCTACATTTAGTGACATTTTTAATCAGTTATTTTAAACCTTCCTTTCCCCCAGCCTCACCAAAAGCAAGGGGGTGGAGCATCAAATACAATGCACCTTCATTATCAATGCAGGAGCGGACACAGCTTTATTTAGTCAGTCATTGTTAGAAAGCCTTCTTTAAACAAAATAAATATATTACAGATATAATACATAATTAAAGATTCCATTCACTGTTAGGTATTCCATGTTCTTCCAAGTCGATAGCTGAAGATTTGGTATCACAGGTTCTTAAATGAGTATTCACAATTCAATAGCAAGGAGGAAGTAGGGCTATGGCAAGGGATTAAACTCCACAACTGCAATGAGTATTGGAAATCCTTGGTTTTAGATGTAGGGGGGGGGTGAAAAAAAAAAGTACAACAGCGCAAAGTGCTACAAGGAGGAGTCCAGTTTGCACGAAGATTTGTCCTTAATAAATAACTTCATAAACGGTAGCCTTCTTGTCCCCAGAACCAGTGACAATATACTTGTCATCCACAGAGATGTCACAGCTAAGCACCGATGAGGATTCTTTGGACTAGGGAAGAAACATATCAAGAATGTCACATACAGGTGCTAAGAAGCAGGATTTGTGGTTATGGAGCAGATACACAGGCAATATGTCCTTGGAGCACCCAGAAGCTCTACAGGTATAGGGCAGTCCCAACTTTCTTGAACATGGCAGTACTAGATTCAATCCTCTGAGTGCTCATCCCTAATTTAGGTTAATGGTTCTTGCCCATGAGGCATCAAGGAGACAGATAACTCAATGGTCAGAGTACTCTGCCAATGAAGCAAGGTCCTGTTTTAAATTCTATTCTTGGGGCTGGAAAGATAGCTCAGTGGTTAAGAGCACTGGATGCTCTTTTCCAGAGGACCCGGGTTCAATTCCCAGTCCCCAACACCCTCTTCTGCATTCCATGGGCACCAGGCATGCAACATGGTACACAGATATGCAGGCAGACAAAACACATATAAGATAAAAGTAAAAAAAAAAAAAAAATTAAAAACAAACAAAAAACAAAACACCTCTCTTCTCTAGAAAGTATAGAGTAGGGCATCTACTGGATCTAGGTTGTGCCACAGAGTAGCAGGCACAGCAAAGATCCTAACAAGTAATGGAAGATGCTAGTAAAAATGCCCAACACTACTAGAATAAAACATAAAAACATGTAAGAGTTCAATACTTGGAACAGATACACATTCCATTGAAGGGTGTGTTGTATGGGGGGAAATGAAGGAATGAGGGCAGACCCCACACAGGGTTTAAACCAGGACCCTGAAGAATACTCTGAGCATTGAAAACTATACATGTAAGACAACTACCTAATACACTGCTGAAACTTTTCTAACTGTAACTGTTAATAATTTAAATTCCCAAGCCAGCACATACGTAAAGCAATAATATTTGTGTTTAATATAAAAGACAGAGTCTAATATTTTTTCTTCTATTTGTGCACCCAAAAGGTCACAAACCCCCCACTATTAAAGTATAAGCTTCAGCCAGGCATGGTGGTACATGCCTTTAACCCCAACACTTGGAAGGTAGAGGCAGGTAGATCTCTGTGAGTTTCAGGCCAGCCAGGGCTACATAGTGAATCCTTGTCTCATATAAAGAAAGAAAGAAAGAAAGAAAGGGGGGAAAAGGTATAAGCATCATAACAATTACATGAGCTGTTTTGTCATGATGACAACCTTGCATGACATTCTATTTTGTATTCAAATAATTAATCAGCTTTATGATGACTTAATGTAATTTTATTAATGGACCCGGAAGTCTGTTATATTACTCCCAAACATGGAACAAAAGAGAACTACAAACTAAAAATGGGAAGTCATTAACTTGCCTATAAAATTCACGCACATCTGTAAGAAAAAAATGAGAGATTTTGTGTGCATGTCTGTGTTTGTGCCATGTCTAAACTTGGTGTTTTTACAAATAATTTCCCAAACTACACAGTCTACTCTTCTACTAAGAAGAACAAGTTTTTTTTTTTAAAAAAAAAATCAATCCAGTTTAACAGAACTTTTCTGGAACATTCTCTGGAAAAAGAATTGATAATAAAAGAAAATGAATTAAGAACTGGGGGGAAAAACCCTGATAGTACTCATGAAGGTATTTGAACAAAATACTCAAGATCTAAAATAAAAAATGTATAGTATACATAAACACAAAAAACGTCACAGAAAACCTAAAACCCCCACTAGGAAAATAAAAGAGGATTGAGTCATGGGTAATCCAGGATTTGCTGTAACACTAGCGCTCAGAAATTGCAGCAGAAGAACCTATATAGCTTGTGGATGTGCAAGTAATCCTCCTCCCCGCTGTCGGCAGGTTCTTGTTCTGCCTGATAAAAATGTTATCAGGTGCCTGACAGAATCACTGAGTAAGTAAGTAGGTGCACATAGGACGCATAGCTAAACCAGGACAGGTAGTACACAACACCTAGTCACTCAGCAAGCTAGGTATTACCTGGAATATGCTGGCCCCATAAGGTGTCCTCCAAGCATTCAGAAGGTTGTCTTTTCCAGTGCTTACAAACCACTTGCCTAGAGGAATAGGGTTTTGTGTTACTTTGTCATTTGCTTCACAGAAAGCTGAATTAATAGAGACATTCCATTTATAACAAATAAGAATGTCTTTTCCTTTCAAAAGTAAAGCCCACCCTCCTTCTGGATTTCATGAGTCACTGATTGTTATGATACGGAATAAAGTGGATTAAGGCTAGCAATTTACATAGCTTGTTAGGGAAGCATGCATGGTTAAGGAAGCTATAGAGTTGTAAGGAAAGACACATTAACAAAATAAAAGACTCAACTTGGAAGGAGTCAACAGAAGAATGAAGCAATCATTCTGGTTGACAGAAACTGAACAAAAGGGACTTGCTTACCACAGTGGGCAAACTTGAGTGACAGTACACAGCTCTCATGAAGATGCAACTGGTATTTGTCTGGCTTGGTGACATGCAACACTTCCACATTGCTATTCTCCATCCCCACTGCAAGCCACTCTCCAGTTGGGCAATAGCCCAAAGAAAAGATCTGGAATTAAAACACATGATGGTGGTTGCAGAGGACAAAGTCTTATTAATGAGGAGCTATGCTCTTAAATATAGACATCAACAAAATTCCCAATGTACAGGAAAACCAGATCTAAGAGATGCTCTCGAAGAGATCCACATTCAAACACAGCACTTTTCTTTGACTAGGCTCCATTACCCACACAGTCCACACCTGAGAGGTAAAGTCATGCTGCTGCAGCTGCCGCCCTTCACGCAGGTCCCAGGACCTCACAGTGTTGTCCAAACCGCCTGTCCAGAGTTTGGTACCATCATTAGAAATGTCAATACAGCTGGCTCCATCTGTGTGGCCCTGGAATTGCCTGAAAATGTAAAATGGAGGGAAAACCCTTGAAAAGTTAGCTTTTATTTTAGTTCAATTAATTCAACTGGGAACTCTCTACTGATCAAATTCAGTGCAAACTTTATCTACAGATCTCATTTGGTTTCTGCTTTCTAATTATTAAAAATAAGAGCAAAACATGTCATGTATCTATGTCTGGCTGTGCAGGAGGGAAAGAACATGCTCACAAGAAATACCCAATATAAGTACATTCAGTGTGATCCACTGCCCAAGGTAAGTTCTGGTAAAATGTACATGGGGCATGGAGGAAAGAGTTCAAAGTGGGTCCTCACCACATTGTCAAGGATGGCCTTGAATATCTGAACCTTACCCTAAAGGTACAAGAACAACAATTACTTTGTTTTTAGAGTTGAACTTAGTGTGTAGCCCCTCAAGATAAGATTGCAAAGGGTTCTTTTCTTCTCATACGTGCCCCCTGCCTCATAGCTTAAGTTTCCAATCTTCTCATATCCTTTCCCTAATTATAATGCTCATTATCATTTCTCAATCTATAATGCTGCTGTCCACTTGTTCTTAAACACGAGAACAGACAATTTAGGTTATATGAGCACAAGCAGCAACCCACAAGCACTGGACCCTCGACAAGGGCCAAACAACTGCTGGTAAAGTTGTGACACATGCAGCAGCTAAACTAGAACCATACACTACAGCTTCTCACTGAGGAGCTAGGAACAATGATGGGTGTCAGCAGGCACAGACAACAGATTACAGACATCTAATGAACCCATGATGTCCCAACAACATCCCATACATAAAAATGACTTCACTTCTAAAACTCTAAATCAATAATGCTTTGTGTGTGTGTGTGTGTAAAATGAAACTTTCATTTAATAAAATATAGTGGGGAAGCAAGATTTTACATTTGAACTTCATTATCTCTAAAATGTATGTGGTTCATAACATTTTTAAGAAAGCTGTATTCCACCCAGACACAGACAAACACACAAAGAGCTTTGAGCACTATGTGGTAAATTAGCTCTCCCTTACAACCAAGAAGATTCAGCAGACCTACCTCACCAGAGTCTGGTTGTGCAGATCCCAAACTGCAATGTTGCCATCACTGCAGCATGAGAAGCAGACCTTGGAGTCAGGGCTGATGGCCAGAGCATAGCAGGCAGGGGCTGAGGACGTCAGCTCAGCCTTGATGCGTGGGGTTGGAGCTGCCAGGTCCCAGATGGACAGTGTACTGGCTTCCCCTCCAACAATTAAGGTGCGACCATCAGGGAGCAATCTGCAGGAACGGATGTAGTTATCCCTGTTCTATGGAGACAAAAGCCATCACAAAATTACTCATGAGGAAAGAAAACAGCATTAACATGAGAGCAGGAATCCATAAAAGTATTGTGTTCCCTTCTGGTTTAATGAGCCATTTATACTTATGACAATGATAAAATAGATTAATGCTACAAAATTACATGAAATTAAGGAAGTACTTAAACTTGATCTACAAAATTTAGTACCAAGATATTTAATCTTAATTAGCACCCAAATGCAAAGATCTAGTCCTACTCTCACCACCAAATGAAGCAATTGAAGATGTAATCTGCACATACAGATCACATGGGTCTGCAAACAAACCATTACAATTCACCAAGTTCTGAAGCCCTGGCACATTTTGCTGAGGACAAAAGGTCCTGGTATTGAAACCATATCACAGTTAAAGTCACTTGGCAGCTGACACTTTTGGCCTAGCGTTGTTATGTATGATTAACAGGCATTGTAGGTTCAATAAAGAACTTTCTTTTTTTTTTTTTTTTTTTTTTTTTTTTTTAAAAGATTTATTTATTATGTAGACAGGAGAGGGTGCCAGATCTCATTACAGATGGTTGTGAGCCACCATGTGGGTGCTGGGAATTGAACTCAGGACCTCTGGAAGAGCAGTCAGTGCTCTTAACCTCTGAGCCATCTCTCCAGCCCTCAATAAAGAACTTTCAATAGGAGGCAAGACAGGAAAAATGTCTCCCTGTTCATGAGTTTACAGAAATCTTATACACATTTAATTATGTTAGATTAAATGATGTACTAAAAAAGATTGTTCTGATATAAGGGAAGAAAACTAAGCTACGATTTCCTGTGCAACCCAAAGATAAATGATAACAGATCAGTTAAGGGGTTGGAAGCCACATGAACAATTGACATAAGCAAGTTTTCAGGTGTGTTCTGGAAGAAGCAATGTGTGAAATCTTAGTATTCTTGAACCAAGTGATTACCTTTGACCGTGGGGACCGTGTGAACGCGAATTGTACAGGTGCACATAGCCCACATGAAGAACTGGACCATTCTGAGAGAAAACCCTCTACCTATCTTCTTGGGACTGCTATGGTTCTCTCACCATCAGGGTCTTTCTTTGTCACCCCTGCTCACTTACCAGGCAGTCCAGTTGAGAGACGGGGCTCTTGTTGCCAGGGTGGCTGATGTCCCAGACCTTTACGCAGCCCTTGCCACCCGTGTACACGTGCCTTGTGGGGTTGCTGATGGTCACTGCGCACACCACCTCCCCATGGTTGAGGGTGTTGATCTGTCGAGCATGTCGGGGGATCCCAGGTCCAATGAGGGCATCAGGAGGAAAGGGGACAGGCTGCATCTGGCCATCGGCACTAACGTGAAAGGAGTATGCTCTAGGGCACAGGAAGGAAAAACAGTAGGAGGATAAAGCATTAGCTTTTGCTTGTTTTCCTTTGAGACAGGGTCTTATGTATGGTTGGCCTCATACTCACTATATAGTGAAGGGTGACCCACCTGTCTCTACTTCCCATGTGCTATGACTAGAGGTATGCACTAACATGTCTGGTTTAAGCAGTAATGAATACCAAAACCCAGGTTTGATACATACTAGAAACACACTCTACCAACTAAGCTACTTTGCTTGAAAATGTTATTAAACCATTCAATATAACAAAAGAGAAAGAAAACCCTTCCAGTGCCACTTGAGATATGTTAAAACAACAACAATAGATCTGGTACTGAACAATAAGCTTTCAAGTCATGGGGCTTGATCCATAACCAAATACCAACTGGCTGTTTAATAGTTGCTGCATGACATCAGTAGTTACCTAGCCTCTCTAAATGCAATTCTAACTTAAAAAAGAGAGGATGAGTCCATAGCTTACAGAGAACTAAGTGGGATAGCTAGCATCAAATATATACAGTATTTATTTTTTTCCACTCTTAACCTTCATTGCTTTGTATTTTTCAGTGGTTCCATGGCCTGCAACAGATTTTACCTATATGGATTAACTCCAACCAAATCAGTTATTAATGGAGATGACTAAGTTAAAATTATGAAGCTCTGAAGAGTTCGAATTTTGTAGGTGAAAATGTTGAGATGGCAGATATGCCAAAAATACACTTTTAAGTACACATTGATAAGACTCAAGAATCACAAACCCTAAAAAATACAAGAGGAATGAGAACTTGAAGTGTCCTGCCTGACAGCCCCAAGGCCCACCTGACTTGTTTGTGTACAGCACTTCCATTTCCAGTTCACACCCTTAAGAGTCCTTGGTGTGAAAACTTCATCAACAGACTCTACTTTAGGACACAACTGTTAGCAAGGGAACAGTGAGGCTGCTGGGATGCAGGTCAACTTTAGGAGAAGCAGATGCCAATAGCAGGTGGGAAGGAGCTGAGCGTATTGTGGTAGCTCTTAGGGACCACAGTCCTTTTTTTAGAAATATGTACCATACCAAGAGAAGGTATTGTGAGCTTGGACTAAACCCTGTGCGGTATAAGAATCAAAGCTGATATAGTGTGATGGTTTGAATGAGAAATGCCCCCAGGTTCTCAGACATTTTAACACTTTCGTTACCTAGTTGGTGGCATTATTTAGGGAGCTTTAGGTGATGCACCCTTGGTGGAGGAAGTATGGAGGAGTCTGAGATTAAAAGCCTTCTGCCACTACAGTTTGCTCTCTGTTTCCTGCTTCCATTTGAAGATGTGTGCCCTTATCTACCAGCTCCAGCCACCATACCAACCTTTTGCTGCTTCTTTGCTATAAGGGACTCTAAGCCCTTTGGAATCATAAGCCAAAATAAACACCTTCCACAAGTTGCTTTTAGTCATGACATTTTATTACAGCAACAAAAAAGTAACTAAAATCAATAGTTTATAGTTCCTTATTGCAAAAGTCTAGGCTGGTTATGTTTACAAAAAGCCCATTATCAAGGGCATGCTACAGCTGCTTGAGGGAAGGGTTGGGAAGCTGAGAAGCAATAGACAGAGGGTATTTTCTAAGTCAAATAAAGAGGACTTAGAGCCACACCAATTGTAACCTCAGAAGAGTGAGCTTATGAGGACTGTGAACACAGACAGTGTGGGTGCTGGGTGCAAGAGGTGCAATTCATAGGATCTGGCTTAGAAAGTCATGTAAGGCTACACTGGATAGGATGCTTAGATTCTGGAGTGACATTTAGGGTGATGCTGAGAGCTTTTAATAAAGGTAGTCGAAACCGAGTAATGTAGATTTTCACTAGAGATGATCCTGGAAATAGACAAAGCCATCAGGGGCTATTCTTATGAACACTAGTCACACTCTAAGCCTTGTGTCAGGTCTTTAGGAGAAACTCCATCAAGGTAGAAGATGGGGTAGATTCAAATAGTGGAGGCCTGAAAGAAGCAGGGTTTTTACAGATACCAGAAGTCTAACTCTTCAAGAAACTACAAAGAAGGGTACTCAAGAAACAGAACTAGCCGGGCGGTGGTGGCGCACGCCTTTAATCCCAGCACTCGGGAGGCAGAGCCAGGCGGATCTCTGTGAGTTCGAGGCCAGCCTGGGCTACCAAGTGAGCTCCAGGAAAGGCGCAAAGCTACACAGAGAAACCCTGTCTCGGAAAACCAAAAAAAAAAAAAAGAAACAGAACTAAAATCTACAACGATTGAAGTGGTGGCTTGTAGGCTGTGAGAAAAATGAACAGGACCCTTCTCAGGGGGCTACAGGGGAAAAAGTGACTCCAGGAGAGCCAGTTCTAGTTCAGGCTTTAAAGAAAGGCTGGCCTGATGAAGGAGGATGATTGAGAAAAAGCTAATTGATGTAGTAGTTAAGAGGTCACAAAGACTGAATCTTACAGGAAGAGAAGGAAGATTATTCCAAGTTCAGGTAGTGCTGGTTTTTCAAGACAGGTTTTCTCTGTGTAGCCCTGGTTGTCCTGGAACTCACTCTGTAGACCACAGTGATCTTGAACTCAGAGATCCACCTGCCTCTGTCTCCTGAGTGCTGCGCTACCACCACTCAGCTGTTATATGTTCTTAATGACAATTTCTTTAAAAAAAACAAAACAAAACAAAAACCCTTCCAAGAACCCCATCACTAAATGGGTTTTAAAGAACCTAGAATTTAAATAGTTAAACAAACAAACAAACAAACAACTTTCCTTCAAGGTTTTAGCAAAATTTCCATCAATGTAACACTGAGTACCCAGAATGTGACCTTCTGGAGCCCAGCTACATGAAGGATTGGAAACAACACTCTTTGGCATATTTATTACTAAGAAAGCTCAGTTCAGGTTTCTGGGGAAAGCATGGCAGCTTTCCATTCGTGGTGGTAGTGGAAACTTCTGGTCAAGACTGAAGGAAGAGAATCGAGCACAAGGCTCAGAAGCATGGTGAGCCAGACAAGCTGTTGCCAAAGTTGCCAAAGTGGCCACTGCTTCTTTACATATTCCAAACACAATTAGACTCCTGTGGCTTCAAGGCTGACCTGTAGTAAGAACCTTCAACTTACCCACTCTACTACCTCTGCTGGCTACCTACTTGGTAGCTGTTAACAACAGCTGAAAAAAAGAACTGTACCTCTTCTCTAAAAGAGCCCTTCCATCTCATCTCAGTTCATATGGAACTCAGAGGTATTTAAGTTGTTATCTGATTAATCCCATGACCTTGTTATTTAGTCACTGCTTGAAATAGACCAATCTTTCACCTTCAGAGTTCTTGGTCAACAAAACTTGTTAGTCAATCAACCACTATTTGCAGAGCATACACAGGTACACAGAATTTTATGGTAATTGATATTTATGTCTTCAACTCTCAAGGAACTCAAAGTCTAATTTGCCTTGTTTCCCTTTTTAATCAGCCAAATATTTACCGAACAACTTGGCTATGGAGCCAGCACTGTTTGATGCAACTGGGACATTTGGGATAGAGTCTGTAGTAAGTTGGTCATAGAAGGAAGAACCTTGTTTTTATTTAGCAGATAGAAGACAAAACAGAGTCAAGGACAGCCAGGCGTGCTGAACACTGAAGGGCAGGTGAAATGGGGAGAAAAAGAACACAGGGAGACACTAAGGCAACCAACAAATACATATATAATATTGAAGTAATAAGCAAAGGGAAGTTAGAGAGGAAGAAATCAGCATAATTTTATTTACTCTTTGAACAAATGGACATTGTAAGCATCAGCTGTGAGCTAAGTACTATTTAAGGCACTGGAAGTTACTTCTGTTTTTTTGAGACAGGATTTCTCTGGCTGTCTCAGAACTCACTCTGTAGACCATGCTGGCCTTGAACTAAGAGATCTGCCTGTCTCTGCCTCCAGAATGCTGGGATTAAAGACATGTGCCAGCACTGCTGCTTTGGAAGTTACTTCTTTAACTGAATGTTCATTATTGGTGGGCATGCTAACTGGTACAGCCACCGTGGAAATCAGTGTGGAGTTCCTCAAAAACTGATTTATACCACCCTTGGGCTTATACCCAAGGGATTCTACATCTCACTACAGAGATACTTGCTCATCCATTTTCATTCCTGCTCTATTCATAACTGCCAGAAAGTGGAAACAGCTAAATATCCATCAACAAATGGATGGATAATGAAAATGTGATATTACACAATAGAATATTTATTCAGCTGTTGAAAAAAATGAAATTATGAAATCTGCAGGTAAATGGATGGAACTAGAATCAGTCATCCTGAGGTAGCTCGGACCCAAAAAGATAAATATTACCGTTTTTCTCTTACATGTGAACATCAGCTTTTAAGTTTTAGATATCAGAGTTCCATTCAAAATATCTAGGGATTAAGTAACTAGTAAGTGACTAAGAGTCTTCCAAGGAAGGGGAAGCAGAATATAGTGTTATAAAGGCATAATGGAGAAACCAGAGTAGGAGGATTAAGTGGGGAGAAGGATGGGAGGGCAGGGTAGAAAAGGGAATATGGGGAAGGATAACTAACACTAAAGGCCTTTTGAGAAACCATATGGAACCCTACTACTATGGAAGCTTCCTAAAATATATACATATATAAAAGGAATTTAAATGGAGTTAACCACATAATAGTAGAGGTAATATTCCAATTAAACATCATGTGCTACTAAACAAAACCCCCAGTACCAGGAATGTGTTACAACTCTTTGATTAAAGGCATCATATAGCCAACCCTACACCCTGGCCAACATTATAGGCTATTGTCAGTGCTATTAGTTACCACCCACAACCTGATGGTTAGGCCCTATTGTTGATGACACCACATACTTATGTCAGTGAATATGCAAAAACTGAGCTGCTGCCCAACTAGAAGCTTCATCTCCTGCTGATTAGTGTTCATAGTGCTGGAAAACACTATATATGCTACAATCTCATTCAGCTATGAACCCTCAGCTACAATAGTGACCTGCCTGGAAAATATATCCACTGATACGATAGAGATACAAATCTTATGGGAGTAATTAACTACTTTCTTATTGAAGTTAAGGTTCATACTCTATGAGATGGAACTGATACCTGACACTGTTGATGAGGCCAAGAACCTGAGACTAGATAGGTCATGGGCCTTACGGGAAACCCTACTAGTTATTATTTTGCTAAATGAACACAGCAATAAAACAACTCCTAATGACATACTGTTATACCCATAGATACTCATCAGTGCATTGCTCAGCCCTTTATCAGAGAAGCTGCTTTCTTGCAGCAGATGGCAATTAACATAGAGACCCACAACTGAACAATGTGCAGAATGGAAGACTTTGGAGTGCTCAGTCCTAAATGTGATGTCTGTATTACACCCCTCCCGTCAAGGCTCAGGGATCTATGTGGAAGAGGAGGTGGAAAGAATCTAAGAGGTAGTATATCCAAGGGAATAACATTTTCTGACACAACAGAGCTGATGCATATATGAACTCATAGCTACTGTGACATTATGTACAAGACTTGCACAGAAAAGGAGAAGTGGGCACAGAGTCCCACAATTAAGCAAGAGGCTATTTACAATTGATAGCTGCTGAGAGGGAAAAATCTTCAACGCAGTGATACTGAATGTATCAATCATTCAGCAGGGCAGGCCTCATGCTCAGACGTAGTTGGCTAATACAATATTGAATCTGTATTTATTTGTGTGTGTGTGTACTTTCTGTTTGTTTTGTTTTGCTGAGAAAGAAAGAACATGAAGTTGGGTGGGTAGGGCAAGAATATGATCAAAATATCTTGCATTTAAAAAAAGGCTGAACCTGGAAACAACCTAGATGTCCCTCAACCAAACAATGGATAAAGAAAATTTGGTATATTTACATAATGGAGTATTACTGTGGTAAAAAAAATGACATCATGAAATTTGTAGGCAAATGGATTTGTTCACACATCCTGAGTGCAGTAATCCAAACCCAGAAACACAAACATAGTATGTACTCATAAGTGGATATCAGACACAAAGCAAAGGATAACCAGGCTACAATCCACAACTGCAGAGAAGCTAGGTAAAAAGGAGGACCTTAAGAGGGACATACAGGGATCACTCCAGGAAAGGGAAAGGGGGGTGGGAAACATGATGGGTCGAATTGGGGGAGGGACAAAGAGGGAGAGCAGTGAAAGAGATATCTTGACAGAGGGAACCATTTTGGGGTTAGGGAGAAACCTGGTCTTAGGGAAATCCCCAGGAACCCACAAGGATGACCCCAGCTAGGTCTCCTAGCAATAGTGGAGAGGGTGACTGAACTAGTCTTCCCTGTAATCAGATTGGTGACTGACTGACTACCCAAATTGTCATCATAGAATCTACATTCAGTAACTGATGGAAGCAGATGCAAAGATCCACAGTCAAGCACCAGAGGGGGAGGAGGGATTATAAGACCAAGGGGGGGGGCACATTAAGATCACGATGGGGAAATCCAGAGATAGCTGACTTGAGCTAGTGAGAGCTCACAGACTCTGGACTGACAGCTGGGGAACCTGCATGGAACCAAACTAGGCCCTCTGAATGTGGGTGAGAGTTGTGTGGTTTGATCTGTTTGTGGGGCCCCTGGCAATGGGACCAGGACTTATCCAAGGTACATGAACTGGCTTTTTAGAGCCCATTTCCTATGGTGGGATACCTCGCTCACCCTTGATGCAGGGGGGAGGGGCTGGGTCCTGCCTCAACTTGGTATGCCAGACTTTGTTGACTCCCCAAGGGAGGCCTTACCTTCTCTGAAGAATGAATGAGGGTGGGGGTTGGGGAGGGGGGCAAATGGGAGAAAGGGAAGAAGGGGTAACCAGTAGTTGGTATGTAAAATGGAAAAAAAATTTAGAAGGGGGGGCAGAGAGAAGGCCAGATATGGGTAACTTATACCAATTGGGACTTCTCAACCCTACAATTGTGAATCAATGCATTCCCGAAAATTGTATTAAAAACAAAGCAAAACAAAATTAAAAACCCATTCTGTCCTGCTTTTAAAGAACTCATATTTAAGTGGGGAGAAGCAGACAATGGTTATAAGTAAGCATTCAAAAGTTAGGCATGATGGTGCCCCTCTGTACTACCAACCCAGCACTTAGGAGGTAGAGGCAGAAGGATCAATAAATCAAGACCAGCTTGGGGTACACAGTGAGAGTCTATATCAAAAAAATTAGATAGAGGAAAATGAGAGTATGGAGGAAGGCAGAGAGGGATGCTATTTAAAGACAGTTATGGCAGAATGCTATAAGAGGGCATCTAACAGAGACCTGAAAGTGAGAAGGTGAGTCGTAGAAAGTGCTGATAGAGGATGACCAGTGAGAATAAATGCCACACAAACGAGCAGCCAGTGGAGCCTCTGGGAGAGGGAGTCTCCAGGGGCTACTCAGTCATGTCTGGATAGTCAAGACTGGGGATGCAGCATATGCATGGTAGGTACAACTCAGCAAAGACGTCAATCAAAGACCGTGTGTGCAAGGGTATTTCCTAAGAAAAAGAAAAAAGGTTTTTTTCTTTTCTGTTTTTTTTTTTTTTAGGAGTCAATACTTACTTTAAAAGTTTTCTTTGAAGACCAATCCAATTAGAACTGTGTTTAGGTAGTGGGGAAGGGGGAGGAGAAGAGTGCAAATATACTGAAACCAAGACTGTGGAATGGGATGTGGTGAGACTAGAATGTAGAAAAAGAAGCTGGAAGAGGTATGTTGTACTTGGTCTGTTAGCGCTCCAGGGGAGTGTGAACAGACATTCCAAATGCTCAGCTCACAGTAAGGAAGCCAAATGAGCAAACTACCTTTTCTGGAAATAGAACTGAGCAGAAGACTGTCCTGATTTTTTTTGAAATTTGGCGTGTCTGTTCTCTACATGTTCAAATTCTAATCATCTAAGTTTGCATATAAACATCACACTTTCTGAACAACAACTGCCTTAAAATCAGCAACAGACATGAAGAAGGCCTGACTGCCAGAGCTGCCTTCACAACTTACATTTTTATGTGAAGGCTTGATTTTAAACTGAAAACACCAAACTCCACCTTATGCCTTGTCTTTTGCTAAGAGAAAATGAAAAATACTATGAAGCCCTATTAGTATTCAGCAATGCCCAAATTCCAAAAGTCAAGCAGGTCTGACCAGAGCTTGGTACAGTGAATCCAAAGAGATAAAAGGTACTCACGGTTTTCCTCCTGGAATGCCTGTCAAGTTTGGAGGTATTGCTGGCACACGCATATGATGGTGTGGATCAAATCCCACCTAATATTGTCCCCATGGAAAACAAAAGAAAAAAGAAAAAAACAAACCCAGATTAACACTTGCTACCTTGCACAACATGGCACCTCAAGTCTAGGAAAAACAGATCATTTGAAAATAAGATTTGAGACATTTATAGAAGTATTTATTGGAAAATGACAGGATGCTTAGGATTTAATGGTCATTTATTCAGGACTGGAGAATACAAAAACATTATACTACTGATTATTGAAACTTATTACAGAAACAAAGGCTTCACCATATTTTTTCTCCTTGTGGCCCAATTTTGTAGTTTAAAATGTCAAAATGACTACTATATTTTAAGAAGTCATAAACTTTCTCATCTTCCCAAAGAAAAGACATAATCAAGACATAATCCATGTATCTTAATTTATTAAAAAAACACTCAGATTCTTTGATACTTTGTATTATATAAACTACATTAAAAAGAATGCAAGACCATGCTGTGTGTTCCCAAATTCTAATCTATAAAAGCAGGTAAACATACCACAGGTGATCTTCCATAGGCTGCTGCAGCTGCGGCTGCTGCAGCAGCTGCACTCATCTGTGGGGAGATGTTGTGTAGTCCAGCATAGGCAGCTCCAGGGCTGGTCAGCTCCCCATTCATCCCAGCATGGGGCACAATCCCAAAAGGGGTTGGATATGGACAAGGTACAGCCATTGGGGTCCTCAGGCTAGATGCTGAAGAGAAAACCAAGAACACAGAAAACTGTAGTAGCACATTGTTTACTTGGTTAATAATATAATCCATAATTCAAATGAACTCATTTTACTATTCTCAAAATCATTCAATCTTTGGAGTGGTTCAATCATCCATCCCATTTTCCTGAACACTTAACCTCTGCTAGACATGGGTGGGGCCACATGCTTAGTTTGGAATATTTACTTTACCTAACAGTCAGTGCTGGTCATCACTACTTTTAACAGATTACATTACTTAAGTCACTTAAAACAGACTTAAGTCTTTTTTAAAACAACTTCGTATAAATAAATATACAACACTTTCCCCCTTACTAACCTAAGGGGTCCACACCTGGTGGCTTTCCAGGCACAGGCCTCAATCCGGGAGTAGAGTTACTGCCAGGGGTAGGTGCATCAGTTCGTGGAGTAGGAGTATTGGATTTTGAAACAGGAGTAGTAGATTTTTCATTCTAATAAGAGACAGAGTACATCAGCCAGGAGAACATGATTTTAAGAGTTACTTTAATATTAAAACAGTAAGCAAAACGAAACAGAAAAAGAAGTTGAAGAATTCCTTCAGCTTCTCTTATATCTTGCATTGATTAAAAGTAGCTGGCAAAGAACCAGGAAGGTAGAGTTTAGGAAGACCTGAACTGAAGTTGATCTGAGGTCATTTTTAGGAGCCTGATCTCAGTCAGAAGCCAAAGAAATTCACCAACCATGAATTCTGATTGTGGGCCACATACTGTTGGCCACGGTTATGTCAGCCTCTAAACACACTGTTCATGTACTAAAAAGTTCTCTATCTGACTTGATCCTCTCAGAAAACAGCCACACATGAATCATCATGGAGCCCATAGTAGAAAGGAGAGGTCATGAAGAGACAAACAGAGTTCCAGAAGGAAAGACAAAGGAGTTAAACCCAAACCTTACCCAGGCTTTCTTTCCATCCTACACACATATATTATACTGTATCTGCACACAAACAGGAGAGTCTTCCTATCACTTATCTGTGAATTCAAAAGGTAACTCAAAACTATATATGGCTTTTTTAAAAAATGAAAATAAGTGGTGAAGTTTAAAAAGAAAGAGGATTTGCCCCACACAAATGCAATCAACTCCACAGCCACATGAGTAGGTTTAGGGACAGTACCTTGACTAGTAGGCAGTTCAGCCTGGCATTTGTGTTGAGTCAAAACAGACTTTTTCTAAGTGACAGGATACTTCTGAGGCAGAAGCTAAAATTATCACAGCTGTGTATAGCTGGGCAATTCAAATGCAGCCAGTAATAAAATGACTGTAACCCCAAACCAAGTTCACCAGAAACCACAGACAATAAGACCACCTCTCTAACTCCAGTGTGTTGTTTTTCAACTTTACTAAGATGTTTTTCTCTCTTTTTCATCCATTATCTCTCTCTTAGACTTACAGAAAGACTCAGTAAGCAAATACCATCAATTCAGTAAACCTTTCTGTTTCAAAACATCTTTTCTAATTAAACTTATATCTGAAACACATACATCATCATTTGGAAATCCAAGCCCTATGGAAAAATATAAAATACATAAAAATTGAAAAATCAAAATCCAACAACTAGTTTGTAAGTGGCAATTCTGCTAAGGATGGGCAGCTTACAAGGCTAAGCTCTTTGGATTTGGAGGAAGGGGTACTGCTGGAAGATGCAACAGAGGCGGGGCTGATGGGGGCATCTTTCTTGAGAAGGCGTGTCTTGTCTAGGCCATTCTCCCTGGGGGAATGTGCTGGGCTTCCTCGAGGGGATGATGGATCCTGCAAAGAAAAGTTTAAGACTCACAACTGACTCACAGCACCCAGGTCCTTGACTGGGGTACTCTTCTAACTAAAAGTACTTAACAGCTTGCTTAAAAGTACAAAATGTTCTGAAAAAGATAACAAATTTAACTGAAATTGCTAAAGGAAACATCTGGTATTGAGGTCAGATTCTAAACAAAAAACAAAAATCAAAAAGTTCATTAATCTGTAAGGAGCATCAATACAATCAGTAGGGTGACCACTGACACCTGTGAATTTCTTGTGGTGAAAAAGGATAGTGGCATTTGAAAGGAAGGAGCAGCACTTTTAAAAGGCACAGCAATGTATAAAGTCAGTAATAGTTTCTCCTAAGGAGGACACTAGCCTTTGTTACAGCTGCAGAGCAGCAGGAAGTGAAGCTAGCCACAAACATACCTCATTGGACACATCAACTACTAAGTTGTCATCACTCTTCTCACCATCACTGTCCTGCACAGAGAAGTGAGAAGCATTATCTCCACCCTCCAGCAGAAACAAGCAACATCACAGTTTCCACTCCATTTATGTGCCCACATCAGGTCCTTATGTGATGAATACTGTACCAAACAGACAAAACATTTTACAATGTACTCTTCTTTATTCTTCATGTTGATGTTATGAGCTAGGAAATGATTCCATTTTCCATTTTTGAAAAACGGAGTACAATAGCTTGCTTATTACTGTAAAACACAGAACACAAACTTTCACACCCACCTAAACACAGACTACAAGTGTGGTGGGGTATGGTTTGGTCTGGCAGCAGTTAAAAAATCTGAGTAAGTCATTGCATGGTTAAATGTGAAGTAAAAATCCAAAATTTGAGCTTCCTGTGAAGCCCATAGTCCTATAGGGAACCAGCTCCACACTTCCTATCTAGCATGCTCCCTTCTCTTATGGGACCTGCCTAGACACTACAGGAAAAGGAGCTTCAATTCACGTGAAGGACTTTGTAGATGTCTAAGCTAACCACATAAAGTTCTGGAATAAACTACCCTAACAGAAATAATAACCTAGTATACCCAGATCTTAGATTAGGTGTTAGAGGAAAGCACTGTGGTCATGCATACACACATACACACATACATGTATGTTTGCGCACATAAACACATACATAGCTTCAGATAGTTGATGGAGATAGCTTGAGATACAGCTATACATACCATACATTGAAAAAAAATCTCTTAAAGCACATTGTTTATCCTATATTCTAGAATTGGCTGGTAATGGTTAAAATTACCAGCTGATAAAGAACAAGACAAATTAACCTCCTCCAAAGCAAAGGTGGATGAACTTACATAGCGAGCTGCAATTTCCTTTTCTTCTGTTTTCTGTTTTTTGCTTTCTGAAGAATAGTCTGTAGAGTTTCTGTGTTTCTCAGAACCTCGGAAACTGGCTGATGGGGATACCGAAGAGCTCTAGAATTAGAAATAGAAGCAGGATTGAAATAGATCATTTACTTATGAGAGCATTTAAACAATTTGTTGTTTAAACAATTTTTGTTGTTGTTCTATAGTACATGCCTGGGAAGCTATTAAGAGGAAACAGGAGACAGAGGAGGAGATGAAAGGAGAAAGACAGAGGTACTGGGGAAAGAAAAAGAGAAAGACAAAGCAGAAAGATGAGTAGAAGAAAGAATAAAAAGGACAGTAGGCTGAGTACAAACTCTAAAGAGCAGATCTGATCTCAAGCACCTCAAGCATGCTGCTTAAGACTTTCACAAAGTTTGGAAAGGAAGAAAACACAAGAAACAGCACCCAGGGAAAGACATGCTGGCTTTCTTTGTTTTGTTTTATATTTGAAACTCCCACAGAGAAACTGAATGCAGTTGAGCTTAAAGGATAACCAGTAATTTTTCAATTAAAACAAATTCAAATGGGGAAAACTAATCATTAACAACCAAATGTGGTGGCCATGTGATATATAGATCACAGTCACAGAATATTTTCCTCAGCTTACATCTACAGCCTGGAACACGCAGAAGCAAGGAGAGAGAAAAAAAAAAAATCCCTGCAAACATCAATTGTATTTCTGCATTTTGTTTCTGGAAACCCTAAAGTCACTGTGGCCAGAGCAGAGGAAGTAGGTTCATGTCTCAGGAGACCACAGTAAGGAGTTATGTGCCTTAGGCTCAGGCCACAGACATCACATCTGTTCTTTCAATAGGCACTTAACCTGAGGTGTTCCTACATTGGTGACACGATTTGAAGCCTGAGAAAGGTGGTTCTCGGTCATGAAAGTCAGCTAATTACTGAGCACATATATGCTAGCTTAAAACTATGGATGGAAAAATGAAGACCAAAACTACCCTCAAGAATCTGCCAGTGTCATGGGCTAGGGAGATGGTCCAGTGGCCTCAATGCTCCTCTCTAGAATCCCATGTGAATCTGGAAGGAACAGCATGTGCCTCTAACTCCAGTCCTTCTACAGGGAGATGGAAGGTAGAGACAAGGGAATCTCAGAAGGCTAGAAGCCAGCTGGCCTGCTATACACAGCAGCACACAAGAGACCTTGTTTCAAAAAAGGTGAAAGGCAAGGACAAAAACCTCAAGTTGTTCACTAACCTCCACACACATACTCTACCCCAACCACCAGCCCAACCCCCACACAACTTTGGACTAAATGACAGAAAAGACTCTGGGCATTATTCAGTAAGGACAAAGACTAAAACAAAGCATCACAAGCTAAGCTATTTCTAATTTTTGTTATTTGTTTTTATGGTGATGGGAATCTAACCCAGGGCCTCGACATGACAAATGCTCTTTACCATTTAGCTACATCCCCAGCTCCCAAACAATTGTAAAAGGAGACTAGTCCTGATCCTGCCCCCCTCCATCAGTGCACTGAGCATGTTCCTCAGAGCTCTACGTATTTTCACAGCACCTGTAGCCTTTCTCCATGGGATTACAGAAGTGTCCTTTTGCTCAGTATCTTTTAAAAGCCCTTTCCAGCATAAAAACCAACTCTTAAGGTCAGTTTTTAAAGCTTCCTCAGATGCTTCCAGGCAGAAGTAGTTACTCGCTTCCTGTTGTTCCCTTAATATGCTGTTCATTCAGTGAATGGAGCATGTGCAACAACTAGACTGCTGCTTGTTTAGAAAACTACTTCCTACTTCAGACTATAGCTCCCCTGAGATGGGGCACCCAGCAAGGCGGGCTGCATAGAACTGGCCAGGAATGTTTTTAGACACAAAAAATTCCACATGACCCTTGGACATGTGTTTCAATCTAGTTCAAAACCCCTGAGATAATTAAATGGGTGGGAAGTGGGAGGGCAGGGTAGAGTAGGGAATTTGGGAAGAGATAACTAACACCTGACAGTCTTTTGAAAATATCACATAGAAGCTTCCTAAAATGTATACATACATAGAAAGGGTTTAAATGGAGGTACCTTAAAATTGGGGTGGGGTGGGGGTGGATCCCTAACTAGATACCATTACCAAATAAAAACCCAGTACCAGGAATGATTTACCTCTTTGAGTTGTTGGCCAATGAAATCCCATAGACTCCTAAGCATTACAGTTATTCCCATTGCTCTTGGTTACCATCCAGAAAATGACAGTAAGACCCTATTGCTAAAGACACCACACACTGAGTCATAGAATATGATGAAATCAAGCCAATACTAAACTTGAAGCTTCATCTCCACTGGCTAACTTTTACAGTGCTGGAGGGAACAATGTATGTTTCTGGAGAAGAAATGTAATTTGTACTCACCTGTAAACTTTGTAAGCTACAACAATTACCTGCCTAGGCAGAGATGGCCACTGGTGCAACAGTGGTATGACTGTTAAGGGAGTAATCAACTACTTTCTGATTGGATTTAGGGTCTGTTCTACAAGACAGAACTCACAGCTGGCACTATCAATGAAGCTAAGAACCTGTGGCTAGCTAGGTCATAGGCCCTGGGGAAGAATTTATTAATATCCTTCTAAAATACACATAGCATTAAGATGACTCAATCCCTTATTGCTATACTCATAGGTCAGCAAAATCTCTCAATCCTTAACACAGAAGCTACTTGTTGCAGGAGGTGGCAATTAAAAGACTTACAACTAACTGGTCAATAGGCAGAGAGTGAGAGACTTTGGAGTGCTCAAACCTAAATGAAACATCTGTATCACACCCCACCCCTTCAAGGTTCAGGGATCTATTGGCCGAGAAGGCTGACAGACATAATAGAAACTGTTTTCTGGACATAACAGCTATACATAGGAACTCACAGCAGCTACAAGAGCATGCACACACAAAAGGCATATGGGTGACTGGGGAGGCAGAGGTGGATCTGAGGAGCTGCGGGTAGGGAATGAACATGATCAAAATATAGTGTATAAAATTCTCAGGAACAAAAACATTCCTTAAAGAAAAAAAAACATTAGATACATTGAAGAAGGTCACTAAATGAATTTCACAGGATATCATTTGAGTAAAATGTGCTAGGGTGCCTTGGATCTATAAAACAAAGTTCCACTCTTCATCTTATTCCTTTACCAATGAGATGCCTTATACTACTAATGTGCTATTTCACAAAGAACCTGTGTGAGTGTGTGTATGTGTGTGTGTGAGTGTGTGTGTGTGTGTGTGTGTGTGTGTGTGTGTGTGTGTGTGTGTGTGTGGACTTAATGCTATCCAAGCCTTCTGACACTCTACTTCCAGTCATTTCAACTTTCTTCAAAAGAGGAAGAAAAAAAAAACAATTTCTAAACAATAATGAATACATTCTCAGAAATTAATGCTAAAAAGTAATGCTTGTTTAGCTTTTCTGGTTTGTTCTGGTGAGACAAAGTTTCTCTGTGTAGCCTTGACTGTTCCGGAACTCACTCCGTAAACCAGGCTGGCCTTAAACTCATAGAAATCTGCCTATCTCTGCCTACCAAGTGCTGGGATTAAAGGTGTGCACCACAACTGGCCTTGAGCCAACTCCACACAATGCCTATTTAGTCTTAGTGTTTATTTATTGTCACACATGTAAAGTCAAATAGCTTCTTTTTTTCTTAAGATTGCTGTCTCTTGTTTATGGACAGCTCTCTTTCTTTTGTATGTGTGTGTGTGTGTGTGTGTGTGTGTGTGTGTGTGTGTGTGTTACACATGAATATCTGTATTTAAGTTTGCATGCATGTGCTCATGCATATGGTGTTTGATGCTGGGCATCTTCCTTGATCTCTTTCCACTTTATTTAGGCAGGGTCTCTTGCTGAACTCAGAGCCAATGATTTGTGCTATTCTAGCTTGCTCTAGAAATAGAGTGTCTTCCTCTTAAATGCTGGGATTACAGAGGGGCCACCATGCCCACCATGCTTACATGTGGGTTTTGGAGATCAGAATTTCACTGAGCCATCAATCTCTCCAGACCCTTGTATTAATTTCATTGTAGAACAGAGTTACACATTTGATCTTGCTAGTAAAATAATAAAGTAATTATCACTAGCATGTAAAGGTTAAGCTGCACTATGAATACTGAAGTGATCAGTGACACCCTAATAACATAACTGCTCTGGAGTCAAAATGACTTGGCATGGGTTCTCACCATATAGCTTAGTTAGGTTGTTATTTCCATAGCTTACTACCTAAGACACTTACTAGAACTCCATCCATCATGGCACTGTATAAATCTAAACATTTAGACTCTTTCAGAAAAATATTTTCATTACAATTTATCATAATATAAGCAAATATGTTACACATGGGTAGTCATAGAAGCAGATCAATTTAGAAGTAAAAAATAATCTGGATGTTCATGTTTTATAAAGCTCTGCATTAAAAAAAATCCATTTTTAATGGGAAAAGAAACAAAATGATTTGTTTAAAGTAAAAAAAAAGGGGGGGAGGGTAGGCGGGCACCAAGAGACTACAAAGGAAAAAAATACAAACTTTTATGTTTCCTATGAAAAACCCCAATTATACTGGCAGCATAAATGTACTTTATGTATATTTATACTCCTAGTATTATAAAACAGACTTTTTCAAAAAGGAAAAATTCCTTTATCTCATTTTAAAATCCACCTTAGATTTTACTGGGGCTGCTGGCCAAATCTGCTGTAGAACACTAATACCTCCAGCAACTTGAAATGGGTGGCCCACACCTGTCCACTTCCAGATCAAAGACGGCATGTATGGGAAAGAGTTCTATAAAGTATTCTCCAAAGAAGGTCGTATTAATATAATTAGCTAATTTTAATAACAGGGAACATACACTGTAATAGTAGGCAAGAGCACTTCTGGAGTCAGACAGTATGGAGTCTTCTATTTAACAGTCCTATAGCCCCAGGAATGATGTTTACCCTTACTCAGTCTCTTTGTAGTCTGGGATAACAAGATACTATCTTCACCTACTCTGGGCTTCTTTGAGGATGAAGAAGAACAATTTATACAAAGCTCAAGAAATAGTTTTAGGCACACAGCCTAGCCTCGCAATGACAGTAATGCTGATACCTCATTGTATACTGTGGTTTAGTCCATTCTCTTCACTACAGACTGGAAAGGAGAAGGTCCATGTGAGGACTATTCTAGGCACTTTGTAGTACTTCCCCTCAACACAGATATTCCAATGGCCCGTGATGATAGGGTTTCAATTAACCAAAGCACATCTTTCAACAGTCATAGTAAAGTTCTGATTCTATATGGCAGAGAAAGAGCTACAAATATCATATTCACATGGGATTTCCTAATTCGATTTCAAATGTCCACCAAACTAATTTTGCTTTCTATTCACAAAGGTGCTATGCTTAAGTCATTCCTGCCCACTTACAGATTATAAACAGAAATAATATGCTAAAATTTGAATGGACATCTAAGATAAAAAAAAAAAAACCCTAAAAGTTTGGGCTGGCAAGATAGCTCAGCAGGTAAATGTACTTGCCACTAAGTCTGACAATCTGAGTTTATTATCTGGAGCCCACATAGTGGAAGGAAAGACAGGAACTCCTCCTCCTCTGACCTCAGTGCATACTTTGTGGTAGGTGTGTGCCCAAACAAGCAAACAAACAAACAAATTTGGAAAAAAATTCCTAAAGCTCACTGGCCATGGGTGGTTGGTTGCCTTTATATCTACTAGGTACAAAAGAGTAAATCAGTTTTTAGACAGGAAAACAGATACAATGAAGAGCCAAGGAACATCATGAAAATCTGATTAATAGTTTGCTTTGCTTTCCAGGCTTCTTTTATTCTTAACAATAATCATTTAGATGACAAATTACGCTGTTACTCTAACTGAAATGTAGTTCTAGAACTCTTAAACCTTAGAATGAGTAGGCCATGGTAAGTTTAGAGAAGCCAGAAAAGGAGGGCCAATATACCCACAGGTCCTTTACTGATGTTACAACCAAACTCCCGAATGTACATTTCCTCTGCAACCTCTTAGACAAGCTGAAAATGCATATCTATACCAAAAGCAAACAATGGTGACTTACTTTCTTTTTATAAACATTATTCTTTTGCCTGAGGGTATGTATGCACACTGAGGGCATGCCTGGTGTCATGAATGACCTGAAACTGGAGTTATGAATGACTGTAAGCTGTCGAATGGGAGCTGGGAACTGTACTCAGGCCCTTTTCAGGAGTAGTAGTGCTCCTAACTACTGAGCCATCTCCTCCAGCCCCTGAATTCAGAAAGCCATGGTTTTGCTGTGTCTCAAAGATGAAGCACTGCACATTTTACAAATACTCTAGGAGGTTTTGAAATAAAGTTGACAGCCCAATAAATTTATGTATACCAAACATTGTACCATATCCCAGTAGCATCTGATTGATATTTTTATTGACTAGTATTAACCAAAATATTCATATTCCCAGAGAGCAAATAAATAAACCTCAGTTGTGAAAAAAATCTAATATCTTAAAAATGAAAATCATTTGGTCAAAATGCATGTCTCACATGACAATTCAGCACATGCAGATTTATGTAAATTAACTAAAATTCAGAGCACACTGCTATTGACTGTGGCAAAGATCTGAGTCAGTTACTGTTGTCAGTTTATTGCTCATTACACCAAGACTTTTATTTAAACGACCTGCTTGATTAAGGATGTCATAAAAAGCACACTCTGCAGACAATCTCACAGAATTTGCTTTTTCAAATTAACATAAATCAAAACTCACCTTCAAAAATGATTGGAACTTTTTGAAGATCTGTCCTTATTAAAAGAATATTTAATACAATTGCCATATAATGAAGTCTACTGTTACTACAATGTTTTATCTTTGTAGCATTTTATGAAGGGCATACTCTTAAATAATTGTTGTTGATGTCTTTCTGCTTCTCTTCTAGTAAGAAACTTGGGTCAAGACAAACTGCTGCATAAAATCAAAATAACATCTTTTGAGTCAATGTCTCCAATTTTTACACTGTAGACATAAAGTCAGATTGCCCTGGGTTCAAGACCAGCCTGCATCACTTATTACCTAGGACAACTTACTAAAATTCTTGAAGTTTTCATTTCCAAGCAGGTGGGGTAGAGTGGAGGCATTACTCTAAGGTCTCAATAAGGACTGAAGAGTTCATATTATGAGCACAGTACTTAAAATCTATTATAATACTCTTGTATGAAGAGCCAATCCTCTTTGGCAATGGTGGAAACTACTGTACAATCTTTACTCACTTATCCGCTTGCTCAACAAGGATTTACTGAATATACACGAAGTGAAGAAATAAGGAGATAAATGAATTCCACAGCCTGACCTCCCATCAGAAGTCAAAGTACTTAGAATACAAAAGGCATATGCATTGTTTTCCTTCATGAACTAGAAAGACAGCACTTTGATATTTAGTCATTTGTACTTTGTTTGTGTGGTCTCAACATTACATATTACTTGGTCATGATAAAATGCCCTAATAATTTCTAAGGTATCAATACAATTGATTTTAAATTAGAACATTATCTTAATGTCCTCTTGAGGTTTCTTGACTGTTATTTCCTCTTCCTGGAATAAAGATGTTGGCTCTGCACCAGAAATTTCATTAAATACATTTACTTTTTCTGGCAAGTTCAGGGGCAAGAACATGATGTTTTGATGCCAAAGATATGGGCCTGATTCTTATACAGGTGACTTAGTTTTCCTCACTTGACAGTCACCCTGTATGTGGTCCAAGTTGTGGGCCACATGAGGAAGCAATGGTGCAGGGTGTGTGTTTGTGTACAAATACTTCACCTTGATTATCAAAATTTTAACAGCAACTGTAATAAATATTTGCCAAGCACATACAACTTTGTATTGCACACAAATGTTTAATTGTCCAGTCCATCCTGTACCCTTCAATTCAATGGTCTTCAGATTTGCAAAGTTTAACATTTTCATTTGCTTTTGTTCTCTTCAAGAATTCCCTGCTCCCATCAACAAGATAGTTAAAATATTTGTATGTGTATTCTGCACTAATTAGTTATACATATTGGCAATTTTCTTTTGGACAAATAAAAATATGTAAGATATAGCCTACACTACTCTTTTACTTACTGCCATATTACTAATGCAACTAATACTAACTCTTACCTAATGGGGTATATAAATCTGACTGTCCTAAAAACCAAAGTGGCAAGATTTCTGAAATTTCTGGTATGGTAAATTGCTTAACCATCTTGTGCTATATTCTGGTTTTGTTGTTGTTGTTGTTGTCTGTGTGTGTCAAAATATCAGTATAATTACAACAGCTGTTTGAAAGAATTAAAGCAGGGTAATAACCTAGAACTAAGCTTTGGCAAGCCATATCTTAATGTATTAGGATCTTTACCTTGGTCTTTTCGTGTTGTTATTTCTCTAGTAAACTATGTTAATCTATTTGGAAGGCTAAACATAAATTTTTTAAAGTGTTAGTGCTAAAGAACCTCATATATATTCTTCTGTGTTATTCATGCAAAGGTCCTTTACAGTATCTGATAGCATTTCTGCAGGAACATAGAAGGAATAACAATCAACCAATTTAAAGATAAGCTCCTAGTAGTTTTAAGGTTGTTAGTCTGAACCTCTGGTCTTCATTTTGGGACAGAATAGCTAGTTTTTAATAATTACTAATTAGATTTTTCAACAAAAAGTGATTTGTTTCTCAGAATAGAATTTGCCAATAGAAATGCAATATAGCCACACATGTATTTATTTTTCTAGTAGCCACAGTATTAAACACAAAAGAAACCATAAAATTAATCTTAGTCACATATATAACTCCAGACATAAAAAAATACCATATCAATACACAAGCAATATAAACATATGAGATATTTTACAATCTCTCCCAGCTAGTACTACACTTTCAAAGGGAGGTTTGCAGTTTATACTTATAGTTCATCTTGAACAGGCCATATTTCTGTTGCTTGAAAGGTGTGTGTGTGGCTTATGGCTACCATATTAGGCAACACATCCAAAAGTTTCCAAAACAGAAGAGAAACAAACACCCATTGACACTGTAAGTCCCCAGCACTATGATAGGACAGGTAGAACAGTCCTTGTTTACTTTCCCTAATTTCATCTAGAAGTTTCTTTCTTAGAGCAGACATCCAAGTCTTTTCATTTGAGAGTTTGATGCAAGTTCTGCCAAGAACTTTCTTTTCAGGCCTGTGTGGCTAAACATTTTTTCAGTTTTTCTGTATCAGCCAACTGTCATATTCTGAAAGTTCTCCACCTGTGAAGCCAGGCTAGGTTCCCCTGTGAGTCCCATCTCAGCCCCTCATCTCTCCTGGTATCTGCACCATTGCCTCAATTACAGCTGTTGAACAAAGGAACACAGACTATGCTCTCAGGCACATGTGATTTTCATTATCTAGATACTGGAAATTATGCATACGTAGCAAGCATATACTGTTTGATAGTAGTCTTTTGAATCCTTGACATTCAATATAATCACTTCTGTGTTCTCAATAGTTGTGTGTCTGTGAAGCGGGGTGGGTGGGAGTTTGTATAGGTACACCAATGGAAGGCTTTTAAAAGTGGTGATTCTGAAAGTGAGAGGGTGACGATTTCCTGAACTACGCTGAAAAGGCATTAAAAGAAAACAGTGGAAAACATAAAACTGAAATAGAGGTAAGTGGTGTTGGGTAGAGGTGAATCCAAACTGATACCTTTCTCTGTTGCAAATCCACCAATCTAGGGTGCAGGTCTTCCTTCAGGGTCTGTGCCAGCCTTGCCTCTGACTGCATATATGGTGAGTGCTGTTGAAGAAACATACCAAGGCCACCAATTTCCTTCATTATTCTAAAAGGGATACATTTCTTATAGAAGAGGGGCCATTTTCAGTTAGCTTCATCCCTGTTGCTCATCATGTGGTCAGTAGCTGTCTATAGCTAGGGAGAAGTACTTTTTAAAAAATTATTATTATTATTATTATTATTATTATTTTACTTAAGACTGACTAGTGAAAAGGCTAGATCTCAAGGAATCATGTCTGAGAGACCCACCACAGGAAGAATACAGCCACCAGTTGTTTTTCTGTGATGGTCATTTAGAAAATAACAATTCCTAGGGATTTCTGCCTAATGGTTATACCTCAAAGGAAAAAAAATCATATTTCCCCCATTGGGCAGTTAAGTCATCACATACAAATGGGAAAAAAAAAAAGGCTAACTATAAGACAGAAAGATGTAGTACTTATGAGAAAAAGCTTCCTAGTGGTTGATTTTTTTTAAAATATTACTGGTTACCTACTGTTTTATGTCAAATTTTAGTATGTAAAACAATATAATGCATTAATAGTAACTGTGATTGATGGTGATTCAAATATAGAGGGATAAAAACATAGGCGATAAAAACACTTAGATGTATGTGCAAATGTCTCAAGAGAAATGACTTTAAGCAATAGTTTTCAATGACAGCTAGATTTGCAAACATTTGACAGGGTATAAAACTCTGGAAGAAAGGTTGAGTCATCAAGCCTGCATCAAGATTACTCTGGTTACCATATACCCACAAACAACAAAAATAAGACTCAGCTGATTGTATTTATATGTCTGTGCATACACATACATCCATGTACACATATTTAAAAACAACAAACATGGAAGAAGAGGCTTATAAATTTGAGAGTTGGGGTGTGGGTGCATGGAAAGAGTTGGAGGGGCTTGGGAGGAGGGAGGAAGGGGAAGAGAGAAAATGACGTAATTATATATATTAATTAAAAAAAAAAGATTACTCTGGTTAAACCAAGAAAGAGCTTGGTACTAACAAGTGATGAAGGTCAAGTCAAAATTGCAGCTTACTATCTCACCCTCTTCCCAAACAATAAGTAGGGCTGTTACAATCTGATGTCAAATCTTAGCATCCCATTCTACTTACCATAGTAGACAAGTGTGAATACTCTCCCTCTTCCCCATTTCTCTTTCTCTTTCTCTTTCTCTCTCTCTCTCTCTCTCTCTCTCCTCTCTCTCTCTCTCTCTCTCTCTCTCTCTCTCTCTCTCTCTCTCTCTCTCACACACACACACACACACACACACACACACACACACACACTCCCACCCCTCTTCTCCATCCAGACCTACCAGCAACCCTTCTGTCAATACTTAGTCTTGCTGTTGGCACCATGGGCTAAAGAGGCTGTTGACCTTTATTCTAACATGTCCTTTCTGGGTTAATTACTTTTGTATATTTGGTGTACCCTATGACATTTAATCACTACAGTGCTACTCAGTAAACAGAACTGAATGGAACTAACTGCAATTCAGCATTGAGCTAATTGGTGCAGTAATAGCAACATGCTGAGAATGGACTAGGAGAAAATACTCTTGCAATATGGAGAAATGAAATGAATACTATTTGATCAATCACCATTTTACTAAGAAGAAAGAACTCTAGCCCAGGGGTACACTTTTGCTATTAAAGACTAAAATGGCTCAACAGACTTCACTTTGTAGTGCAAGAACAATGCTGTGTTTGCTAAGCAAATGAATGAATATAAGAAATTTGCAACCCAGGTATGGTTTCTGTGCTCTAGTCTCTCTTTTCATATATGCACATATCTGTATAAACATCCCATCACAAGGCAGCCCTCCAGTAATAAGGCCAACGGCCTTTGATCTGGCAGGTAGCTTGTAGTACCTGAGGAGCAGTGGTGTTTCGGATGATTCCAATCTAGGGCTTTCAAGAATGTCTCCAAGAACAAAGGATTAATCAAATGGCACATCACAGATATTTGGGTCACTAATGAAAGTTTTCCAAACAAGTACTCACTAACTTCTGTCCACTGGGAATAGACAGTGGGATGGAGAGGACATTAGCTGCTAGAGTATAGGGACAAAGGGAATCGGTGTAGAACTTTAGTCCTAGCTAGTAATGCGAAATCATTTGATCAATCAGGCTTGTGTTAAGATGTCAGCTATACCCTGAACTGAATGTTGGCAATATGCTAGATACTTGTGAAGGCGAACAAAGCATCAGCTTTCCATGGCATAGAATCTCAAAGAAGAAGTACATAATATAGTAAGCATGCGCTCTGGTATTTAAACTCTGGTTTCAGTTTTAGGTTTAATATATTTGTCAGCTATGTAATTCTGGGTTAGGCAACACTTCCAGGCTTCTACTTTCAAAGCTGCTCAACAGAGATAAGGGTTTATGCCCTACAATGATTGCGAGCTACAGTCTGAATGTCTATGTTCCAATATACGTCGTAATGGCACCTAAAGCCCAATGTGTTTATATTTGGAAATAGGGCCTGTGAAAGGGGATTAGGTTAAGTGTGGAGCCTTATGAGTTGAATGAGTGAGCTTATAAGACAGCTAGAGCAAGCATCTGTTCTTCCCACTAATATGAAGAACACAGCCAGATGCTGCTTATGTCTCAGAAATGGGCCCTTAGTAAAGACTCTTAATGGGAGGTACCCTGTCCAAGACTTCTTAGCCTTCGGAACTTCAAGAGGTATAGTTCTATTGTTGAAACTATCTGGTTTATGGCATGAACTAAGGAGGCCAATGAAAATTACTTGTGATAACTACATGAAAGGGAAGGTATGCTGCCCTTCCTTCTCTGCTTACTTCTGGAACTTGCCCAAAAAGGCACAGGCCAAGCTCTGGTCAAGAACCCACTCAAGGCATCTGGAAGCTGAGAGACCTGCTGTGAAGTATGGAAAGAAGGTAAAGCTAACTGAGAAAGAGCCTCTTTACTTCTCCAGACGTAAACAGAAGCATGCTCTCAACTCTGCCTCTAGCTGCACACTTAGCTTAGTGCTTCCTTCAGAAGCTCTGCCTTCTCCCTAGTCTGTATAATTCAGGTTAAATGTTCCTCTAGAACAACCCTGACTGATGGTGACAGCAATGTGCCATACACCTGCACCTCCAGCTTCACTCAACCTGACAAGTGACTCCAACAAGAAACCAGGTACAATGGTAGGTGAAAGGCAGCTGCACCACCTTGCTAATTCTGTAGCAAAGCCTATGTTTTGCTACCGAGCCCTGCTCAGTGCCTGGCACTCTACTGGGTCTAAAGACACTAAGAATAAAGGAAGGAGAACAGGCAAGGGACCTTAAATAGGGGACATAATCTAAGTTATCAATAAAATAGATTAAAATAAGTGCTAACACTCTGTGCTACAAAAGGAGATAAAGCAGAACTAGAACATATGGAGGGCAGAGTGGGGAATGCCTCAGGACAGTATGGAAAGTAGGGTGGTGAAAACTGTGCAAGCCCACTAGGCCATAGTAAAGCCCGTGTTTTATTCTACATGTCACTGACAGGCAGTGAAGGAACTCATGTTTTAAAAATGAGCCCAAGGTCCTGGAAAAGGTCTAAATTCTCAATCATTCCCATCTGCCCCCTTCTCAGATAAACTAGAGTAAGAATTCTGAAAGTCCCACGGACAGAAAATATCTTTTTACATCCATCCTTTGCAACTAAAAACAATTAAAAATGTACAGTATAAATTTTGTATGCATGCTAATTCATGTTAGATTAAAACAGCAAAATTCTGAATGACATTATGAAAGGTGGTCTTGGTGGTCTGAAGCAGGAACCAGTCAGAAACTACCACAGTTATCCAGAGCTGGATTATAGAACAATTATGATGAGAAGAAGATGGATCAGAGAAAGATGTCAGAGTTGTAGCTAAATGGATCCCTTCAGAGAAGTATGCATATGTTCATAAAGCTGAAATCAGGTTAGTCAGTAAAGCCAACTTCATGCATCTTACATCAGATATAGTTTCTTAATTCAGAAAAGGAAAGGAGTCTTAGGTATCCCACGAGAATACTCCTAATCCCACAGGGCTTACAGGACTATGTAAGGCATGTGACAAACAGCATCCTTATATTTATAAGAGAAGTATGAAAAAACCAGCCAAATGGCTTACAACTACACTGACAAAATCTAGTGGCTCTCAGCCATTGCTGCACATAAGGAGAGAGAGAAAATGGGAGGGGAGGAGGGCAAGGGGGAGGGAGGACACAAGGAAGAGCAGGGAAGAGGGAGAGGAACACCCTGGCCCTATCCCAGAGCAATTATATTTATAAAGCTCCTGAGTGATTCCACAGTTGACAACCTCTGACCTAAGGCAGTCAGCTAATGGCAAGCCACTGCTGATTGCTATCAATTAGAATGCCTAATCAACTGGAACTGTATACCCACTGGCACCAGATCACCTTAGGGACCTCTGCAAGAACACAATTAGCTCAGGGAGATCCTAGACTTTCTCACCCTGCAGCCAATCATGCAATAATGAACAACAGATAAGAAATTGCAAATTCCAAAATCATAGTTCAGAGCTGTGAGGGAGAAAAACTTCAACCTCAACCCTGTCCTGAGATAAAGCGCAGCACTCTTAACCCACTTTTGAACGCCCGAATGTAACATTCCCATGTATGACTCTACAATGCTGACAAAGAGATATATTTTGAATGTGATAATTAAAACAATAATCTCAATGAAGTGGGCATTATGAGATAATTGGCCATCCTCAGGATTTAAGCAAACTGTGGTATAAGCCAAGGACACTTATCATCAAGGTCAATTACAATAATTGCTTATCTGAATTACATTATTGCTATTGTAAAACCTTATGAAAAAAGAAAGAAAGAACACATACTGGAGTGGAATGACCTAGGAGGAGGAGGAGGTCCTGTTGCTCATCTACTCATCATTTAGGAATTGTGACAATTTTGCCAAGCACTCACTCACATTCAATACATGTAAATACAGGATTCCTTAGCTGAAAGGCTGAAACACATGGTAACACAGGAAAATGAAGTGGCTCTAACTTGACAACACTGGAAAGTTCAGGAGAACAGAAGTCCACAATGATCCAGAGATGGGCTGTATATGTCCCTTTTCTTTGGTGCCCAGTATGTTGAAAGGTGGTAGGACCATCAAGAGATGAAGCTTAGTGCAAGATAATTAGGTGACAGAGAGAGGGCTATCCTCAAAAGGGATTATTATAGTTCATGTAGCCCCTGAATCCCTCTAGTTTTCCACCCTACCACATGTATGTTCATGCCATTATCATGTGATGCAAAGGCTCTCACTAGAGGCCAACAAATGGACCCATCCCAATTAAGATGTTCACCCTCTAAAACTGTGAGACAATAAAATCTTTTTCTTTTTAATTATACCTATCCTTGGGTATTTTGTGACAACACAGAAAACAATGTAATACAACCCATTATTATGTCTCAGTCTCTAAAACTGTGAGCCAATGAATCTTTTTCTTTCTTTTTTTTGTTTGTTTTTTTCTTTTATTTATTTTATTTTACAATACTATTCAGTTCTACATAACAGCCACCGATTCCCTTGTTCTCCCCCTTCCTGCCTCCCTCCCCTTCCCCCCAGCCCACCCCCCATTCCCACCTCCTCCAGATCAAGGCCACCCCTGAGGACTGAGATCGACCTGATAGACTCAGTCCAGGCAGGTCCGGTCCCCTCCTCCCAGATTGAGCCAACCGTCCCTGTATAAGTCCCAGGTTTCAAACAGCTATCTCATACAGTGAGCACAGGACCCGGTACCACTGCCTAGATGCCTCCCAAACAGATCAAGCCAATCAACTGTCTCACCTATTCAGAGGGCCTGATCCAGTTGGGGGCCCCTCAGCCTTTGGTTCATAGTTCATGTGTTTCCATTCGTTTGGCTATTTGTCCCTGTGCTTTATCCAACCTTGGTTTCAACAATTCTCGCTCATATAAACCCTCCTCTTTCTCGCTAATTAGACTCCCAGCGCTCCACCCGGGGCCTAGCCGTGGATGTCTGCATCCAGATTCCTCACATCACCAGTGAGGCTACCTGTAAAACAGGACCCCAAGAAAGACGCGGGGACCACCCAATGACAGAGAAATGGATGAGATCTACATGAACAGCCTGGACATGAGTGGGAGCAATGAACGGCAAGCGTCGAGGGAAAGAGAGCAGGAGATCCCACCTGGATCAAGAACAGAGAGGGAGAACAAGGAATAGGAGACCATGGTAAATGAAGACCACATGAGAAAAGGAAGAAACAAAGTGTTAAAGAGGCCCACAGAAATTCACAAAGATACCCCAACAAAAGACTGCTGGCAATGGTCGAGAGACAGCCGGGACTGACCTACTCTGGTGATGGGATGGCCAAACACCCTAATAGTTGTGCCAGAAACCCCATCCAAGTACTGAGGAATCTTTTTCTTTTAAAAATACCTAGCCTCAGCTAGGTGGCGGTGGCACATGCCTTTAATCCCAGCACCCGGGAGGGACAGCCAGGTGGATCTCTGTGAGTTTGAGGCCAGCCTGGTCTACAGAAGGAGATACAGGACAGGCACCAAAACTACACGGAGAAACCCTGTCTTGAAAAATCAAAACCTAGCCTCAGATACTCTGTGACAACAGAAATCAAGGTAATACAACCCATTATTATATGTTACACTTCCTTCCCATTAATACTCAAATGGAGAATTCATGACTGCCTTGTGTCGTAATTTAGGCTCTCAATGAGACTAGATTATAGCTTGCAGGAGGATTAATTTTGTTCTCCACATGCCACTTTATCTTGTCTAGATTAACATTTAGGCTCAAGTACCAATGTCAACCATAAAAGAATCTGGAAAAGCTCTGAAGGCCAGAGAAGGGAAATAGAATCTTGACCTTCCTTCAGCTAATTGAAATGTGTTTGGCAATCGAAGAGTCTAAGACTTTAAAGTTGTGATTAAACATCAAGACTTTGATGTTTTATATGGTCTTCTTTCCCACTACACTAATGAAGTTAATTAGTGGGGAAGAATGTCATATAAAAACATCAAAGTTTTGTGTTCACTGTCGACATCAATCCAACTAAACAGTAATAAAGAAATAATTCTGTAAAAAGCATTACCTTAGAAGAGCTAACTACTTCTGCTTCCAAGCTCAAACTGTACTATAGGGATATTTTTTCAAAATAATCCAAAGATGCTATCAACATTACAGTTCAACAGTTCTGAAGAAAAGCACATCACTTAATGTAGTGTATTTAAGTGGCCCAAAATGTCACATTGAACAAAAGGACTGAGATACTCCACTGTAGTTACATGGATGGCAGTAAGTAACCACTGCTATGGGATAAAAGAACATGGGAAACACAAAGCAAACAGTCACAAGAAGGATGCACTAGAAGGTAGAGTCTAATTATGTATTACTGGACTGGAGAGATGGATTGGCAGTTAAGAACACTGGCTGCTCTTCCAGAGGAAGGTTCAATTCCCAGTACCCACATGGCAGCTCATATCTGTCTGTAAATCCAGTTCTAGAGGATCTGGCTCCCTCACACAGGCAGGGGAGAAATCAATGCACATGAAATAAAAATAAATCTTAAAAAAATAAATAATTATGTATTACTTTAAGTAGTGAGTTTAGTTTCAGCCCCCAAACAAAAAAGTCAATACCAGGAGGGGAGAAAAATCAGACAAGTTATAAAACAAGAATTGCAATCAAGAGGTCTTCTCAAACACCAAATTCACACCATTCTTGACCTTTATTTTGACATACGGT
This sequence comes from Peromyscus leucopus, assembly GCF_004664715.2. NCBI lineage: Eukaryota > Metazoa > Chordata > Mammalia > Rodentia > Cricetidae > Peromyscus > Peromyscus leucopus. The sequence goes on from NC_051063.1 coordinate 8,110,974, forward strand.
GTAAAGAGATGGGGATATTAGAATATAAAGACAGCTAGGTAGGCCTTCTCAACAGGAATAAAGCTCATAGTTCCAATGTGCTCCACGATATGGGTCAGGATAAGTCACATCTTTATCTAGGAAGGCCCAGAGAAGCCATCTAGTTTCTTGTTACTCAGAGAGTGTGGTCCAGGCCTGCATCTCAGCCATTTGGGAGGCTGAAGCAAAAAGATAAGGAAGACAGCACGTTTAAGGCCAGCTTGAGCAGCTTACTGAGACTACCTTCCCCGCCTCCCCAATACACAGTAAAACAAGGGGATCATGCAGTTCAGTGGTAGTGCACTTGCCTAGCATTTATAAGGGAAAGGGAGGAAAAGGAGGTGGTGGTGGTATAGACTTTTAGCTTTTTTCTATCAAACCGACTAAATTGACATCTGTGTTGTAGCCAAAAGATTTGGTTATTATTATTATTATTATTATTATTATTAATTGAAAATGTGAGAAGGATTTGTGAACCTTCTCATTTTAGATAGAAAGAAACCCGAGTTCCAGAAGTAGTGCAAGTCATGTATGACCACAAATGGCTGATAACAGAAGACAATTCTTTAATTTTAAGGGTTTGGTTACATTATAAAAGTCAAAGGTAAAGATACCTAGCTACTATGTTAGAAATTCAACAAATACTTAGCAGCAGGGTATCAAGAAAAAAGGACAAAGATGAGATGTGTGTGTGTGTGTGTGTGTGTGTGTGTGTGTGTGTGTGTGTAGGGGGTGCTCAGGGGGCTTGCTGACAGATCTAGATTCAAATCTGGCTTAAGCACAACATTTTTTTAAAGAAATGTTTTAATTAGCATATACCAATTACACATAGATAAGTTTTACTGTGGCATTCTCATATGTGTACACAAATGTTGATCATATTTATACCCCTTATCCCCTGTTCTGACCCATTTTCTGCTAATCCCTTTCTTCTTCTCAACTGCACCCCCCCAACATTCATGTCCTTTTTCCAGGTTTTGTTTTATGACCCAATCAGTTTTATCAGTATGATATACAGAAGCATGGGTAAAGGTCTGTTTACAGGACTATCTTAAGCCAATAACTTTCTTTTGTTTTGTTTGTGTTTTCTGAGACATGCAACTCACTCTCTAGCCCAGGCTGGCCTTGAACTCATGTAGATACATCTGCTTCTGCCTCCCATGAGTGCTAGGACTAAAACTGTGTGCCACTACACTCAGCAGCTAAAAATTCTTAACATGAAACAAAAACTTGTGCTCTGTGTAAGTATGAAAGATGCAAAGGATATGAAAATGCTATAACAAAAGAGAGGGGAACAGAGAGGAAAAAAGAATGGGATTAAAGCTCTGAGAATTTACTCTTGGATTTTTTTTTTTTTAAAGTGTGAGGACGGAAGGAAGGGAGAAACACTGCCATTCAGAGGGCCAACCACAGATGGCTACACAGGATGCAGACTACCCAACTCAATAAGTACCATAGGCATTGACAACTCTCCATGGCAAGAGTAATGCAGTTCATGGATGCACAAAGAGCACAGGCAAGCTCACTGCAGTGAGCTTCATACTACAGTACGAACCAGCAGATTCAGGGGGAAATCAAAAATGTAGTCTACACAAGCAAACTGAGGTGATGTTGAATTGTTCACTAAATGATTCATGCTTCTCATGAAATGTGAACTGCATGAGGGCCAATATTTCTTTACCTTTTTATCACTATATATATACATATATATTATATATCATATATACTTTTATATATATGATAAGTACAGGGCCTGCACCTGGCTCAGCACTAAGTGACAAAACTTTAAAAGCTTTCAACATGTATCAATTGTGGTTTATTACTTTAAATTCTCATTCTAAATTAGCACCATATAGCAATTACTACATTAATGAAACAAAACTGACAGATAAACCTCCCTCTTCCAATGTGACCTTCATGTTAACTTAATCACACCTACTAAGATCCTATATGTCCAAGTAAAGTCACTCATAGACATCAGGGACAAGAATTGGATGCTATCTTTTAGAGGGATGCAATTTAACCCATAGCAGGAGCCAACATTACATGCGTAATAAGCTCAAGGTTTTGTCAGTCATTAAGCACATGTTCTTGACAACAAAGAAATACAACTGGAAAAAAATGTTCTCATTTATATATGTACCTCTCATAAGGGTGATATATATCACATCTCAGCAACTACCTTCTAGACTGTCTAGTCTCCAACACACGCATGCAAGCATGCTTCAGTGTTTTGGTAGAGGATAGGTCAAGATTTATGTAGAAGTCCTATCCGTTCCTCTCATTCCTCTCTGCAATCCTGTTGCATGTCTTTCTACTTTGGAGGAACTGACAGAATTCAACTTGTATTAGTTCCTCAAAAAATAAAATTTATATTGAAAAGACTATCCAAAATATTCTAACTCTTGGGTGAAAAAAGATAGCAGACAGGATAGAACAGACCCACCACAACAATTCATCAATTTAAACAAATAAACAACCTAACAAAGGCACACTTCCTTGAGAAACGAGCTAATAGGTTGAGGATGAAGCATGCCTATGTTAGCATTTCTTTAAAAAAAAAAAAGTTTTAAGATGGATTAATGACATACCTAAATGGTATGCTTGGTATTTAAGTTCTTAATTACAGTCAATTTCTGAACTCAATAAGGTCCCAATCATAAGATTACCTTTGATTGGACAAAATTTTTAGGTAGTAAGCAAACAAAACATTTTTTAAATCAAATAAGGTAGTTCAAAAACATGCTCTCTTACATCCCAATTTTCTGGCAAGCAGTTAAGTATGATAACTGACATTCAGACATATGACCTTCTGTTCAATTTAAATGAGTTATCTTTAGATATTCTGTGATGACTATTCTTATGATTTAAGTACTGCATAATAAAATCCATCTTTCATTTTGCTTTGGTTCAGGAAAGGCTTTAAAAAATTCCTCTCCAACAGTATTCTGGCAAACACTCTTAAATTATGTAATTCACCAGGTTCAACTGTGCTGCTACAATCACTTTCAAAGAAGATAGTTATAATACATTATGATTACAGCTATACAATCCACGCTGAATGCTCCTTGGCTGAATTCCTAACATTTTAATGCTGAAATTGATCTGTTTTAAAAAACATCATGTGAAGGGTTTTTAAATACAGGCTCAAGCTCTTTATTTTAAATGCCTTAGAAATGAGCTCATATAAACGGGATGGGGTGTTCACCCCCCCCCCCATAAACCCTGTTCTCTAATCTAGCATTAAGCACATTTTAAAGAACAACAGGCATGTTTCCAAACAAACTACTGTGGTATACAAATTACTCAGCATGAATGAGCAAAACAGTGCTTCTTGTATGAGTTTAAAATCCAGAAGGCTGACATTTCATAAAAGTTGTCTTGGAAACAATATTCTTTGTGTTATCTCAAACATGAGAGGTGCATATTTGCGTTCAACCTACTTATGTGAAACAGTCAAATAATGGTGACATTGTTAATGTTCCAGTATAATGATGAGAAATGGGAATATATGGGCACTGCAATAATACAAGGCATTCACACAGATATAGGACCACCATGATTCACACACATTGGGCTCCAAGCTGGTTCCCACTGAGGCAGATATTTCTCTGCCTCCAAGACCACTGTGGCAGATGGGCTATCATGGCATCCGTGAATTCTGACATTTCTCTAAAGTCCACAGCTGGCAGTGGCTTGCCACACTGATGCTAGCTTTCGCCTTACTACTTGCTTTGGCCAATGGTCCAACAGCAAACCTAAGGCCAACAGAGGCTCTTTCAGACTACTGACAAAAGAATAAGCTTTATCTGGCTGGCTGCTGGGAGTGAGGGAGTAACAAATTATACCTCACGGACACTCATTTTTTGAGCTGAAGACATTCTAGACCACCCAGAGCTGACTGGAGGTATTATATGAGCAAAGTCAATGTAGCTTAGCCTAACCTGGATACCATCTTTCACTCACACTCTCAGCTAACATGAACACTTCTGAGATTTTCACAGTACTAAGTTTTAGAAAGAATCATTACACAATTCAAACTGACATAGGCATTTAATCAAGTGCATGTATTACAGGAATGTATGTCCTTTTTTTCTTTGTCAAACATCCGTATTAGGAACAGACAAAAACATTAAACTATCAGAAACTCATTACTGTTTTGCCAACACCTTTTCTCCATATTATCACCATACATGGCTTGCACAAAACCTATTCGAATATTATTATTACTATTAATATTTTAGTGGTTAAGCAAGCAAAACTAGTGAGATTACGAGGCTGATTAAGATGATAAAAGCTAACACGGATGAAGTGAGTTTTAGAACACGGTGTTTCTGATTCTGGATACCAAATGATTTTCACTAATACCTGGACAAAAAATATGGTACCATGACAAAGTAAGTGAGGTTATCTATAGTTTTATCTTATTCATTGGCTAAAAGACAAGTTGTTGTTTTTTTTTTAAGCTATATACTGGTATAACTGATATAATTAGAAAAAAACTGCCTTCTAAATTATACTGGTATTCTAGAATTAAATAATGTAGACACATATCTCTATTGTGTAAAAAATACCATTCCCTTAAAGAGTAAAGAATTGCCTGATATTTTAAAAATTATTCTTGGTATTCAAAAGATGTATAATTTTGTGATTTAAAGAACTCAGTAGGTAGAGGTACCAGAACAATGACAGCTGGAAGTTGTCAGGTCAAACATCATGGCAGCTCCATCATCAGCTCTCTCTATATCTGATAATAAAATAATTCAGTGTTTATGCTCAACTAATTCTGTAACTCATTTTCATTTAAGTGTCCCTTTGAGCACATTCTATATAAAGTTACCTTATTATATATAGGGTTTCATGAAAAAAGTAGGCCCCATAAGAAAGACGAACCAGTTAGAAGACTTGAAGAAATAAAGAGAACAAGCATGCAAAAAGAAAGAATTAACCTAGAAGACAGGATTACGGGTGGAGATAAATCAGTGATCTACATCACAAGCTGACAGTTCTTCTGTTAAGACCTGACAGTATTAATTTTAAGGCTTTGCAATCTGTATCATGCTTGATGCATTTTCTTTCCTGTACTTGTATAACGGCTTTAAGAGTGTAATACTCTTCCTTCATAGGCCACACAAAAAGCAGATTTGGTGTGAGACTGCTTCCTTGCCCCTTGTCTACATAAGTGAAAGAGAGTATCATACAATTTTTATAATTTTCTTAAAATATGGAGTCAATCACCATTGTGCTATCAAGTTCCCAGGACGTACTCAGCAGGACCTGGACAGGTAAGACTGTGGCTGTGGTGGGTATGGTGTCACCCAACTCTACCTTGACATAATGAATACTTTGAGATTTAAATGCAAGAGGAAGGTCATAAACTGCTGTTCAATAACCTCATTTATCTGACAAGCATTTGTTCATGGCTTAATTAAAGAGAGGATGGTAGACAGGAAACTCCTGGCAGTTTGGAGCAGCTGCCTGAACTTTCCTCCTTCTCCCCTATTTAGTAAAAGTGAAACAAGCACTGTAGCAGATCACTGTCACGGAAATACAGGGGTGTTAAAAGCTGAAACGGGCAGATTTTGTTTCTTTTCCTATTCAATGGCAGAATAACAGATAACAAATGGGCAAATCTTGACACTAGACTTGAAGAATACACACCAGGAAAGCCTTCAGGGTCAGATACACTTGAGAATTAGTATGTGGGGCACTTGAGAGGGCCAGTATAATAATTTATTGTATGTAGCAGGGTCTGAAATAACAATCTAGAATTGAAAGTTAATATTTCAAGTTAATTCAGGCCAGGCTCAACTTGCTACCAAGTGAATTTTTTTAAATCACTAAATACCTGTGTGTATATAGCTTTGAAAAATTAATATCCACTTACAATGGCCACTTTAATGTGGATATCAGATCTTTTATCTTCAAGAGAACACATGAAACTAAGTAAGGAAGGCTAGTATATTCTAAATATCTCAGTACACGAGTGTTATCATTCTAGGGAGGAAAGGACTGTGTCTGGTTGACTTTCACTTCTACTGTAGTGTGCAAAACTCTTTGCTCTATGATAAAAAGAGTATAATGTTCACTGACTTGACTAATGATTTCTTTTCACTATAGTGGATAAGTACATGAAATTATTCTAATTCCTCAATACATAATTCTCTCCAGGTTAAACTGTTAGTCTTTAGTTGTTATATACAAGCTTAGAAAGCACCCAGTTTACTATTTTGGTGTTAAATACTAAGTAAAAAATGGGAGATGGGTCTTATCCAAGGCCCTTACAGCCAGCAAGAGATAAAGTAACTTGAGTGTCTTACTCATGACTGCAATGGAATTTTCCTGGTAAGCACAGACATTTGGTGCATTTCATGTATTCCTGTTGAAGCCTGTGCAATTCTCTGGTCCTAATGCATCAGGTTCATCACAAAGTGAAGAGTCAGGAGACAAATGCCCTAAATATCAAAGAGATAGTTTATACATATAACTTGAAGGGCAACATCTGTGGACCTCATCACCCTTGGGGTTTTATATGTTTCTATACACATCTTTTCTGCCTTGCTTCATATATTTCATAATATATTCATACACTTAATTTCTGTAACCATCACAAGAAACTGTATAAAGACAACATAAACAGTTTCCTGCATCTGTTTATCAATTAAATCATTCACTGCTTGTTTCACTGGTCATGTGCTTATGTGATATGCATTTTCATACACAATCTAACATTCAAAAGAAAAAGATAAAATGTAGCAAGGGCACCTGTTGAGGTGTCAAGAGTTTGATGACTGTGAAACTCTTACATTCTACTTCTGATTCACAAGCAAAGCTCAGCAGCTATGGTCTGAAGACACGTATTATCATAGCGGTAATGATGGGTAAACCTACAAAATTCTCAAGACAGACAGCTGTAAGGATATCATATCTTGATAGTTTTAGATAGTACAGTCTCAAGTTTGTTTTCAGAAAAGAAAGTGATTAAAATTATCTTTGATTATATTAAAATATAGAAATGTCATCTAAAAAGTTTAATGAAGAAATAATTATACAATTATTGGCATAAAAATTATCAAACTGAAGACAAAGGAAAAGAGGTCCTAGAATGAAACAGATACCAACCACAGGCCTGGGGATTCACAGTCTCACTACTAATAATTCTTCTATTATTGATACATGTACAAAAAAACAGAACATCATGAAGATGCCATAAATTGAGTTCATGCCAAGGACTATATCTTTCAGCAAAATTAGCCAGAATACTAATTGGAATATGTGATGATATTTACTGAGAAGTTACTATGATGTTGGTACTCTGCAAGTTAGTTTCCATAAACATTGTCTCAATCTTGACAGAATCCAAGGAAATAGAAATATTATTATTATTATTATTAAAATAGAATTAGAATACTTTTAGTAATTTGCTATGTGCCTGCTTCTAGTTTATAAAAGACCTTGTATAGCCCCTTTCTACTCTGCGTACTGTTTTCTACTGTCTGTGGTCAATTCATGGTTATAATTTGTCATCCACATATGGATTTGGAGGAAGGCAAGATGCCATCTTCAAACACAGGAGGTAAACTGAAGTAGGGTTTGTATGTCTAAAGCAGATTTCATTCATTCCGAATGGCCACATGAACCTTTCATTCATTCCGAATGGCCACATGAACAAGAGTAATATTTATCTTAAGCCAAAACAACAGGGCTTTGAATGTTACACTATTGAATACAGAATAAAAAATGTGCAATCGACTTTATCACCTAGTACACCCCAGAGTCTAGGTTCACAAGAACCAACTCTTTGATTATAGATAAGAGCACTGACCCCAGAAAATGGTGAACAGGTGCAAGCTTAAACAATGGTGGCAGACACTCTCTATCCCAGTCTAGTGTTGTTCTCACTCTACCTCTGGTTGAGTTCTCTCGTTATGTATTTCATTTTAAAAAAATGCACTCTATGAGAGTATGAAACCAAAACAGTTTCAGTGGTAACAAAGGTGGTAATTTGTTTACTTTATTTTGGCCTGTGTCACAAAGCCCTTATTAGGTAGCAAAAATAGTGAAGCATCTCACTAGTTAAAGCTGCATCTAAAATGAGTATCAGTGGGAATTAACAGACCATCAAATATAGAAGTTACAAAAGGGCATAAAATAGCAATTCCTCTATTTCTGCTCAACTAGGGCATCCTAGCTTCAAGAGACTTGCACTATGACTGCTATACAGACAGATCAAAGTGGTTAGTGTAGGATCCTGTCATCTCTCATCTTACTTAGGATCCTATGTAACACAGCTGAAACTTTTGGTTAAAAGAGATGCAAAAAAAAAAAATCAATAATAAACATGGCACTAACAGTGCTTAATGAATGACTAAGGAATCTTAAAAGTGATTAAGGTCCCAGTTAAAAAAGACTGTTAATGTAAATGACTATATTCTTGTTTTTTGTTTTTTTTTTTTTAAAAGCTTAGGGCCTCACATACACTAGGCAGGCATTCTACTACTGAGTTGTGGCCCCAGCAATTTTTCATTTTATTTTGAAACAGATCTTGTTAAGTTGCCTAGGTGCTCTTGAACTCACTCTGTAATCCAGGTACAGCTTGAACTTGAAATTCTCTTTCTTTAGACTTCCAAGTAGCTAGGATTACAGGCCTGTATCACAAGACTTGGGGCTGGCATTAGACTTAATTTCTGCCTTAATTCTTTGGGAATGGATGCAGAACCACACCCCAAAGTGTTTTTGTCAAGCCACAGGTCTCAATTTGGTATTTTCAAACTATAACTCAACATAACATGCAGCCTTTAACTTAATTCCTCAAGGCATCCTCCATTAACTGAAACAGTGCTGGATCAAGCATCTATGACTGCCACTCAGCTATCCCATCTGCTCTATTTTATGTGTATTAAGGTGTCTTTTTTTTTTTTTTTTTTTTGAGAGAGAGATAGGAGGTGGTAGCAGCAGGACAGAAAGGAAGGGCTATAAAGGAAAGCTAGCAACAGTATTTATCACAAGTTGTTGCTACTGCATCTGTGCCCTAAATCTCCACAAGTCAGCTAGCAGGAAATGGGAGCCAAAATGCTAGAAGCATAGGTATGTGCTCCAACTAAGGGAGAATTGAAAAGATGAACAGATTTTAAAATTATGAATTAGTATAGACACTTAGGTTATAAAGTATCACCACTAAATTAAGTTTTGGTTATACTTAAAAAACAAAATAGCCATTCTTGCATGTCCATGAAATAAAAATGACACCAAAACTATAAAACTCAAATCACGAAACTGTTATTATACAAACATTGCTTTTAGCCCCCAACAAATTGATAAAGCTACAAGTTAAATGCTGTCAGCTTTTTTTTATCAGCATAAATTTTAATTAATCAGACAACAGATTCTAAGCTGCAAGAGGAAGATACATCTGCTGGAAATAAGAAATAACACACACACACACACACACACACACACACACACAAAAAAAAAAAAAAAAAAAAAAACCAAACCAAAACAAAACAACCCAAGGCTGTGTGATGACATTCTAAAATGCTGTGAAGTAAAAATGGTCTTCATTTACCAGTTTGAGAGGTTCTCAAACTGTGAACCACCCACAGGGTGGGTTTATAGATCAGTTACATAGAAGGAACAAACCACAAGAGCACAATCAAACATAAAAAAGCAGCATCCATTTAGTTTAGATTTTTGTTGATTTGATATGCATGAAATGGAAGTAAGCTCACACACTTTTCTAAAAGGCTTCCTAGTATCTCTAACATACATACACTCAGCCTAGGCTATGTAAAGTTCATCAGAGATGAGAGGTTTAACTGAGCAGAAGCAGTAAGGACAGACTCTGTAGTTAAACAATTACTGATATCCTCTTGGGCAATGGTGAGCCAGTTACTTCAACTCATTGTACCTAACTCTCTCTTTTGCCATATGTGCATCATAAAAAGAAATCTTCAACATTAACTCATGTTATTTTGCCTAATGGAATAGAGTTGTATTCAGTATTATTTTAAATGGACTATGAGTTGAGTTCTAGAAATTGCTTCTAGGAATATTTTTGTTACAATAGTATTTGTTATATTTTATTTGCCTATCTCCCAAAAATAAACATGACAATCATTAAAAAATTTCAAGATTTAAGGCCAAATAACACAAGCTTTTTAAAAATTTCATTCGTTATGGTATCAACATACCAGACAATTCTCTTTGGTATTTATCTTGACTGTTTCAGGGATATATCCTCCAGGTTCTTGAAGACCAAAGTTTCTATCAGCTGTGCCCTTTTCACTGGCTGCTGACATTTAAAGCACACTTTCATACACCTTGCAATGTTCTAAGACTACCTAAATTGACTGGAATTACATTTTAAAAATATGAAAGTATTTTTAGTACATCATTTATCTTGTTTGTGGGTATGCATGCATGTGATGGTTAGAGGGAACTTGCAGAAGTCAGTTACTTTCCTTCCATCATGTAGGCCCTAGGGATTGAACTCAGACTGTCAAGTTTGGTAGCAGACGACTTAACCCGCTGAGCCATTCCACCAGTATCTTTAAACTGAGTTCCTGAGCTGAATGTTTTCTCCACTCTACCTACTGTCTATTGCACTTTGTTTCTTTGTCAAAACTCTAAGGTTACATAAGGTTTCCACTCAATTTAGTCCTTCTTCTTAGTATTTTCTGAGCTAGCAAAGGTATCTTTTCATATAAAACAAATATCAAAGAAACATAATGGATGCTCACTTTTGATGACAGTAGAAATATGAATCCTTTGTAATAGAATTTCAATCTTGAGCTGAGCATGTAAACTAGTATGCCAGGTAGGTGAAAGCAAAACAATTACCAAGCACAAAGATGTCCTATTTCGGGTTTTTTGGTGGACCCACTTTTCTAAAACCAAAGATCTAGTGGTTGGCAAGAATGGCTGCTCCAAATATGATCTGATGACTGTCTCCCAGAGCTTATCTTACAAAGATTATCTAGGAAAACGGTTTTCTACTTCCAGATGAGACAGTTCTCTAGAAAACCAATTTCTGCCAAATCTTTTGCCTGGCTACGTGGAAAGCTAAAACCCTCACAACTCAGAAGCCTCCAAGAGCCTGACCCCATGGAAAATGCAGTTATGTCAACCTGCTGTCCTAGTTCTCCTATTTGCCACAAAAGTAATCACCATCTTACACCCAACGTGTATTTTGTTTTCAAGAGTTTTGGCACTTTTGGCACTTCTATTGAGAAACATGGAGTCAGCTAGACTCTGCCGGTTTTAGTAATATGATTTACATTCTGGTTGTCCTGTATATGATAGAAGAAAGCCCCCCTCATTCTGTAGCTGTGGACAATAGCTATACAGCACAACACTGATAACTAAAGGGAACACATGCCAAAATGAAACAACAAAATATTGATCTTCCTCAAACCCCCACCAAACTCCCTTCCCCAAACCCATATGCTTCTTTTTTCCCCACAATGATTTGCAATAAAGAAAGTGAAGCTAGCTGCCACTGAGGTTACCTGGAATAATACACTGTGAAGGAAGGATTCAGAATTCAGACAAGGGTGGGGCACAGTCTTAATCTCCCCTACTGGACCTAGGTCTGCTACCCCCAGCACCCTAAATGCTGCAAAAGCCCCTTTCCCTGCACATGCACCACACCAAAGCAGATTCTTAATGCCTCAGGAGTTTCCTATGTTAACTCAGCCCAAAGAAAAGAAGCTGCAAATCAATTGGTATTATAGTGCAGGGATGTGTATTCTTTCTCCTAACAGCCAACCTTGTTGACAGGGATTAGGTGTATGAGTAGTAAAATAATGAGATGAGGCAAGAGTCTCCTCTGCTCAACAATCTCTGCTGGGTATGCTCCCACCCACACAATTAGGGGAAGGAGGCACTGTGACGCTTTACAGCACTAGAGGGACAAGTCCATTTTACAGATAATCTGACCTGAAAGTAAAAGAGGCACTCTGCAAAACACAGGGGAAACCACAGTCCTCAGCTGCTCACTCGGCACTTGAACAAGTAATTGTTGGCCTCTCCTAGCAGAAGAAGCACACAGTGCTAGCACAGAAGGCAAAGCCTTTTAAACCAAGATTAAAAATATTTAAAATAACAAGAAGTACAAGGTTCTCCTAGTTTGGTCTCTGATTTCATGAATTCTGAGTGGCAAGTGGTCTTGCTCTAAAACACATCAAAGTCATAATCTCACTAGAGGCTGAATGATCCTGAAACATAAAATCCCCTTAGGAATTAAATATGTACTCAGATAGCTACACTTAATTCTATACCATCTGCACTTACAAGATCCATTTCATAGATCTGTTGTAGCAAAAATTTAATTCCATAATAATTTCCCCCACAGCCTGGCCCATTTTTTGTTTGCTTCTTTCTGTTGTCACTCTGCCTGTGGAGCACTAGTTAAATATTCTAGAAAAATAAAGAAAACCAATTCATTTTCAACTACTCATATAGTATACTAATTTTTTTAAAGGAGTAACAATAAGCATGTGCTAAGTGCAGATATTATGCCACTCAGTTGTTAGAGCAAACATCCCTACATTGCCTTCTTCACAAAGGCTGGCTATAGAACACACTGTATCACATACACAGAAGTGAACAGGCCCCAGCATGTCAGCCAACTTCCCAACCTTCAGAAACCAGGTTCAACCAGTATGCAGAGCTTCCTTGAGTCACCCTTTACAAGGAAGTTATTTTAGTTTTAAAAGTACAGCAAGTATGAATACTTGCTTAAGTACTGTGAAAAGAGGAGGGAGAACATAAGGAAGAACAGGAGAACAGTGAGACAGACTACAGAGGCTGTGAAGTCTCTGAATATGCTTATCCTTGCAGTCCTGGTCGCTGCCCCAGGGCGTAGTGTCCCAATCTATTTGTCTTGGCCTAAGTAAATTCCCCTTGAACTCATTCTTTCACTTATGGGTCTTTTATTGTGTCTTTGCTCAAGGTCTCTCATAATTTTGGAGGCTGGCTGAGACAAGTATGTGATGTTTCATATCCTCCTGTGTTTTTTTTTTTTTTAAAGCTTGTTAACGATGATAAAACTTTTTGTCTTGCTATTTTTTTTCTTCAAGTTTTCTTGATTTTCCCACCTCCATCCTTGAATATTAAACTTTGGGAACAATGTCAACTCCCTAATCTCACAGACAGTATTCCTACTCAGTATAGAACTTCAAGATCTAGATTCTTTTGTTTGTCATTATTGGAAGAAGTAATACATCACCTGAGAACCAAAACCCCAGGAGCTACATTCTGCAGGATTTTTTAAAAAGTAAACTAGTATATCATGTATACCCATATTTGTAATCAATTTCCTACCCTCAGCTGACTACTCATCCCCAGAACTGCAGAAAGTGCAAAGCCCACCTTGAAATGTCTAGTCAGCCAATACTATGTAATTTCTTAAGATTTGATTCCACAAAGTAGGTTAGCCAGAGCCTAATTACAAAAGACAAAAAGAAACAAGCCTGGTAGGGGGTGGGGAATCCAATACCCCAGCTGGAAAAGAGAACAGAGTAACGAGTCCCAATCCCTTCCCTGTTCTAGAACTGAGTAAAGTAGTACTGACAAAAGGGCCTCTTGACAGGACTAGAGTACCCTGAACCAAATCATAAACACAAATTATGGCTTTTTTTTCACACTAAAATACAATTTAGTCAATCCAACAAGCATCACATCACTGAAGTATACTGCTCCAAGGGGCATTTTAATTCCCTGACTGTAGTTGCCATTTATTTGTGCTAGTGTTTCATAAACATGCTTTTGGCTTCATTAATTATTCCAAATAAGGAAAGAAGATTCTGTGACAGTTTCCAGTCACTGCATCATGGTTAAGTTTTGCTGGCTTTTAGACAACCTTCACAAAATTTGTGAGAGGAACCTGTCAGCAGGGGCACTTCTCTGAAGACCCACCTCCACTGCCCACCTGTGTCCTGAAAGCAAACTCATTGGCTTGTGAGTCAATATCGGGAGGGTCACCTAGAGAAACGTGTATACTACCCAGGGCCAAAAAGACCATATTTAGGCTTCTGATAAGGAAAAACCATATACAAAAGAAGCTGAAGGAAGATTTATTCAAAGTGAAATCGTAGAGCAGAAGGATGGTGGCTTCTCCAACACTCAAATCATTTACAGTCACACATGCTGTCCTATAATGTGCATTGATAATTCTTCATGAATAAAATGCCAGCATTATCATCTGAAGCTATGTTGTTGACATTCTTTTGCTATTTCACTAAAAATACTATTAATTTTCTGGCTTTTCAACAGCTGAGCTACTCCACATTTGATTATACAAAAGAATATTTTGTTTCAACCAAATTAAAAGTGTTCCAGTAAATGACTTCCTTTTTCCTAGCTATGCTATTTTAGGATATATGGTCCTTCCTAACCTCCATCATGATGTCACACTTGTCATCAACCAATCCAAAATACCTTCATTATTTAAAAAAAATAATAATAAGGTTTTGAATTGTTCAAGGAGTTGAGAACTATTTCTGCTGTATCATTCCTGGTCAGCATCACACCTGATAAGCATGGTGAAATATAATATGACTTTTTTTTTTTTTTTTTTTTAGGGCTATGGCATTGTTGGCCTTCTTGGTTCTCTGGTCTTTAAAAATAGCCAATGTACATAAACATCAAACACGCACACACTGTATACACACACACACACTACACACACAAACACACACACACACACACACACACACACACACGCACGCACGCACACACGCACGCACGCACATCCTGTTTCCCATTTAGATAGGTTCCACCATCCTCATTTAAGTCAGGATGAAAACCACAGCTCCTGCCAAGCCCTCCTGGCATCTCACCACTTTATTTGTTCCCATTTGTATCTAATGCTTTTGTCAACAGTTCAACAAAAGTCAAAGCAAACAACCCACTGCAAACACCAGGGTAACAGCAACAAGCAGGAATCCTTCACAATTATCCAGCCCAGCTGCTCAGAGATCAACAAGGGCTGCTTTCATTTACAACAATGTCAACAAAAGCTGAAACCCAATAACTAGATGGGTCAATACCGCCACTGTATACCCTCTGGAGGAGGAAATGCTGTTCACCTTCTTTGCTGCTTCGGCAAACATGTAGAATAATTCAGTCAGATGGACAAGTGCTTGTCTAATCATTTGCTATGTGAATAATTCAACAACTTCCCACATAAACTACTAAACAAGGCTCTTTAAATATTCCTGTGGCACTTCTAGCTAGCCAACCAAAGCAGAGAATAAATGAAGGAAAGGCAGCTGAAACAAAAATCATGACCCCAGTTAGTTCTGAATGTTAATCTCTGCTCTAAGAAGCCCAAGGCTTCATGATTAATCCTTTTAGATCTAACCTTTGCCTGGCATTCTCACCACTGCCTGAGCTTTCCTAAGGAGTAGGGTGTGTGTGTGTGTGTGTGTGTGTGTGTGTGTGTGTGTGTGTGTGTGTGTGTGTGTGTGTCTGTCTGTCTGTCTGTCATTAAAGAGCCCCAGGGAGCTTCACTCAACTGCCTCCCCAATGCAAGCATTTCTACTGGGTTTGAAAAGAGTATTTTTAAAGTATAGTTAGACTCTGCAAATAAACTATAAATGTACTGGTTTTTAAAGGAATCTCAGAATTCCCTGGCCTAGTTTTCATAAAATGATGTTTATTCAACAAAACAATTATTTCAAGACACAAAAGTTCCTATTTCCCTCTCTTTTTTCCCTAAAGGATATGGTCTGTGAAATATAAAAGAAACCAAAGAATCTGGCAAAGGGGCTCCTGACTTGAGTCAGGGCCCTCTGTCAACTGAGCACCTTCTGCTAGGACCAAGAACTCAAGAACTATCCCCCTCCCCGCCACCCCAAAGCCTTTGTACACAGAGACTGCCCCTCCACACTATGAGCCTGGATATCACTTTCAGGACTGACCCAGTCCCCTTCTGGAGGCCTCCCCAACAGCTGGTTTCAGAGCACCTAGACCTAAAGGCAGTATCTAGGGTGTAATAAAGCTGTGAGGAACTCAGGTTTTTCTAAGAAACAACAGAAGAGCCCATCAGGTTCCAATAGTGACAACTCCAAAGTGTTGGTAATTAACACTTTGTGTTCTACATCATTACATTATACTTGATAATGAGACATATAATTTTAAAATAATTAGACATGTTGCATTAAGACTTCCATTGGGATTTTTATTCTGACCCACAAAAGTGGGCAGACTCAACATGCTAATATCAGGAGTTTTCAGAAGCCCCATCTTAAAACACCAAACTACTGTTCCACAAAACCCTGCCCCCACTGCTATACTGTATATAGATTAATGATAGAGCACTTGCCTAACATATACATGGCCTTACATTCAATGCCCAGAACTGCAATATCAATCCATCAATCATTTAAAAATAAAGATCAAGAAATAATGTTGTTTGTCAAGCCAGCACAAACAATAGATAGTATACCTAAATGTTAACCAATTCTCTTCTACAGTGGTGTTCTTTTTCTAATCCTTAAACCTGCAGAGCACTTTATACTTTTAAGATACTTTGTCAAATTTAAATGTAGAAAGCAGTGGAGATTCAAATTTCATTTCCTATCATCACTATACTGATAGCTTGTTGATGACTCACTGACAGGCTCCAGGTCCACTAAATACTGTGTACTTTACTACTTACCACAAGGGAGTACAACTCTTCTAGAGTTCTTGGCATAAAGAACTGTGCTTAAAAAACAACAGTCCAGGATATGAAAGCCCAATTTTTGAGATTTCTACTTCCTTCTAATGGTATCTCATGGTTCCTGTAACTCTTCTACTTTTCAGACTGGTTTCAAGTTATTAGCTAATGCTGCTCACTTGAGAGAGTGACAGAAGATGCTATATGAACTACAGATGAAGTAGAAGCTGCTACTACAATGATTACCCCCAACCAGACAAATCACCTCAACGTAAGTGAGAACGATCAAATCCTGGTAAACTATGCAATAATGGTTTTAAGTTTCCATATTCCCTTGTTTTGCTAATTTCTACAAACAGCTTTCAGAATTTGAATGGGAAGCATGCATCAAGTCAGGACTAACATCACTGTCAGCCTTTGCTCATGGTGCTAGTGCTAGTAGATTCCTGCTTTCAGACCTCCTTCTCCCATCATCAGAAACTAGTTATATGCATGCTTTAATGCTTATCTATCAATATCAACAGGTTTCAAAGGTCAGGCACTGGTAAAAAAACTTTTGGCCAGTTGTCTATCAAAAATAAAAAACCCATCTCACTTAAGCTTTTTTGATATACAAAGGAAAATATTTGAATTGAGAAATTAAGTAATGCTCTCTCTATTCAAATGTCCTTCAATATAAAATGTTAAACAAATCAAATGAACTGTGAAGATTCTTGTCTTCATGTATTTACTAAATGTTTTACTTTCAATAGTAATAATAATAATAATAATAATAATAATAATAATAATAATAAAAGACTACCTCCATTATGATAATATTTCACACTATAGCATTCTTTCATTTCTCCCCAGAAAGAGACCTATAGAAAGGCTGTAGGGGGGAGGAAAAAGGGTCGAGGGAGCAAAGAAGGAAGAGTGAAAGGAACTGACAATGACAAGAATAATTAACATGTGAACATCTGGGGCTAACAGGAAGAACTTGCAGTCTGAGGATCTAGGACAATGCCATCAAGGTGGGTGGCAGCTTGTAAAAGAGAGAGCCTGAAGAAGTCAATCCTGATGGTTGATGGAGAATCTAACCAAAAGTGCCGCTTCTCTTGCTTATGTATGTAGTCATAGTTTGTTCTCCCAAGAGCAAAAATGTCACTAGCCTACTCTGAAATTCTTGAAAATAAGGTCATACTAGGTACCTACCAAATTTTATTATCCAATCAAACTCCAACCTACCCATCCAATTCAGAAAACTCATTCAGATCACTGACAGTCCAATATAGGGTAAAGGCTAAGCCGAGGACAATGGTACCTCAGAGCTTGCAAGTCATGGTAACTATGGTACAAAAACAAGTCATTATTTCAATTTTCTCTACAGATTATTTTTTTCAGAACAGCCTAATGAACTCAATGATGTCCAGATTTACTAGAAAAATTTTTATTCATTTCCCCATGCCACAAGAAAGTAAGCTAATAACATCCCACTGAGAGTGCTGTCAGGCTAAATCCCTCTACTCCTGCATGCCCCACTGGGATAAATCTCCCTTCACTTTTCATTCCACCACCCACTCAAGGCAAGGCCCTGGGGACAGCTCCAGATTACCCTTCACACTCAGTGTCACAGGCCCAAGCCCAAGTGGCCCAATCAGTGCCAAGAAAAGAACAAACCAAGAAAGATTAATTCGCAGATGTTCATGCATTTCACATATACTGTGCCCCATGGTCCGTTGCTAGGGCAACAGGAGACCACCAGTGCGAGCTTTATTGGCTTTATGAAGTACATCTCCGGGACTATAGTCCAAAAAATGCTGCATAATAATAGTGTGCCTTCTCTGAAGCCTTGTTTTGTGTTTATCCATGGTTAACCTTATAAGTATTATAAAGAGCACCCTTCCCTATGAACCTCCAACACTGCCCCTCCCACCACCAAAAATTTTTACACAGAAATATGAAAACCCATCTCCTACAGTTTCATTTTGGGAAGACCTCCTTCATCAGATCTCACGACCAAAGATTAAATGAATAAAATCCTATACCAATTTGGAGATCACCATATTAGTGCAGCACACCACACCAAAGCCCACACATACATACCCCTTGCCCATTTTCTTCTGGTATGCCTTTTCGACTACTTGCGTGCTGGCTTCCCACCTCCTTGTCTCTCTTCTCCCCTAAGGCCTCAAGTCTGCTAAGCTCCAGCCCAGTCTTCCTTTTACTTTTTATTTTGTGATAGTCTCACTAAGTTACTCAGGCTGGTCTTAAATGGGTGAACCTCCTAAGTTTCCTCAGTAACTAGAATTAGAGGCCTACACTACCAGGCTCAGCATGACCTTTGTTTTCTACCCATCCAGAGAGACCCTGCCTTTAAAAATCAGCAATATGCTTCAGCCAGATGGAACAGCAGAACCAGTAAGCCTAATCAGGCTAGTCTCTTCAGTGTCATTAAGGGAGCTTCCTGCAATGATTCGTATCTGTGTCTCCCCGTTATGGTCACTGGGCACTTCAGATGCGACTAGCGCAACTAAGAAACTGGGTTTTATATTTTTATTTCATTATAACTAATTTAAAGAAGCTTCATGTGGCTACAATATTGGACAGGGTAGCTTCAGAGGCTTACCTAAAACCTCTCCTCTCTTCATAACTCAAATTTCTCCTTGATTCATGAAAATGTAACTTCAGGTATATGTACATAAGGACAGTGTTTATGTTCATGGTTGCTGCTCACAGTGCTAGTTCCCAACAGCCCCAAGCACTGAGTCCATCCAATTAGCCCCGGCTCTTTGGAGAACAGGCTCAAGGAGCAAGCTGTACTTCTTCCCTCAGGTCTCCACTCTTCCTCCCACCCCCACGCAGGTTGGGAGGTTAAAATCACAAATGTCACAACTTTCAGGGCAGCAGCACAGATCAAGTGTTAATCTAAAGGGAAGTGGTGGGTGAAGGGGAGACTGTGGGCTGGCAGGGCCAGGAAAGATCTATAATGAAGAGGAGAAAAATAAAGCCAGTGAATAGATCAATAGAAGTAACAGCTTACATTCAGATTCACAGGATAAAAAACACAAGGAGACAATCATTTCCTGGGAAAAGCTCAAGCCTAATGAGAATTTACTATGCTCCTTTATGTGACAACCAGCCCTTTTGTGGCATAGGCTTCCTGACTGACAGGAACCCAGGGCCCCTTAATAGGATTTCCATATTATTTCCAACACCTGCCCAGAAGTTATTTGTTTACATTGAAGGAGGCAAGATTCTCAAATCAGACATCTGCTTCTAGTTCAGGCATATCTTAGGAAACCATCTAGAAAGCAGCTTTGTTACCATGGTGACATTTTTATTTTCCTTCTTTAGTTGGCTCAAAACATTAGCATTTCCAATTTTATTTTGTTTTTCAAAGGGCCAAATGTCACTCAAGAAAACAGAAGTTTTTTTTTTTTTTTAAATGCTAAACAGAATTTTCAAAAATTTTCAGAATAATTAAAATTACCCTAAGGAGGACTAAATACAAAATGAGGTGTTATTAGATTGCCAATGGCACTTTTCTAAAGGTGACATCACTAACTTGTTTACTCCTCTCCCAACCAGCTCTTCTTCCCCTCAAGTATGGACTATCAGAAGCTCAAAAAGTATCAATTTAAAAAAAAGAAAATTCAATTCTCCAGGATGCAATGCAATTATCTAGTGAGTCTACTTCTATGTGAAAGAATTCTTCACACTTACCTTATCCACATACTGCAAAAGTCTCACTGACATGAATACTTAAGAATTTTTAAGGCAATCTCACTGCCTGCAGTTCAGTAACCAGTTCAGTAAATTTTTTCAGGAGCATTTGTTGGCTGTACAGGGGATGTACTATTAAGCAGTGTGAAGAAGGAAAGGAGGATGACAGGTGCTCTGGTCTCTAGTGACATAAACCTAGGCACACCACCAACCTCAAAATGGTACTGACACCAACAAAAACTACCATTCAAACAGACATTGCTTAAGTCAGAAGCACTGGTGACTAAGTAGACTGTTAGGTACTATACCTAATTAGGAAACACAGGGGTTAATTCTGATGCATAAAATCACCTGGCACTGTGATGGACAATCTTTAATATTTTGAATCTTAAATACTTGTGACACTTAGCAGTATCTAAGCAGTATCAATCCTGAAATGATTTCATTTCTATGAACAGCAAGCTTATTTAAAAGAACCAAAATTTGTTGAGAAGTACCACTTGGCCCTCAGCAAACTATCACTTCTTCATGAGGCTACTAATTTTTTTTTTTTTTTTGCTTTATCATAGGCCACTGTATGCATATGATTAGGTATGACTGACTCTTCATGTCCAAAGTTATGAATGCTGATGCTTGTTAGTGGTGGCTCCATACGCAGAAAGCTGTCTAAGCCAGAAGATAGCTAATTTCATACCACACAACAAACCAAAATATGCGAGATGAACACAGGTAAATATTGCGGAAACTCAAGAGAGAGACAAGCACTAAGTTTCCTTCTAGGTGATTTTTGTGTTCCCTCCATCCCAAAATGGATAAGTATTTTAAGAACACAAAAAAGGTGGAAAACAGTTCTTGGGAATAATTCTTTTGGAAAAAGTATGTATACTTTGAGAAACAGATGCTTCTAAAAATAAGTGCCAAGTGCAACACTTCAATCTTGGCCTCCTCTGAAATACTTTTAAATATTTAATATAAATTTACTGTATAATATTTTTTTCAAGAGACGATATGCATTCTAATTAAGAAAATTAGAGGTAATAAGCATCAAGATGAAAATGTCTACTAACTGTTGGTTTAAGGATGAAAAGAATTTAAACTACCTTTGCAAAATCAGCTAGGGAAGGCAGATCTGACAATCAGCCTACCCTGTTAATTAATATTTGTTCTGCTTCAGCAAGCGGTGGAGGCAAGTGCAGCAAAACAAGCGTGACTCCCCCGTCACATCATTAATCCACTCATGCTCACCACCTGAGGACCAGCTGTGCCCTGAAGACATTCATTCATCTGTTCCACAAACAAACAATTACAACACATTTTCTGGAATTAGGGCACCTGTTACATTTCACACAGCTTACATGCCTGGAGGCAGAGATCAATTAATACTGCACAAATTAGTGCATCATAAACCAATAGAACAAACGTTCCTGATGGTTCTTTGATAAAGTAACTGTATAACAGTAAAATTTATGATAAAATGTCTTTAAAAGAGTTAAAAAGCAACAGTAATGCTAAAATTCTTCAAATTACCATTATATTTTAGAAAATAGAAAGCACTACATTAAATTACCCTTATACCAAGCAACCAAGCAAAGAATAACATTCCAAATGGTGAAGATACCTAGAGTTACATACACACTTGAGACCCAGGAGGGCAAGTGAATGTCCACTGGTTGATAGACAGCTTACCTACCACTAAAGAAAGGTCTGTCTATTCAAGAACCTGGCTTTTGGCTTCCTGTAAACTAGCTCGTTCTAGCCGTTTCCACGTGCTTCCTTGTGTTTTTTTTTTTTTTTTTTGAGACAGGGTTTCTCTGTGTAGTTTTGCGCCTTTCCTGGAACTCACTTTGGAGACCAGGCTGGCCTCAAACTCACAGAGATCCGCTTGGCTCTGCCTCCGAGTGCTGGGATTAGGGCACCTGTTACATTTCAGGTGCTGGGATTAAAGGCGTGCACCACCACCGCCCAGCTCCTTGTGGTTTTAAACAGAAGCTCCTTTTACTTATGATGCGAGAAGGACAAGAATAACGTGAATTATTTGCACAGACACATTGATAATGAACAAAAGTGAATTTTACAAAGAACAAAATGAGTCAAAATTTGTGCTTGCTTCAGCAGCACATATACTAAACCTGGAGAAAATGCAACACTTGTGTCTTTTACATATAGACAATGATGTATTGGAAATGTAAATCTACTGTTCAAATGAAGTACTGATTAACACAGATTCTTAAAGTATATTTTTAACACTTATGTTTCCCCAAACACTATAAAGGTTTCCCCCACTAAATTTTTAGGGAATTGAGAGAAAGAATCTAATCTGTGAGGCAATGGGAGAAAAAAAAAATCAAAGCTTGGTTTGAGAAGGACATTATAAGTAATAGGTACGGCAGGATTGATCAGCAGGTAAAGGCACCTGTCACCGAGCCTGATGATCACCAGAGTTTAATTCCTGAGACCCACGTAGAAGAAAACAGTTATCTAAAAATTGGCCTCTGTTTTCTCCACACACATATCATGGAACACATAGGCACACGCATACACTACATAAACAGATGCAGCTAGCTGTGGTGGTGAACACTACTGGTAGGATATGCTGAAGAGTAAGGGCAGGAGGATCATGAGTTCAAGGCCAGCCTCGGTTACACCTGTGGGGACGAAGCGACTGCCCAGCAGTTAAGAGTGCTTGCTATTCTTACACAGGGTCTGGGTTTGGTTCCCAGCACCCACATCAAGTAGTTCACAACTGCCTGTAAATCCAGTTCCAGAGGATCTGATGCCCTCTTCTGGTTGTTGTGGGCACCAGGTACACACACATAAATTCAGCCACTTACACATACACGTGAAAATAAGCAATCTATAAAAAAAAGGCTGGGCGGTGGTGGCGCACGCCTTTAATCCCAGAACTCGGGAGGCAGAGCCAGGAGGATCTCTGTGAGTTTGAGGCCAGCCTGGTCTACAAGAGCGAGATCCAGGGCAGGCTCCAAAACTACACAGAGAAACCCTGTCCTGAAAAACAACAACAACAAAAAGAATTATACAGTGTCATTAGAAAAAAATATAAAAGGGAAATCCTTTTAGATGAAGAAAGGCCTAAAAGTTTTCACAACAAAAGAGGAGTAATGAAACCTGTCTGGATTACATTTCAAGAAAATAAATTTTGTGAATCCTCACAGAAGTTGGATTACTAGCTATGTATTAAAATATTAAATAGCAATTTCTGAAAGCTTTTTGGTTATTTTCAACGGAGTAGAGACAGCTCAGTTAAGAACACTTATCAGAATTCCATTCCCAGAGCCATATCAGGTGGTTCACAACCATCTACAGAACTCCAGTCCCAGGGGATCTGAGGCCATCTTCTGGCCTACAGGGGTCATATGCATATCCAACCCACGACACACAAATACACATAAAAACAAAAAAATTTTTTTTTTTAAAAAAAGGTTATTTAGATGAAGTGTACCTTCCCCCGGTGAGGTAAGGGGTAAGTGTATGCTATCTATAATTTGCTTCAAGATACTTCAGTGAAGGAAAGGATATGGCTAAATGCTACAGCTCTTGTATGTACACAGACACTGAGGTTTCAGGGATAGTTTCTTTGGGCTAGTCTTTGTACTTTGCAGTATGTTTCTAATTTTTAACACAAAAGGATAAGATTAAATCACCCAAAGAGCTTTCCTTTGAGGATGGCACTGGCAATGGGACCCTGGGTAGGGCCTCCACAACACTAAGCCTTTCCTCTGATATGCAACAGGGTGAGTATGGCACCTGTTTTTGCAAATGACACCTAAACTAGAAGTTAAATGTGCAAGCTGGAGGTGTCTTCAAAGAGATCAAAGAGGTTAACCGTGGACTACGGGGGTCCCACTCATCATTTTTTTCCCTAGGTTTGGAGAAACAGCTTTGTGGACAGAGTGACTGCAGGGGAACCAGAAAGCCACATCACATTTCCTATTCAGATAGCCTTCCTGAGATTACTGACTACTGAGGGAAAACAGGTCTTAACGCAAGCCTACTACTGTTTTGCTTATCTGGTTCATTAGCTATTCTTTATAGCATTCTGTTGGTGTCTTCTATTTCTCCCTTTCAAATTTCATTTTGTATTCTTTTATGCCTTTATGAAAAACAATGTGTCTTTCTGAAGACTATAGTAATACAAATGGCCCTACCATGCTTTTCCCACCTAATATCACTATAGTAATATAAAGAACAAAACTGCCCTCAGGCATATGGTTAGCCCTCTCCTGGTCATTTCCTCCAGTGTTTTCACCCATGCTTTCTCTCTTACACAGGACATTTCAAAGGGCTGAACATGTTCAAAACACATGCCTTTTAAACAGATAGTCCTTTGAGACAGGAAAAATAAGTGTGCTTAGGTCGGGGGAGGGGGGCGTTCTGCAGGGGTAAGTAGGCTACAGATCCTAGAACAGAACTTTGGCCATTAAATCTAAATGTGAAAAGTGAAGTAACAAATAGAGGTAATCATTTTGCTCAAAACTCACTCTTCACCTGTAACACCCAGTTAATGAGGCAACAGTGCACAGTACTCTCCTGGCCTGAATCATACACTTCAGTATGAACATAAAAACAGCCTTATTCTAATTTTCCAGTGATAAACCTTTACTGCCAACAGTGACTAACTGGGAAAGTAAACAGAAACATACGATGTTTTAGTCATCTGTGCAGAATAAGCACTAACATACAGATGAAACAGAATAAATGGGCATTGCCTTACACACAACAAAAAGAAGATTACTATAAAAGCGTTTAAGCAAAAGCAAAGAATTCTCATAGGATAAAAAGCATAACATTGCATACACACAGAAAAGCATTTAGTGTGAAAAATATGTAAACATTTAAAATTAAGTGCAATATCTGTACTTATTACAGCAGCAAAATATAAGCTCAATATTGATGGACTATGTAAGAATACAGGCGAATACTGCATTCAGCATTTTAAATGAGTACGGAGGTTCTGGAGATAATCGGGCAATGTATAACTTACTGAGAATGACCATGTTCTATGAAGGCATGCAGTACTTCGTGGAAGGTATTTTGACAAAATAACAAAAACAAATCTTCACCCCTTGGAAAAGTTTGCACTTCTGCTGTATTTTACAGATAAAAAGTAGCAAATCCTTCAGTTCAGATAGAAGGGTACCATATTCAAGATAAATCATAAGAGGATTATGTACATAAATAAACTGATGTTAATGAAAATATGCTCAATAATAGCATATGGAAGAAATCATGGAGCTGATCAACATTTTGTCATTTTGAGTTTGTCTATCTGTTTCAGTTGACCTTAACTCTGGTGCCTGTTTTCTTGCTAGAGTATTAGGATTATGTAGACACTGGATGTAGGGGATGCTACTAAGAGCAATTTCTTAGCCTTATGTTCCTACCAAGTTTAGGCAGTTTGGTGGTTCTTGTTCTAAGCTACTGACCACATTTCAGCTAGATGAAAACTGGAGAGTAATGTAAGACCTGAACGGCTTGGAGCAACTGGGACACCTCAGCAACTGGGAGGCTCTTGGCATCAAGTAACAATCCTGTGATAGACATTCCAGAACCAATTTCTTTTACCCCAAATCCCTCAGTGGTTCAATACACAAAAATATTTCCTAAGTTTTATCTATTCTTTTCCTAGCGGTGAAAAATATGAAAGGGAATGGGGAGAAATGGAATGGGAGATGATGAGCTACTCTACTTAGAAATCAGAGGTAGGTGCCAGGCGGTGGTGGCGCACGCCTTTAATCCCAGCACTCGGGAGGCAGAGCCAGGCAGATCTCTGTGAGTTCGAGGCCAGCCTGGTCTCCAAAGCGAGTTCCAGGAAAGACGCAAAGCAACACAGAGAAACCCTGTCTTGAAAAACCAAAACAAGAAAGGAAGGAAGGAAGAAAGAAATCAGAAATCAGAGGTAGGAATTC
Source organism: Peromyscus leucopus (assembly GCF_004664715.2). Classification (NCBI taxonomy): domain Eukaryota; kingdom Metazoa; phylum Chordata; class Mammalia; order Rodentia; family Cricetidae; genus Peromyscus; species Peromyscus leucopus. Next base: position 8,137,287 of record NC_051063.1, read on the forward strand.
AGTTTTGGGGTCTTTGGGACTGTCTGCACTTCTTAGGGTAAGAATACATTAAATGTCTGAGTTTCTTGCCATTTTCAGGCCTCACATGTGGGGCTTACTATTGGTCACATACAGTCAGCAGATAGCCAAGACAAATAAGGAAGGTGGCAGGTGCTATGACCCTGTATTTCAACAGTGCTACTGTACACAATGTTTTAGTTTCTCATCACCAAGTAAATTGATTCTAGGACTCCCTACAGTGCTTTCTCCTTTAGATCCATATTTACATTCTCTCTCAGTGTCAAAAAACTTCAGATGGAAGTCTGCAAATAACAGGCTTAAGAATGAACTTGGCTACTGGAGCTATAGGAAACTAGATCAATAAAGCCAACAGCATGTGATTTAGTGGGACAGAACTTTGGATAGGGGAAAGGAAAAGGAGAAAGACCTAACAACTTAGTAAGTGATTTCTCTGCTTTACTTGGCTTCTCAAGGAAAAGCACCTTAATTACTTGGATCTTTGCAGTGAGCCTAAACATCTTGTTTTATAGGCTGTTCTGGAATCTGACCTGTTTAATAATCAGTAGCATCAAGAAAACATTTTTTTAAGAGTGTCTCTCACAATTAAGCACATCCACAACTTTGTATAAATCAAAATTTTGGTTCCATATCAAAATGTTACAATGAGGCTGTATAATATTGCCCACATCTTCATTACATGCAACACTAATTACTACCAGCAGATTCCGATTTTTCTGCACATTACAGGCTTTTAGAGGAGCTATAAAATTTTTCAGGCACCATTAATTTAAATTTGTATTGAAATTTCCTTTTGACAGATGGCCAAAAATTACTTATTATTTAGAGTACAAGAGCTGCCTGTTTGCACATTAGAAGAGGAAAGGAAAAATTCTAAATCCAGACGGAAATTTGTCACATTCATTACCTGTTAAATGTTAAGGAGAATTACTGTGCATGAATGAATTATTTCATACTAGCCCAACTAGCTGACAACGGGATCACTGGCTGTTACAAACCACCCCTAGTCACATAATTAGTCAACAATCCCAAAAATCCTCTCTTAACCAGGAACTCCTTCCAAGAGGATAAGAATGCTTAATGGAACAGGCAACTGCTTCTGTGAGCACCACAAGAAAGATGTAAGAAAATTAGCCAACTATTTCACCTCGTAAACGTACAGGACAATCCCAGACTAGACACAGCACACTTCAGGTATGGATTTGTAGCTGCCACTCATAATAAATCAGAGCAAAACCATCAATTTATTTTCTTGGTACTTTCCCTGGCTTCTGGCTATTCTGACACTTTCAGGCTTACTCTGAATGATTATAGATGGTTTAAAAATATACCCTACTCTTTCTTATGTTAGGTAATATAAATGTAACTGGCATAAAGTGTACTGTGGTGTATAAATATTTTCAAAATGTTTTGTGAGTAGGGCTGGAGAGGAGTCTTTTGTTTGTCCACTAGCCTGCCTGAAGGTATGTATTCATCATGAGCAGTCAGGGAATGCTTATAGTATAGCCTCAGGCAGGCTTCCCTAGAGCTCCTATTCAGCCAATCCTGACCACCTTATTTACTTATTACTTTTAAAGTACATGTGGAGAACATGTGATTACACTCTAAGAAGTTTTTAAATATGGACACTGATGTGAACAGTCTACAACAAGCTGCCTAACTGCAAATACATAACTAAAATTTAACATGTACATTTCTAATTGTTGATAGTTGTTTGGCGGCTGCAGGTGCCCTTTCAAATTCAAAGATTCTTGAAAAATAAAATGTATACTGAGTACTGAATTTCCATTATTTAATAGCTCTAAAATCAGTATTAATTTTAAAAAGATTAAAGCACCATTCATAGTGAAAGAAAAGAATTTTGTCTAGGAAAGACTTTAGTTTTGGGTATAGCTCACAAAACAAAACAAACCCGCAGAGGGTCTAACTAACCTATGAGCCACAGCATTTAAAACTAAAAAGACAAAATGACAGTATCCATACTCTGGGCTAGTGTTTCAGAACTGGGTTGCCTTGTAATGGGTAAGTAATACAACGACATGTGCTATGCAATTGGGCATACACATGGCATATTTCCACTGTACCTGACCCAAAGGTGATGGAAGCACTTTCACAGTTTATTCATTTCCTACATGACAGCTTATATTTTTGTTTGCATACTATGAAATTCAAATGTCCTTAGCCTATCTCACTCTGGTATCACATAAGACAGTCACACAAAGTATTAGGCCCTAAATACTTATTGTCCTTCACAACTTGCATAATAAAGAGACACAGAAGGCAGATAAGACAGATTAAAATCTTCAGAGAATTACTTGCCACACTAAAACCTAAGTATTACAAATAGAAAATGTAATGTCTCTGTGAACAAAAAAAATATTCTTATGAACAGCTTGTCTCATGTTGAGCATAACCTAGGCCCTCACACATACCAAGCACACGTTCTCCCACTTGAGTTACACATCCAGCCCAAACAGATGTTTGAGGCTTTAATGAAGAACTTTGTAGGCAGAATTGTTTTCTAAGGTAAGTATGTATTTCTTATTAATTAGTACATTTACTTCATTGCATTACATTAAAGCAGTTACTTTTTTTTTAACATAGTAAGAGATATTAATACAAACAATGTAATCTAGTTTGTGACTCAACCTTGTTCTACACATCTGATCCTTAGAAAAATATGACCATTGTTAAAAAAGACCAACTATACCCAAAAGATGACAATTTGTTAAATGCCATCCATATTACTCTCTAAATCTCAAAGAATCTATTATTAGATATATTCCTATCACTTAGAATCTCTCTAAACTATTGTGTCTGATTTTTGAGTCCTACCTTGATGGAGTCTCTGTCTGTAGGCAAAACAGCAGCAAGATAAGCAGACAAGAGGGGCAAAGAAAAAAAGAAGGGTGCTAGTTAGTTTACATAAAATCATAGTTATCAAACCTAACCCTGCTGAATAATAACTGAACAGATGTCAACTTTGCTGTAAAGTTAATCATTAATACTATTCTAACAAGATTCACAAAGCACTGGTTCACCTTTGACATGATTTCAAATGAACCAAAGTTAGCCATTTTTATTTATGTACCTTATTGACTTTTCCACTTATGAAAGAGTTTATAATCATGAGTCAACTCTGTACCATGGCATTAAGATAACTCTTAAACAAATATTACAGTATTCCTAGAATCAGAGAGGTAAATTTGTACTTATGTAATACGGACAATTTGCTCGTTTGTACCTCTGGTAATCACACTGAAACAGCAGTAGATAGGACCTTTTTTAATTACAATCCACACCCTTTCAAATAATAAATCATTCCTGTGCTAAATAAATTATCATAAAGGAATGGTGGAAGAAATTTTTTTCATCTTTGTGGTTAAATTAAAAATGATCAGTAAGTGTAGTTTGGACTTTTTTGTTGGGACCATCAGCTCCCCAATAATGACACAGAGACTTATTATTAATCATGAAAGCTCGGCCAATAATAGCTTAGGTTTGTTTCTAACTAGTTCTTATAACATTTCTATTAATTTACTTTCTACCTCATGACTTTATTACCTCATCTCCAAAGTGCATCTCCTGGCATCTTTGCTTTCTCCCCAGCATCCTCTCTTCCCCTAAAACCCTGCCTAGTTATTGGCTGTTCAGCTTTTTATTAAATCAATCAGAGGGACACATTTTCACAGTTTACAAAAGATTATTCTACAACTTTTTATACAGACTTTCTTTTTGGCCGCCATCTATCTATCTATCTATCTATCTATCTATCTATCTATCTATCTATCTATCTATCTCTATCTCTATCTCTCTCTCTCTCCTCTCTCCCTCTCCTCTCCTCTCTCTCTCTCTCTCTCTCTCTCTCTCTCTCTCACACACACACACACACACACACACACACAGAGAGAGAGAGAGAGAGAGAGAGAGAGAGAGAGAGAGAGAGAGAGAGAAACACCGACATGGAGACTTATATTAATTATAAAAGCTCAGACTTAGCTTAGGCTTGTTCCTAACTAGGTTTTGTTTGTTTGTTTTTTCCCAAGACAGGGTTTCTCTGTGAGGTTATGGCTATCCTAAAACTCGTTCTGTAGACCAGGCTGGCCTTGAACTCACAGAGATCACCTGCCTCTGCCTCCCAAGTACTGGGATTAAAGGTGTGTGCCACCACTGCCTGGCTCTAACTAGTTCTTATAACTTAAATTTACCTATATTTTTTAAACTATGTTCTTTTATGTGGCTCAGTTACCTTTACTCTGTATTCCCTATCCTGTTTCTCTCTTGGTCTAGCTAGTATTCTGCCTTGTCCTCTCTGTCTCCAGAAATCCAGCCAAACTTCTTCCTGCCTAGCTATTGGCCATTCAGCTATTTAAACCAATCAGAAGGTGTTTTGGCAAAGATATATCTTTACAATGTAAACAAATATTCTGCAACAAATAAGCAGTACACAAACATACAGGAATATTAAAATGCCCCTGTTCATCTTCCTTAGAGGAGAAAGAAGGCCAAATCTGAGAGAACATAACTGAACTCCTAAGTGGTTATTATTTGAAAACATTCAGTTAATCTCATGCTTTTGAACAGCAATGAGTAAAAGAGGTATTTAAAACAACAGATTTTGTCAATTTGAATTGCATCATCTCAATAAGACAACTGGTATTTTTCTTACTGTGCTCTGCCGGTTGATCTAATTTACATATAATAATTGGTCAAATATCAAGTAACCCTTCATAAACTTAAGTTTTCCTCCCAAACAATCTGGTCAAAACTGACTATCAATGCTCATGTGATTTAAAAGAGGATTTCACTACTGATTTAGATTTAGAAAGCAAAAGATCAAAGGCGATGATCTCCAGAGCTGAAAATTTAGCTCAGTGATAGAACCTAGCCTAGAATATGTAAGGTCCCTGGGTCCCATACCTGGAAGAGCTAGGGTAGGAGTAGAGGGCATGGGGTGGCAAAATCTGGAAACAGTTCTTTGCCTTCTGGGCAGCACTAGGATATCATGTGGCAAATGACTACTTCTAATAAGTAATCTTCTTTCTGGTGGAAATCCTTTTATTTAGACACTGGCAAAATGAGATTCAGAGACAAATCAACAATGGCACCTAGAATCTATCCCTAGAAAATAGATAATGCCACACTGATAGCCAAATGATCACTTACCTCTTTGGTGATCATTGTCATGGTGTTTTTTCTCATCCTTAATTGGGAGGTGAGATTGACCTCCTAGTGCACTGGAGAGGGCCAGAAGTCCTGCACTGCTACCAATGGGTGGAATGGCTGGGGGCTGAAGTCCTGAAGGGTGTGGTGTCAGAGGCACAGGCAGACCGTGTCCATGTGATAAATGCTGAGCTTGGAGTTGTTGCTGCTGTGAAAAATTAGACACAGATATTGAATTTGTCCCTTTTATACCCCACAAGAAAAACAGGAGGAACAAATAGATAATGAAAACAATATTGTACTTAAGAAGGAGTTACTACACTCATCATGTATCTTTTTTAAAATCAAGTCAGGGGGAGGGAAAGGAGGAGATATATAAATGATGTGTTACTTCCAAATCTGCTTTAAAAAAAAAAACATGTAGAGTAAATAATCTAAGTTTTTAAAATGATAAAACTGGCTATGTAACTTTCAAAAGATGAATGTTCTTTAACAAAGCCTCTGTATTATTTTGTTCTCTAACAAAAGGCAAAGGTCCAGCTATCATGTATTTCTAATCAAAATGTATATGTGAGTAACTGTTAAAGCAGTCATGTTGAACAAGAAAAGCTGAAAATCGAGAAAATTAGTGCTAAACAGTTGTCCCAGAACCACTGCACAGCATGCAGGGAGAGTTAATTTGAAAGAGAAAACTTGAATTAACAACCCAGAAAAGGAAGCTGGTTGCAGCAGCAGTTTTTTAAGCCCTTTAAGTGTCCTCAGTGGCACTTGAGCAAATTACTAAAGAAAATCCAATGTAGCAAGGCTTGGGTTCTCCTGTAGGCTTGCTCAATAATGCTGAAATAATTGGGCACTCTGTGCACGTTTAGTGATGCTCGAATGAAAAGCTAGAGGCCTGCCCTTGTACTCTTCTCCAGCAGCTGACTTTGTGTTGTGACAGGTTTATTTGAGTGGGACCGTGATGCATGCACCAGTAACTACGCTGACAAGAGTTTAAAGTCATTTTTACCAGCACACTGGCAACACATAGAGAAAGCCCTTAAGAGGCTGGGATGGGAGTGCTTGACCTCAGCAGAGACTGAATCAAGCCGGTCTACAGGAGCTACTGTGGGCAGGTTTGCTGCCTCTGCTGAATGGGAAAGAGGAGGAGGAGACAATGGAGGATGTTGAATTAAATATATCCCCCAAACAGGAAACTCTTCAAGTCAAACCCAGCTAACAAAATTCAATCAGAACAATTGCTAGGCAATACTGATGAGACTAATATATGTAGTCACCAAATATTAATTACTGCTTTAAATAGTCACTTTTTAGGTCAAATCTATAATAGCCAGAGTCCTTCTGTAATTTTCTTTCTTAGCAAGATTTGACAAAATCGTTTTCATAAATGAAATCACTCTTTAAGAAGAAACTTGAAATGGCTTTTTAAAGTATTTCAAAGAAAAAGGTGAATTTTTTTTTTCCTCTTTAAATTACTTTCTCTTTCTTCTTCCTCTCCTATGTTCCTTCCTGTATGTGACTGTCAGTTCTTTTCTTCTGCTGACCGGCATCTACCTTCTGGCTTCATTTATTATATATATTATTTAACATATAGCAAGCAAAGTTGAAACAACTAAGGAGAGTACACACACACACACACACACACACACACACACACACACACACACACGGAATGGAAAACAGGAAGAGCACACAGATGCTCTATCAACCTAACCTCATATTCCATGTATGTAAGAGCTTTTCCTAAATGCAGCTTTTAAATTAAATGTTTCCTCCCTGGGAGTATGAACCTCCTCATTGGTTGTTCAATGCAGAGTTGTCAGCCTTGAAAGCATATATACACTAACAACAAAAATGGACTCAGTAATTTGTGTGTGTGTGTGCATATATATGTATAAACGGACACATGTGTGTATACATATGTACACACACAGAGAAATACAACTTGCTGAGTTTTATATATGTACATACACACATATGTGCACATACATACATATGTAGGTATAAGAATAATAAGAGGCAGGCTGGGGAGATGGCTCAGCAGTCAAGAGCACTGACTGCCTTTCCAGAGGTCCTGAGTTCAATTCCCAGCAACCACATGGTGGCTCACAACCATCTGTAATGAGATCTGGTGCCCTCTTCTGGCTTGCGGTCATATATGCTGTATACATAATAAATAAAACTTAAAAAAGAAATAAAGAATAAAAAAAAGAATAATAAGAGGCTATCCACATGAAAGTGGAGGGCATGGGGAAGGTTCAA